>NC_045681.1:2195908-2505377 GCF_003331165.1 Xiphophorus hellerii
GAAATTTTGAAATTTCTTATAAAAACAAGGACATTCCTGAGTTTGAAACGTTTGTCAGAAATGTGAGAACAGAGATGTTCTAGAAAAAAACTTGGAAATTCCTGAGTTGCCAAAGTCTAAATTTGTCACAATAAATTTAAATTAATGTTATAAAAACGGATTAAAATATAGGATTTCTTTCTTTTTTCTTTTTTTTTTTACTGTTTTCTTCTTTTTTCCACCAAAGAATCAAGAAATATCAGTAAATTCAAAAATCAGATTAGATAAAGTCAGTTAGTTCCACGGCGTTTTCATGTCTCTGAAGTTTACGGCTGCATTAAGTCCAATCTGTGCAAATTTTCCTGATGGTGCAGCTGATACCTGCATTTGCTCCTGGACCTGCTGGTGCTTCTTCTTGGCGGCCAGCAGCTCGGCCTCGGAGAAAGCTTCCCGCAGAGCCTGCTGCGACATGAGCGACTCCAGCTCCAGCAACGCCGACACTCTGCAGTACTGGCCGATGAAACCGGGGCAGTACGCGTTAAAGTGGACTGGAAGGACGCAGAAACACAGAGTCAGGAAATACAGGAACCCACAGCAGTGTGTTAGGGCTACTGTACGTGGAAAAGTAACAGAAGGAAGAGGAAATTACACTCGGAAAGATTTTGAGACTAATCTAAGACATTTTCTAGAAAAAGCTTGGAAACTTCTGAGTTTAAAAAGTCGAAAACTTGCTAGAAGAAAACTCAGAACTGTTTATATTAATCTCTGGCATGTTCTACTAAAACCCATCAAATTTCTGAGTTTCAAAAGTAACAATTTTGGACTCAGAAAGTTCCATGTTTTTTCTAGAAAATTTCTAAACTTTGAAATAAAAAACATTGCTAGAAAAAACTAAGAAATGTTCAGATTAATCTCAGGAATATTCTAGTAAAAATTTATGAGTTTCAAAAGTTTATATTTTTCATTCAGAAATGTTCATGGTTTTTCTAGAAAGTTTTAAGTTTGAAAAGTCAAAAATTTGATAGTAGAAACTTTCATGTAGAAACATGAACATTTCTGAGTTTTAACAGTAAAAAAATTAGTGAAATTGCTTTTTTTTTTTCTAGAAACCTTCTGAGCTTTGAAAGTCAAAGATTTCCCAGTAGGAACTCAGACGTTTTGAGATTAATCTCAGACGTTTTCTAGAAAAACACAGATATTTCCCACTCCTAAAAGTCAAAAAAATTTAACTCAGAAATGTTTGTTTTTCCGAGAAAGTCTCTGGGTTTGAAAAGTCGAACATTTGCTAGAAAAAACCCTCAAATGTTTACATTAGTCCCAGAAATTTACTAGAAAAACCAGGGCAATTTTAACTTGAAAAGTCGAAAACTTGCAAAAAGAAAACTCACAAATTTTTAGATCAACCTCAGACATTTCTGAGTTTCAAATGTCAACAATTTTTATATTTAGAAATGTCCATATTTTTCTAGAAAATTTCATTTTTTTCTAGCAAATTTTTGAACTCAGAATTATCCATGTTTTTCTAGAACATTTTATAATTTAGTCTCAAAATTACTGAGTTTTTTCTAGCAAATTTTTGACTTTCAAAGCTCAGAAATTTTCTTAATTTTTCTAGAATTCTTTTGGCAGAAATATACTCCTCTTTTTTTCCCTCTTCATTGGCTCTAGTCCTCTGTTCGCCGCTCTGTTCCAGGCTTTGGTTTCACCTGATAAAGTCTGTGGTAAAGAGTGAAGCCGACTCCTGATCCACTGACCGAGTTCGAAGATCTGCAGCGGCAGCGTGAGGAGTCCGGACCGGGGGGAGTACGGGTGGTTCTGACCGGGAGCCGTGCACACCTCATCTGAAGGTGGCAGCAGCAGCAGGAAGGACACCTTTTCTCCAAACTCCAACACTTCCTGGCTGTAGATCCGGAAATCCTGAGCCTGGAAAGACACAGAGGATTCAGCAAAAGCGCTGGAGGATTTTTACATTATTGTTCTCTCTTAAAAAAAAATAATCTGTGGACACATTTCTGAACTCAACTATTTACAGGGAGTTCTTTATATTTCACAGCACAGGCTTCACTTATCAATGGTAGTTATGCAGAAAGTTCAATGAACTGTTTTTATATTCTATAACTGCTTCAAAAAGTTTTCCACACTGCAAACCCACTAAATATTACCAAATATTTTTGTCTAGTTTCTAGTGCAAATATCTTAGTTACTTGTAAGTTAGTTTTTTCTTATTTTAAATCTATTAAAATATTTTTACGAGAAACAAAGCCAAAATTACTTTGGAAATGTAATTTTTTTTTTCAGCATTCTGTTGATTTTCTTTGTTTTTTTTAAATTTATTTGGTGGAGTAATATCTTCACTAAGTGATGCAAAAGTCAAAGTAAAAGATAATCATCAATAAAAGGTGGAACGCCAATGAAAATGGTTCAATATCTTTTAGCTATTCCTTATTTGCTGTAGATACTTTAAGCCAGACAAAAAAAAACAACCATGAGCCAAAGAAAAACTGTGGAAGAAAAAACTCTGCAGAGCAACTGATTCAAACAAAAACTGCATGAAACTTTGGCTGCTGGGAAGAAAAACGGCGACGTTGGAGGTGGTAGAGAGGTTTTGCTCAGGACTTCACTTTAAGATGCTGCAGCGGTGAAAGTGCAGCAACAAAGCTGATTGATTTTATGAGACTAGTTCTGATCATCACCTCTAGACTCACCTGGTTTCCAGGAACATTGATGTGCGCCATCAGATCCCTGACTGCGCCGCGCAGGTCGTGTAAGAGGCGATGCGGCGCGCTCTGAACGTCCTGATCCATTTCCAGAGCTTCATCCAGACAGCTGAGCGCCTGAAGCCACTGCCACTCCTCTCTGAGGAACAAACAAACTGAGAGTTATTACAGCTTAGTTACACATCTGCTGTCCATGTTACACTAATAAATGCTTCAGGGACCAAGAATATATGGCAGGAATATTTAGGTGTGCATGCTTAATAAGACTGAATGAGAAAAAAGTCAGATTTCTGAGAAAAAGTTGGAATTTAGAAAAAACATAAATTCTGAACTTAATGTCAGAATTCTAAAAAATATCAGAACTGTGAAATTCTGAGAAAAATTCAAAATTTGAAAGAAAAAAAATCTGAGATTAAAGTCAGGATTATTTTTTTCAGTCATTCTAATCCTTTCCTGTAAACTTTAGGAAATTCAAAAAAGCACAACATTTTTAAGTGTAAAAATGTTCCTGATTAAATGAAGGTGTGTGCACCATTAGTTTTTACAGCGTAGACTCGGAGCTCTCCCACCTGGACACGTTGGCGTTGTCCCGTATCTTGGTGTGACAGAGAACGTTGGGCAGTTTCTGCGGCACCAGCACCCTGATCTGCTCCACTGACGTGCAGAGCTTCAGGTAGCCCAGGTACAAACCCGGAGACAGGAGCTTCCTGCTGCGCCTGTGATAGGCCAACTTCTCCTGGGAACAGCAGAGAGCATGCTGGGAAACATTCCTGGAGACTCCATCAGAATACACTCGTTTCCATGTATCAGGGCTGAAAATAATCCGTTTTTTCATTGTGCAATTTGCTCATAACGCGCCACAAGACAAATACTTTAGTGAGCTGTGGTTTCGACAGAAGACTCTCCACCATTGTTTCAGAACCACAAGAACAGAACCAGCGCACACTGGAGACGAAAACAGCATTGCAACAATGCTATCAGGTTTACCGGCTATGGATGGAAATCAGCTTGTGGTTCCCTTCAATGCTGCGACTTCAGCGAACAAAACATCAGTTATATAACATTCAGTAACAACAGTTGGGTAATAATTACAAAATCCAAAATGTATGAAAACACAGTAAAATACCGAGCACTCACTGGGTGTTCATTCATTTTAGTCTGGTCAACTGTTCTCACAAAGAACGATGATTGATGTTTGTTTAAATGGGTGACAGCGATCAGAGGGACTTGTAATTGGACGCACTTATCAGTTTACAGATCTATTACTGCGGCCTCATGTTTTCTACATTTCTCTGAATGAGATGTTTCAAAATATGACAGAAATTTCCAAAACAATTAATCATGTTAATCGTGATTAATCGATTATTGAAATTAGCAATAGTTTAATTGTTGACTAGAGAATACAGACTCAAAAAAACGCCACTTGGTGAAAAGAAAACCATGTAGAGCAGCAACAAAGCAAAAAACTACAAAACATAAATAGATATTGTATTTAAGATTAAAAACTTTGGTCTGTAAATACGTTTTAGCTGGAAGTCCTGAAGTGGTTTGTTATTATTATATTTAGGCAGTAAATTTTTATTTTCTTAATTAAAAAAGGTACTGAATTATTTGTTTATTTGCATCTTTTTCTACCAAAAGCCCTCCATCCCATTCCTTACTGCTGAGGAAACTCTGAGAAACAACCTCAGAAATAACCATCATCTTGCGGCTGATCTGACTTCTGATCAGTTTTTCTCGCTGTGTAACTCACGTGGAGCGTGATGAGGAGCGTGTCCAAAGCGGTGGGCTCCTCGGGGGAGGAGATGGACTTGCGCTGCAGCTGGAGTTTACAAAGCTGCGTCCAGCGCACTCCGTCCAGGTTGGGGCAGGCGTTCATGTCCTTCAGCAGGACCAGCAGCGCGTTGCCATGTTTGTCTTTGATGGGCTCAAAATACACCTGGCCAAGGTCCTGCGTTCCCAGCATTCCCTGAAAAACAGAAAAGTGCCAAAGAGTTATCATAAAGAGGGAGATGTCAGGTGATGGTTCTGAATATTTGCTTGTAGAACCATCATGCTACCTGCAGCTGGGAGACGGCCTGCAGCATCTTCAGACGGGTCTGCAAGGTACACGAACAAGAGGACTGAGAGGCACTGAGACATTGCTGGAGCCAGGATATCTCCTCCCATAAGTACGACACCTGCAACAGAATTATGATTTAAAGTGGATTTCAACAAGAACTACACACAATTTCCAGACTTTGGCTGTTTTGCCATTGATCTGGCTAATGCATCATCTTTCTTTTAGTTATCTAATGCAGTAATTCCCAACACACTGTCCTGCATGTCTTAGATGTTTCCCTGATTTAAGACGCCTGATTCAAATGATGCAGCTCAACGAAAGTCTGTTAATCTAAATAATAATGTGTTCCTGAAGCAGGGAAACATTGAAACATGCAGTGCAATGTGGCTTGAGGACCAAGGTTAAGAAACACTGATCTGATGTTTCAGACTCACCTTGGAAACCTGCAGATACTGTTTAATGTGCATTATTTTCAATTTTTACACATATTTAGGCAAAGAAATGTTAGAAAATGTGACAACATCTTATTTGAACTGATGTGCATAAGACTAACATAACACCTGTCATGAGCATGAGTCTTCATGACTGCAGCAGTGAAGTCTTATTTGGTAGATAATGACGTTTAAAAGCAAAGTTGTATTAAAATTTAAATTAAAAGTGTCATTTACCAAATGAAACTTGGTGACAACAGTCAAACATTCATGTAGACTCCTTCGTGTTGTCAGTCTTATGCACACCAGTTCAAATAAAGCCAGGGTTTCCCCAGTGTATTATAAGCCTGGCGGGCCACCAGGCTTAACTTGTGCCGCCATCAGGCTTAGCATTGCTTATTTATTTACGCTTTTTAAATGTTTCCATTTTTTAAGACTTTATAGTTGGTGTTCAGATATTAATCTTCCAATAACACATAATTATCAAGTTATATTTTCCAATTTTCTGTCAACTTTAAGCATTTTTTAACTCAAAAACATGGCGGGCGGCTGAAAGAATGACAGCCGAGCGCCCCAACCACCAGGCAACTTCTTGTTTTCTACCTTCGTAAACCAAAGGAAGTCCTGCATTAGGCTGCTGGAGTATGAATCTTCTATCTCCACCACAGGAATCTGGTCCTCTGGCGTCACCAACACGTTGTCATCTCTGTAGAATATGGAGGTCAGGTAGAGACCTCTGGAGAGGAACACAGCAAGAAGAAAACCCTGAAGTTTAACAACTAAAATTAGTGCAAATATTGAAAAATAAAAGTTAGCTGCTGGAAAATAATGACACATCTTAGAGATACAGACTAAATAGTTAAAAGATGAACGTCTAATGCTTCTTATTGAACGTTGGCTTACCTTTTCAGGCTTTTTACGAATTTGCTGGTGGGTTGGAAGAGATGCCGGAGGCTTTTGGATACAGAGTGCTTCCTGCCTTGTGTTGGAGCTTTGCATTGCTCTGTGGGAAAAGATCGACTTTGTCTTCAACACATAAGACGTTTGTCCATTTAGCAAAAATATGTCTATTTGTACTCATTACTGATGTTGGTTTGTAGTTTGATTGGTTTACTTGGTTTTAGAGAGATTTGAAAAATTAATTATAATACTGGCTTTTCACCAATTCATGAACTGTTAAATCATATTTGATTATATCAACCTGTCCTGTGACTGCAGGGGGAAATCTGAGTTATTTTTCCTTTTGCTATAATCTGGCACCAAGCATCTCCTTTCAAAAGGTTAAAGAAAAGTTGTACATTGTTTCTGTGTAGATGAAGAAATAGTATAATGGTGCAAGAAATAGAACGTTTCAAAGAATACGACCAAATGTCAAAAGGTTTTACTGGCAAAGCAACATTAAAGCTTAGCTGATGTGGGCAGAGGACCCAAAACCTGTACTTAAGTACCGCAGTAGTGATACTTCAACATAGTTTTACCCAAGTAAAAAGGTATTTGGTAAAAAGTACCAAGTAACTGATCAAATTATCAATTATTTAATATGTAAAAATTGATGTGATGTGAAAATTACATCAGACAGACCAAAATAAAAAGTTAAGTGGAAATTTTGGTATTTTAATGACCAAAATGACAATAATATAATATAAAATAATATAATATAATATAATATAATATAATATAATATAATATAATATAATATAATATAATATAACGACAAAAAAACAATCAGGCAAAAAAAAGAAAGTTTCCAAACCAGTTTCATCAATAAAAAAACTTCAGAAACTTTAACAGGAACTGCAGGTGTGTGTCTGAGTCTGGGGAATTTTTGGTTAAAACATTTTTGTTTTTCATTCAGTAGAAAATCCAGAAATTTCACTCGAGGAGAGATACTTCAAAATAAAATTACTCAAGTAAAAGTAAAAAATAAAGAGTAGAAAAAGTACTCCTAAAAGTAATTTTTTTGTTTTCCAAAAAAAGGAAAAAATTACTCAAGTAAATGTAAGTAGTTACTACCCAACTGCAGCTGAGACTCTTATGATCCTGAGACAGTAACTCGGACTGACCGCCCCGTTTCCCTCACTGAGCCGACACTCGGTTCTGTTCTGTCCTGACGAGGCCCAGGTTTAAATATTCCAGAGACAGGCTGACTGACAACAAACCTGACAGGTCCAACAACATGGCCGACTGCTTCTCGCCTCTCCTGCTCTAGTGTGGTGCAGCACAATTTAGCAGTCATGCCGGCAGACTATTGGCCTACAGGGAGCCACTAGCTCCAGCCGTCTCAGGGGAGCACTAACTGTGTGTACATGTGTCTGTCTGTTTACATGCACTCACTGTGGCGGCCTTTGAGTGGAGTCCTATGTGTAGACTCAAGAAACTTGGGTAATTCATGCAGTTGTGTCTTAACCTTTAGCCATTAGCTGACAGGTAGGTCAGTTAGGTCTGCAGGGAAATGTTTATTTTTACTGGGCCACGAGGGGGTTGGAGGCAAGAGGGGGGGTTTATATATATATAGATATATAGATATAGATATAGATATTTAGGCATGCATGTATGTAGGTCTGAAGCGATTAATCAGATTAATCGTTTTAACTCAATTACTGAAATAATTGCCAACTAATTTAGTAATTGATAAATCGCTAAGTTTAGTATCCAGTCTGGTGAAAACCATATTCTGAGCAGGTAATCAATAGATTAACTGGTTATTAAAATAATCGTTTGTTGCAGCCCTAATATATATGCATGCTGGCAGTTGGGCTAAAACATTTAATCACAATCAATCACAGACAAAATAAACTTACAAGTAACTTTTCAGCCAGACGTAGGAGCTTCTTTAAGTCAGTTATTGATTTATATATTGCTGAAAAGTAACTTGTAAATTAGTGCAAAGATATTTGCACTAGAAACTAGACCAAAAATATTTGGTAACATTTTTGTTTTTGCAGTGCAGTGTGTAGGTTTACCCTCATTAGACACACAGAGCATCCCAGGTGATAAACCTCTTCATCTAAGATGCAAAACAAACTAATTTCTTCACGTCAAGGTGAAGTAACCAGAAAAAGTTTGCATCTTTTGCCCTCACCTTCCCATCAAACATGGGGGAGGGGGCTCTGCTGGCCTCAGTCCCTGGTTGACACTGAGTAAGACAGACAAGTAGGGCTGACTGCTGGGGAGGCTGTGTTAGTCAAGGCCTCTTTCACAGTTTAATTAATAGTGTTTGGACAAGAGGCAGAAGGAGGTGTGGGCCATAAGCCAGGCTGGGATGAGGCGTGGGGGGAGGGGAGGGCCAGAGCTGAACGAGAGAGCATGTGTTTGGATATTTGTGTCCGTTCGTGTACGAGCCCGTCTATCTTTACGTGCAAGTTTACAGTATATGTGTGGACAGTAGACAAGACGGCTAGTTCGCCGTGGGGGGTGCGAGAGGGAGGCAGCGGCAGTCAGTGTTAATTTATGCTCTCCTCAGACTCCAGCCCGAGACTCGTCTGTTACAGGAATAACAAACATGACCCGGGGGACACGCCACCTTGACTACTGTGCCTGAACTCTCAAGCTCAGTCAGTTGCCGCCTGACAGACCGAGAGCCACTCAATACTGACTATTATATTGCATCTGAGTCTGCCGCTAATGCGGCGCAGCCACAGAGGACAATAGTAAGTGGTGTTTGAGACAACTTTGCTCAACGGTAAATGCGGCTCGCTGCCAAGCGAAAAGGGGGACGGCGTGGACAGATTCTGACACTTATGGGACCGGCGTACAGGCGGCAGTGTTTGGGGATATAAACAGCTTGAGTGTGAGAGATGTTGATCTGCATTTTGTCACAGAGAGAGAAGTATTCAGCAGCGAGGGCTGAGTCATGGAAAGACTCAGGAGGGCGAGGGGGGCTGAGCGGCGAAGACAGAGGGGAGGTGGCATGCCATCTCGGTGTGTGCGGAGCCTCAAGTACTTGTCATGCCTCAGATTGTAAAGTGTCTGTCAAGGTGAAACGAAACACAGCGATTAGTGAAAACGTGTTGCACCTGCGAAGCTGAGCTGTTTTCTTAGGGAAAATGACTGGAGTTTGACTGAACCTGCAGCTCTGCTCCACTGACAGCTGCTTGGGTTAGTGGCCGAAGCGTTCAAACATCTTAGTACACGTAAAATAAGACAAAACTAACTGACACATAACTTTTCAGTAAAACATAAAAGCTTATTTTAAGTTATAAATATTAATAAAAAAGTTCTAGTTCCACTGGCAGATTCTTTCATTTGTAACATGAAAAAATGACTTATGTGAGATATTTTTTGATCAATATTCAAGAAATATTGACTTGAAACAAGCTCCAATATCTTACTGAAAAGTTTCTTTTGCCTGATTTTCTTATTTTTTTGTTTCTTATAAAATTATTGTCATTTTGTTCCTTAAAATAACAAAATGTCCCCTTAACTTTATATTTTGGTCCATCTAATTATGTAACATTTAAATTTAAAATGATTGATAATTTGATCAGTTACTCAGTTCTTGAGTACTTTTTTACCAAAAACTTTATTTATTTACTACAATTTCTGGCTACTCTACCCACCTCTGGGATTTTCCATATTGTAAAACACAATGTTAAGAAAAATGTTAATAAACTAAAAGGGATAAATTTAAAAGATTTTTGAAGATGAACTTGAACATGTCAAGAAAATCCGAGCTCATCCCACTTCCCCATGCTGGAGATTTTAGTTTAACAGTAATAATAAATAAAGTTATCTTTAAAATGAATCACTCAAGTGACATCAAGGCCCAACAGTAGACTTAGGTGTCAATAAAATAAATCTGGTTGTGTGTGTTGTTTTTGTCTAAAGCAAACTTTGCTTTAATTCTACTTTTTTCTATCTAATCATAAGAAATCATAGTCAGTCAGAGAGAGTCATGAAACAGGAAAAGCAGGTTTCCTGGAAAAAGAGGAAGTAAGTTTCCAGCCTGTAGATTTATAAAAATAGCTGAGACTATTCCTTATTTTAAAGCATGAAAGTTTAAAGAATGAAATCTAAACATTTTGAGTAATTTGATAAGATTCAAAGTAAAATACTTATATTAATAATGGTTTACTTGTAATAATATTTACACGTACATTTGTGGGAACACTTACAAGAAAAACAAGCAACTGTAAACTTTGGTATCAAATAATTAGAATCATGGATTATTCTTGGTTTCTTTTCAGAAAAACATCTGTAATAACTCACATTAAGATCATAATAAGAGTAACTAATAAGTTTTGGTTATAAAATTATAAATGAATGCTAAATCAGAGAAGCTAAAGAAAATAAATGTGATATAAATGTGATTTTGACATTGAACTTGAAATGGTGTAAAAGGTGTAACTGCAATTAAACATCACTGATATGTTGGAGGTAGATGGTAGGTGAAAGGTGAAAGGAAGGGAAAAAGGGGAACTAACAGGAGAGCAGAGATGATCAACGCCTTATTTAGGTAAAAGGTTGTGCAGGCAATGGACATAGGAGGTTGAGCAACCCTGACATTAGCACAGACATCAGGAAATGTCTGTAAGACAGTGATGGATATGAGATCATCTGTCTAAGCAGACAGCCAATGAAAACGCACCAAAAGGTGGATAAACCCTATATAAGGTGGGTGCAAAAGAGGAACCTTTGGTTGGATCCTCCGGGCAGCTTCGAGCCAAGATCGAGATGGACAAAGAACTCTGCAGCTGAAGAAGAGCCGGGGCCACAGAGCCGAAGACTGTCCTTCTCATGGAGACCAACCCGTCAGGCCCGCAACATGTGGCTTCAAATCGCACTTCTCTCATCGGCTGGGTTCAGACCCCAAAGACAAAGATGAAGACAAAGGCAAAGACGAACAACAAAGGCAAAGAAGAAGAACTGATGCCTTCCTTCCTGCAAATCCTGTGTGACCTCACCATCCATGCGGAGAAGAAGCTCATCAGACCTACAGAGATTCCTGCCTTCACTGATCAACATCTTCCTCCTGCTGCAGCACCTTCTTCATCATCAAGCCAGGTCTGGGGTTCGAAACGCCAAACTCCGTCCGTCTCTCTCAAAGGTTCCCTTTTTTAGTTCTCAGTGTCAGCAGTAGGGAAAGATAGACTAGATGATTGATTTACTTATTTGATTATTTCTGCTACTGAATTAAGCTGTACTGACCCTTGCAAAAATGCCTTACTAATAAAATATTTAGCATAAAGAAAATCTAAAAGATGTTGTGGACATTCAGTTAATGAGTCACCTTAAAGTTCTTTGATGGTTGTAAAATAGCTATGATGTTTGATTCTGGAGAGGAAAAAGTTTAAAATGTTTTTAGGTTGCTGGTAGCCCAAATTTAAAACGTCATCCTTGGGACTCGCCCGAGTCACTAAAACCTACCTGGTTCAATAACAAATGCAAGTTGTAAAATAGAGAACGAGCGACCGTTAACAGGTGTGCTCTGTGAAACTAGTTGGCTGTAGGCTGCTCAGTCTGGCTAATTCACAGGGGGAAGAAGGGTGGGACACCTGGATGTAGGCCGTCAGATAACCAGGCGAATCGTTTCTCGAAACCAGCTTAAACAGAGTTTACTTCAGTTCTGGACAGGGTAAATCCCAGCAGATTTAGGAAACTCAATTAACCCGTTAGAAGGAGAGCTGGTAGCACATCTCCCCTCTCAGAAGAGGAAGTAGAGAGTGAGAGAGTAGAGAAAGAAGGGGGAGGGGGGGTGTTGCGCAACAACAAACAACATAAACATTCCCCAATTTCAGGATACAAACATTTCCAGTAATGAGTAATTTAAAGATCTCCTCAGGTAAACTGTCATCGTAATGTTGAGTCTGCTGTGAAGATGCGGTCAGAATAAATCACCATGGCAGGCGCAGTGGCGATGAGCTTCTTTAATCTGACCAAGCAGCTGGTCCAGCGCCTCCTTCTGGCCTCTCTGGCGCGGAGGGTGGCCGTCGACGTCCCTCCAGCCTGCAGAAAGACGACAAAACGCCTCAGAAATCAATCAGATCTTAGAAACTCATAAACATCTAATGAGAATTATATGACAAGTGAAGAGGAAGTGGTGATAAAGCAGCAGTATTGGACATTTTGTGAAGAAGACAAAACCACACAAAATATTTAACTATATTTTCGTACAAAAAGAATGAAATAAATAAATATGTCTACTGCAAATATCAGCTGTGTTTCATTTATATCAATTCACATTTTTTGCTGCTATACAGCTTGCCAAAGCTTCCATTATGTGCAATAGAAGAAGACAGAAGATAGTTTGGGACTATTTCACACTACAGTGAAAGTACCAACCAGACATTTGGCAATTTCATTAGGAATCAAAATAATCTGTTTTAAATTGTGTAACAAATAATTACTGAAACGTGTGGGACGTCCACGCCTGAATCAACAGTCCCACAAAAACAATGCATGGAACCTTTTTAGTCAGTTTCCATGCTTTCATCCAGTTGCTCCGCAAAGTTTGAGCAAACTATTAAAGATGACCTATGATGCTTCCTGTAAAAGGTTAGTACAGATCTACTGGCTATATGAAACATGTTCATTACATTGTTTTATACAAAATAATTCATAGATGATGAAATTTCTGTTCTCTCAGAATGAGCATTTTAGGGCGTCCTGTCACTTTAAATCCAAATAAGCTGCTGCTGGCCACGCCCCCAAAACTCAACATTTACGTGAAAACAGCTGCAAACAGATGCACAATTATACAACCGCACGTCATTGAAAAGCAGAAGTGGAGCCTCCTACACAACCAGCAAGAGTGCAGCAGGTGGTTTCTGGATGGTAAGTAAACAATAAACACTTTGCCTTTTCCAGCAGCCATTGTACAAGTCACATAGCGGTAAAACCAGCTGGCTAAATGTGCTGCAGCTCTGCTAGGGGCAGAGCAACAGCCCTAATTGGGGTTGCTTGGTAACAGGGCTGTGGTTGCTTGGTGTGAATGATGTGACATTTCAGAGGTTTTTGAAAGGGCTCATTTTCCAGTCACCAAAAAACATAAATATTTTGCCCAAATAACACCTGGCTGTCTGTTTTATTTGTTTTTTTTTTAGGGGGTTGGGGGTTAGAAGCAGCAGAAACCCAAATGGAAATACAAAAACATGCAAATGCATAATGGATGCATAAAATTGCATAATGGATCCCCTTTAACCAAATGATCCAAACACACTGAAAAAATTATTGTCCTATAAAAACAAACCCAATCTCTCTTGTTATACAAGAGAGGCTATTCAGAAAAAAAGACTCTTCAGCACATTTTGTGTGAGTACAGGAGGATGAGTCAGCGATAACCCACCCCTGACCAACCATCACCCTCATCCCGAACCCCACCTTCCTCCAGAGCCCCCGGCGGGTGCAAGGGGCCAAAACACGGTGCGCTCTATTCCCAGAAAGGTGCCTGTCCCAGCAAGACAAGCGGGCCCTTTAATGGGCGTCTACGGCCCGGCATAAGGCCCCCACTGTTGGGGCCGTGCTGCTCGCTGCAGCACAGACATGCAAATATTTCCAGTGGTAGGCCCAAATGGAAAACACAAACACGCAACATCTAAATTAGCTCCGAGAGAGGGACGGAGGGAGGTGGGCGAGAGGGAAAGCCTAGTTTCTCTAAACCGACACCACATACACACACAGGCTGAAAAACAGCGTGTGCTGATGAGCACAAACATGTTCATGTGTTCCCCAGATGTGCCAGGAGAGAACCAGTAGAACCGCAAAGACAGTGTGTTTGGCTTGTTCTCTGTTCCAGTAGGAATGTAACAACTGGAGAAACTTTAACATAACCAAGAGAGAAACACAGAGGTTTGATTTTAACAACGCATTTCTTTTTCAACGAATACACACTGTGACGTTACAATTTACACGCTAAGATTCACATTGAAAGACTAACTGTCCATCAAATATTGTAAAAACTGAGAGAAAAAAATCAGTCGAGTTATTCATCATTAAAAAACAGAAACTCATCAAAGTGAACATTGTGCCAAGTTTTTCCACTGCAACATTTTTAATCTGATTTCTTCCACTAATATAAATGGAAAATTGTGCTTGTCCTATCAAAATAATGTAAACAGTTTCACTTAGTAGCTTTTTTTGCAGAGCCTGCAGCAAACAGAAAGGCAACTTGACACCAACGAACTCCACATTTTCTAAAAACATCTTCCAGCCAAATAAAGGAAAGAACAAGGAAAGAGAGGAGAGCATGGAGTGGTGAACATCTCAGCTGTTACACATGACTCCACGGTTAATGTGTTGGCTGAACCCAGAGCTCTGGACGCTGTGTGGGCCCGGCTGGCAGCTCAAAGAGCCAGCCGGGCCCACACAGCACATTGACACCACGGCAACACTCACTGGCATTTACAGCTCTAGACGCCCGCCATACATCCTGACTGGATGCGTGGCGGGCGTACATGCAGCAGAGAAAACGACCTGGGACTTTCTGACGGAGTGGCGAACCTTCAACTGGTCTGCTGAAACTTAATATGGGAAATAAACATACAAACATGTTGTTACAGTGATAATATGACCATTTTTTCTCAAAATAATTTAAAGGAGATCTATTATGATCTCTTGAACAGGTTGGAATAGGTATATAGGCAATACCAAACATGTTCATTATATTTTTTGCACAAAATCATTCTCAGATAATGAGATTTTATTCTGCTCAGTTCTGCCCATTTTGATTTGTTTTAGGGCGTCCTGTCACTTTAAATCCAAATAAGCTGCTGCTGGCCACGCCCCCCAATTCAACGTTTACACACACATGTGAAAATGGCTGCACAACTACTGAACTGTGCATCTTTGAAAAGTATCAGTAGAGCCGCCTGCACAACCAGCAAGAATGCAGCAAGTGGTTTCTGGATGGTAACATCAAAACACTTTGTCTTTCCCAGCAGCCATTGCATGCAGCGGAAAAACCAGCTCACCAAACGTTCTGGAGATCCGCTTGGGTTGCTAGGTAACCAGTGGAGTTCTGCTGGGGTTGCTAGGCGACGTTGTAATGCCAGTCGAATGGGACTTAACAATCGGGAGTTTTTTGATACGGCTTGTTTTCCAGACACCAAAATTCATGAACTTATTGCTGAAAAACAGCATCGTGATTTTTTAAAGCTGTTTTTTGACGCAGTAGAAACAAACATGGAAGCTTAAAAAGGGTGAATTTTGCATATCTGGTTCCCTTTAGAGTAACGGTAAGTTTAACTTTTGTTTACTGCGAATTGAAAAATTGTTTAATTTGATTTAATGGTCGTATCAGAGTTAAATTAAAAGATTTAAATTTAAGATTTGACAGGTAGGTTTATTTTGTAAAGCTGCAAAGTGTAATCTTCTTCCTTAGTTGTTGTGTTGCCATGGTTACAATCTGATGATCTGAGTTTAACCTTTGTGTTTGATCTCTGCTTGTTCTCACAGAGTTTTTAGCAAATAATAACCAATTAGCAGTGATTGCCTTAAAGCTGGACCAGTTGAACTTAGCCTCGTCTCCAAGAGAGAGAAAATGAGAATATCATCCCAGTCTGTGCCTTCGTCAGCGTTTTGTCTTCATGAAACATGAAAACACACTAAACGGAGACTTACTGGACGGTGCAGCGCAGGCCGGGGTGGAAACCTTCGGCGGGCCCCAGCCCTTCATGTTGTAGGCCGACACCTGCACATAGTAATGGGTTCCCTAAAACGGCAGCAGAAACCACAATTTACTGGAACAACTCATTTTATAGACTCACATTACAATTATTATTACGATTATTTTATTTATTTTGAACAGACAAAAACACAAACAAGAAAAAATAAAACAAATTACGCAATTTTACACGATTTGTTTGAAAAGGAGATACAAGATCTTTCTTTCTTTATTTAAACAAACTCTGTTTGAATGACACTTAAACCTCACAGTGTCATGAACGGTAGAGTGGAGGTGGTGAGGCGAATGCAGGAGACCCAGGATGAGGTGAAAGTAAAATGAATTTAATGGCAGATATCCAGAATAAACACAGTCCAATAGATCCAGACACCGGGCAGCAAGGCCGAGCGAAAGCCAGGGCTGGACACCGGCAGCACCGGGTCAACGAAGGACATAAAGACAGACTGACACTACAAACGACGAGGGCCCGACGAGGAACAAGGAACACAGGTGGGGTTAAATACACAGAGGGTAGTCAAGGAAACGAGACACACCAGGACAACAGGGAGACTCAGAGACAGAAACTCGAAATAAGTACACAGAAAAACACAGAACATAACACACAGTCTCATCCTTAAATGTACAATTATTTAAACATTTTAACATCAGCAGCATTTTTGGTCCATTTTTACCAATAAGCTCCTTTTCAAACACTTTTTAAATCTGGTTTATTTTTATTTGATCCATTCCATAAACTGACTCCACACACTGAAAACATACAAAAACTCTTTGGTTGTTTTTTTAAAGCCCTTCTTCTTTTCTATCATAGCATTTTTTTTTTAATACTGTGTGGAAGTTGATGGTTTCTTACATTAAATATGAATTTCACAGTTTTAAATTTTCCAGAATTTGAAAACATTTGATTTCTAAAATAATTGTTACCATTACCCCACTTTATAGAGTATTCAAATGTATTTATTTATTTTGGTTTTGTTTTGTATTTGTTGCCCCAAACGTCCACACAATAAGTCAAATGTGGTACAACGAGAGTATTATACAAAATAAATAAAGATTTGTAGACCTTATTCCAAAGACAGCAACACTTTTGATTAGTTTTGATTTTATTCTGTGGTTTCCATCCAACATGACACCCATGTATTCATCTTTCATTTTAATTGGTTCCAAATCCAATTAAACTGACATGTAGTTAGTTAAAAGGTTATTTTAGGTGAAGTAGATGTAAATCTCCATGATCGGTCCTCTGTCTGAGCTCCAGTTTGGAGACAACGAGGCTCTGGTTTCTTTTTTCTCAGCCCAATCAATTAGAGCAGCCGCCAAGATCCGCTGACCCCACCTTGACCTCTGTCATGTGACAGGAGAGCCCTTTGGTTGGGACCTTAAATGGGGGGGTGGGGGCGGTTTTTCTCACATAGAAAACGAATAAAAATGAGCGTCCACTTGTCTGTTTGCTTCAAAACGACAAACATAAATCAGTAAGGAAACTGAGTCCCACCTGTTCCTCAGCCAGGAAAGATAAAACCTGAACAAAGTCTGATTTAAAAGACTGCAGATCTATCACAGAAGAATCTAGAAATATATCTTGAATAAAATACTAAATACTTTCCAGGTTCAAGCTGGTGTGTATATAATAGTAAGAGCTGACTTGAGGGAAAATGGCTTGTAAATTTCCTCACTGGTTAGACAACAGCTGGAGAAGCAACAACACAGTTGTTTTCGGTTGACTTGTCATGAATAAACTCCAAAATAAAGAGCGACTGCAGATATTTTAGCTGGTGGTGAAAGAAAACTGCAGCTGCTTCAGTAGTTGCAGATGTTTATCATGGTTTACCGGGCTGAATATGTCTGTCTATTGACTCTCTAAGCAAAGAGGCTTCAAATAAATTCATGTTTTCTTGCAGTACAATAATCCTCCACACAGAAAATAGTAAAAGTTAGAGATTGGCTACATTGCTGACCATTTGCTGGTATGCATGTCAGGAAAAAGTCTTTTCTTTCCTAATGACATGGAAGCACTTCATGATCAATGTTAAGTACGGTGGAGGATCCATCATCCTGTGGGCCTGTTGGGAATCGGGAACTCGTTGATTTAACTGATTTTATTGGTTTCGGCTAAGAAAATCAAAATTCAGCAGGATGGTGATCCAAAAAGTTTCTCCAGAAAGAAAATCAAACGTCCTGATGGTAAAATAGAAATGAATAAAGTATTAAGGGAAGTGAAAAGTTTGGCATGAGGGATTTTTGTAAACACAAGTATTTATAAGTGAGTGATTGAGGCAGTTTTTACCCCCAATCGGTTCGATTTGGGACCAAAACTGAAACATTTGTTACATTGTCAGCTGATGTGGTTCTCTTTCGTACTGCACTGAGTCAAACAAACCAAGCTTTTTAAACCTGTTCCCCTCCTCGCCTGTGGGGGTGCTGCACCAAGAACCACTGAAAGAAATAACATAAAAACCTCTGAAGAAGACACTGAGCACAACTTCCTGTTTCACAAAATGCAAACAAAGATGGAGTGACGTCAGATTTTAGTGGTTGGAGGATTTCTCCTTTTTCTTTAGGTAAAAAACCAAGAGCCATTTTTCCTGCTAGCGCTAGCCTAGCGAGTTTGTTTTGGTTGTGCTTACCCAGAATGCCCTTCGCAGAAATTTACTTCCTGAGCGGTTTCTGATCCGCTTGGTGTTCACATATGAATTCAAGAAACACCAGAGTTCACTTAAACCAAACTGAGGCTTTTAGGCGGACCAGAGTTTGCTTTTTTAGTGCGCATCAGAGTTTATTACACTTTCCATCTTCCCAAACAAAACAAACCAAATCCACAAAATTAAGAAACCTAATTAAAGATTTTTCTCCTCTGAGATTTTGCTGCTGCCGTCGGAGAATCTGTTTTTACTTTTCTTTGCACATTCTCACCAGTGTTGACAATAATTCTAAGTGGAAATTTGATCCAAAAGTCATTTAAAATGAAAAAGTAAAACAGTTTTTTTAGGTGCGAGTTCTTAAATCTGTCCCTGTAATTCAAGCCAGAAACTAGAAGCAGAAAAAAGGCTAAACATTAACAGGTTCTAGAAGAACTCACAGAAGTCAGTCCAGTGATGCTGCACTGTGGAACGGCTGCATCGTCCACCATCATTTCACCCAGCATGGGGCTGAATGAAGGCGCCGCACTCCAACACACTTTAAATTCACAACAAGTTCCAGCAGATGTTAGTTAATTAGAAGAAACGTTTAAACGGTATTCAGTCGATAAACTGAACAAAAGTTTCAGACATTTCCTGTAGGTGATGCTGACCTTTGTACTTGGTGACCACAGCAGAGTTGACACAGGCAGGTTCGTGGAAGTCAACCTGTAAACTGGTGCTGCTGCTAACAGACAGAAGAACTACGCTGGGAGCATCTGGAGGGTCTGAAGAGGCAGGAAAGCAGAACAGAGGAGTAAACTCAGAGAGAAGCCTTTACAATCTTTAATTCAGGCATAACTTCTGTCAACTGACAAAGAGTTAAGGCTGAGACCGAGTCTGAGCAGCATTGGTGGGCAATGCTAACTAAAAGCTAGTTGCGCTAATACTAAAGCATTTGAAACATTAGTTTTGCTAACGCTAAGGAGCTATTCTGACATTATAGGGCACTAATGTGCTACAAAATCACTGTATTTAGTGAAAATGATCAATGAAGTCCTTCACCAACACAGTAATTAGTGAACGCTAACAGTAATGAGCTAATTTCAACCATGTTGACACCCACATTGCGCTCTGCATCACAAAGCAATTCACATGTCAATTTTTGCATGTTTTTTTAATCAACAAGTCTGATGTTTGTTAATGTGTTGTTTGTTTCCTGTAAACCTCATTTGTTATATACATATTATATTGTATATATTTATATAACAAAGTAAAAAAGACAAAAATAATGTGAGAAGAAATGAAACCGCTACGCTAACAGATTTCAAAATAAGAACATGAGGACAAGCCCAACTGCTTAAATAATTAACAGTCAATAATAAAATCTTTAGTCAACTGAAAGTCACAAAACTTTATATTAGCGCCTTTAGCATTTAAGCTAAGTGAGCTGAGTGAAACATTTGTGACATTATTAGCAGTGGGTTGGCAGAAGTGTGCCCACCACTGCTTGAAGTTGTGATTTTTACACTATTTACCCACCAAACTCATCCTATCACAAAGGCAGGATGATGAAAGTAAGAAAGTCAAAGCATAATTTATATCCGAGGAGTTGTCATCAGCTCGCAATCACATGGTCTTCCTCAGTTTCCCAGGGTGGAACTCGTTACCTCGCCACCGGCAGAAAGTCAGGAGAGGAAACATGCTGGACAAAATGATGAAAACTAAAAATAACCGCTGGAGGAGAGACATCAAATCCTTACTAGCATGCTCAAAACCCGTCTGCATGCGTCTGAAGAGCCGCAGCCTCCACTCCCAGGCCTTCAGATGTCTCTCCTGGTCGGACCCCTCCCGTTCGCTGGGACCCTCACTGCGGACCTGGGCCTGCAGCTCCGACACCCGCTGCTCGGCCTCCTGCACCAAGGTGGCCAAGTGCACCGCCCGGCCTTCCAGGCTAACAACTGAGACACACAGAGAGAGAAACCGGTGAATGAACAGCCACCGTACACATCCAAAACTTTTCTTTATTCATTCCAAAGTGAGCAAATTTAACAAAACATATGGAGCCCCTGCATGTTATTGTTTATATCCGGGAAATTTTATGCATGTGCACAACGCTGGGCGGCAAAAAGACGATTCTTTTACATGTATTTACTTAAAACTAACTCCTTTATCTTTCTGAATAGTTAATTTGATTTTATTTCAGGTGTATTAAGATTTTAGCATTTGACACTAGACTAAAAATACTTGTTAAGATGTGTTTTTGCAGTGTATCTCTCTCTCTACAGTAAATTTTTTTATGTCTGGAAAGTTTTGCATTGCATTTTGATTTCCATATTTTTCCTATTAAGTAGGAAGATTTCTGTCATCGTGGCATTTCTGAGCTGGTGTGATAAAGAATCTTAAAAGGTTTTTCCACCCAAATCTTCGCCATTGTAGTGCTTGTTGCCCATTTCTTTTCTGTTATTAATTTGGTCTCTTTTTCAAATTGCAGTGATATGAAAATTTGAATTTCTTTCAAACGGATCCAAAAGCCTCAAGTTCACAGCAACTTTGTCACAGAAATAAAAATATATGTATAAATTTGAGGTTCATTACATTCTCAGCCAAATTTATTCTTAGCTCCCACTTTGAAATATGCACCCAAAAAAAACCCCCACAAAGGAAAGCCGCCATGCTGCAAACCGCTTCAGCAGGCCACTTCTGTTTAATTCCTGTTTGCCAAAATGCTGCGGCAGATTCTCCAATAAAGTTCATTTATTGTGACTGAGCTGCCTCTCTCTGGGGATGACATCAGCTAGAAAATAAGGGAAAATGGGGCAATGAAAGTACGAACGGGTGAGAGAGGGAGGAGTGTCCCTCGGTGCGGTTCCAAGCGGTGGGAACACGCACGAGGGAGCATCAGCTCAGATGGCTGCTGTAAAACTTCTTGTATTTTTTATTTTTTTGCAAAAATTATGGAAATTTTTGTGTCACCGTTCTATTTATATAATGGAACACAGCCTGACAGAGACAGCAGAGGAATGTTTTCTTAGAGAGGTTTAGGGTGTTGCCACAATCCAGCGAACAATGAAACCCATCACTGCAGTTAATGAGATGTAACACCCCATGAAAATACTCAACCTGTGGCTGTGCAGCCGGCGATAGAGGCTGCGGAGGCAGGAGACCCAGATCAGAGACGTTTGCACGCTCCGCTGGCAAAAGCATGCAGATTATTTCAAATAAAAGTCTGAAAACGGTTAATATAAAGACAGGGAGAAGACAGTAGCGAGCTGAACTCCTTTGGTGGCTGCTCGTTTCTTGGAGTGTTTGGGACGGCTGCGGGTCTGTGTTTAGTCTGTGTGGTCTGCGTTTGTTCATTGTGGATTCCACTGCTGAGCGTTAGATTCCACTGTTGACAGTAAGTTTAGAGCTCCGTGTCAAAATGTCCATTTGGGTGTTTAATTCTCCGGCTCCCTCCGTGTCTCCACAGCGGCTCTGAGATGCTCTGAGAGTCCGAGTGTCTCAGGGACGCCGACTCCAACTCACTTTATCAGGACTCGGTATCCTGGACTAACATAACCACAAAAACACTGAGTCTTACCAAGTATGTCTGCTCTAATTTCTTAGTGCACTTGAAATCAGACAAAACTAACTTACAACTAACTTTTCAGAAAGAAATAGGAGCTAGTTAATAATTTCTTAATATGGATGAAAAAGTGCTAATTCTATTGGCAGATTATTTATGGGAAAAATGTCTTGTTACAAGTGAAATAATCTGAGTGGAACTAGATCTCGGTTGCTAGGTGACGGGCTGGGCTTGGCTGGGGTTGCTAGGTAACGGTTCTGGGCTCTGCTTGTGTTGCTAGGTGATTTGTGACATTATATTCAGAAGGTTTTTGAAACAGCTCATTTTCTAGACACCAAAAAACTTATTGCCAAAAAAACCCCGTCTGGTGTTGCGCCTCCTTTTTTCTTTTTTTAGGAGCAGTAGAAACTCGACTGCAAGAACAAAAACATGCAAAATGTGATTTTTTCACAATAGGTCCTCTTTTAAGAAAACAGAGGAGAGGTTGGCAAATCCTAATGAAGAGTTTGTTGTTCTTCTTTCTCTCCGTTAGCCGTTCATGCGTGAACACACAGTCTCATGAATGATTTGGGTTCTGGATGGAAAGCCCAATCAAAGACCAAAACTTCACTGATCACCACTTTCCATTCAAGTGTTTTCAATTTAATGATACCTTCATAAGACGTCTGGTTCAGAAAATGCATGTGGGGGTGTGTGTGGGTGTGTGTGTGTGTGTGCGTGGGTGTGTGTGTGTGTGTGCGTGGGTGCACAGGTGAAAACACAAACAGCCTTGGAGCCTGACTGGCGAGTTCTAATCATTACCAGAGGAAGGGTAATGTTTCTTGCTAAGATATTTGAAGTAGAATCCAGACCAAAATTACTTGGCTAAATTTTGTGCCCCTGCACATTTTCACATTATCTGTGAAAATGTGACTTTTTGTTACCTGCCACATTGACTACAGACTATAATTTGAAATCCAGTGAGGCTGAGGCAGCAGTGGAGTAACAGTAAGAAATACTGCCACCTCCAAGTGGGAGTTAGTATCACTTAAGCTCAATGTTTTTGACCATTTTTGCAAAATAATATATTCAAATTTTATAACTAACATGAAAAAATTCTGCTATCAGTAGATTTTGTGTGAACTGATTGATGAAATTTGGCATCTGGAGCCACATAAAAAGCCGAGGTGGGCCAGATTTGGCCCTCAGGCCTCGAGTTTGACACGTGACTTTTCGTATGAACAAACTTTTTCACGTGTGATTTCATTTGCGTTTTGCTCAAAGGAAACACCGCCATTGTGAATTAGTATTTTTTTGACATTAGAGAAATTTTGCGCAGCTTGTGTTGGAAACGCGGCTGCAGAGACGAGTTGGTAACGACTCACAGTGAGGGCTCTCCTTGGCACCGGCCCGCAGCAGAAGCTTAGCCATCGGCACGTTGTTGGTCATGATGGCGATGTCGAGAGGAAGGAGGCCTTCGCTGTTTGGCGTGTTGAGGTCCAGCTCCTCCAGGCTGTACTGGGACAGAAGCAGCTGGACCAGGTCCAGTTCCTGGTGCTCCACTGCCTCAAACAAAGCTTCGTTGCTCTGGAACTGACACACAGAAGAAGGGGACACTTTTAATGGACTTTTAATGCAAATTCTAACAGAACTTTGCATTAAAAGTGTCATTATTTACCAAATAATGCAAAATTTATGTTTTTAATGCAACTTTTAGTGTAAATTTGTATTAAAAGTGTCATTATTTACCAAATGACACTTTATGAAAACAGTCATTAAGCTCTATAAAGACTCCTCCATGTTTGTGACAGGTGTGATGTTAGTCGTATGCACACACCTTCAAATAAAGTGTTACCGTATAAATATAAACTATATAAGTACATATATATATATATATATATATATATCTTAACTTGAAATTAGACAAAACTAACTTGTAAGTAACTTTTCAGCAAGACAAATAAATACATTTGTTTTAAGTAAATAATTTCTTAATATTAATGAAAAAGTTCTAGTTCCATTAGCTGATAAATTCACTTATAACAAAATATTTTCCCCATAAGTGAAATAATCTGTCAGTGAAAGTAGTACAATATTTACAAAATGTGAATTTAAAACAAGCTCCTGTATGTTACTGAAAAGTTACTTTAAATTTAGTCTTGTTGCATCTTAAGAGCTTGTTTTAAAATAATGACTTGTAAATACTGATAAAAACGTTCCAGTTTCACTGGCTGATTATGTGACATATAAAATAGCAAAATGTTTTAAGTAAAATAATCTTAGTGTAACTAGAATTTTTCAACAATATTAAGGAATTATAGGATTAAAACAAACTCATATTTTGTTGAAAAGTTACTTGTAAAGTTAGTTTTTGTCTTATTTCAAGTTTACTAAGATAATTGATTGCACTGGAAACTAGGTTTTGTGTTTTTGCAGTGTGATTTTCTCTTCATGACATTCGTCAGACAGGTGGCTCAAAAGCTTTCGACCATTTCCGGACAATAATCCTCCTGCTCTCGTTACTTTGTTCCTCCTGTTCCCATCCTGGACTTACGACGGTGGTTTTGCGCAGCCTCTCCTTGTCTCCTCCCCGCGCTGACACCACGTTGTCCTCCAGAGCGGGGGGGTTGGTGCCCACACGAAACTTTCCAGACAAGTTGCGGTAGAGCCGGCGAGCTGCGCTTGGCGAGGACAGGCTGGCGGACTTGCGAGCCGATGCCGGCTGGTGGACCTGGTCCCCTCGCATGGGCTGCGTCATCTTGGCCGAGTCGGCGCTGGAGGAAAGATCATGGAGAGAGAAGCACAAGAGATGGGTGAAAGGAGTCGCATCTGGTCCCTCCGCACTGTGGCAGTAAAGAGAGAAGGCCCTTTTTATGTCGCTTTTTATTTTCCTGTTTAGGATGGACAGAGTGTTGCTTCTGGGAAAGAAGCCAACTTAAAAAACACAGCTCTGCTTCTCTGCATGAAAGCCGACAGAGGAATAAAAATGACTTTAAATTAAGATATTAAAACAAACATTTTGAACAGGATCTAAAAGATGTATTACTGCAGCATCACTCATTATCTGGGTTCCATGTTTTCCACAAAGGCCCAAACAGTTTGTTTATTTACACTGCAAAAATACAAAATCGTAATTTCTGGTCTCGTTTCCAGTGCAAATATCAATACAAGTAGCTTTCCAGCAAGATATGGGGGTTTGTTTAAAATCAATAACTCCTTAATATTGATGAAAAAACTACTGCCGCCGTTACCTAGCAACCCCAGCGAAGCCCAGCCCGTTACCTAGCAACCCAGTTCTAGTTCCACTGTCAGATTATTTGACTTATAACAAGACATTTTGACATGTTATATGTGATATAATCTGGCAGTGAAACTAGTACATATCCTGCTCCTATATCCTGTTACTTTTAGTAAAAATGTTACTTTTAAGTTAGTTTGGTCTTATCTGAAGCTGGAACTGGAAACTAGACGAAAATACTTGGTAGGGTTTTGTGTTTTTGCAGCGTATTGCAAGTCATATCATCATTCCAAGCAGACCTGAGACCACGCTAAAAGCAGGAAGCGGACTACAACGCAGGGCATTCTGGGTAAATATAACCAAAACAAATGTGTTACCTAGCACTAGCGGGGGAAGTAACTCATAGCCTTCAGCCAAACACAAAAGAGAATCCCTACGATCGCTAGAATCTGATGCCACTCCATATTTGTTTACATTCTGTCAGGAAGGAAGCTGTGTTGTTCCCTTCAGTGGTTCTTGGTGCAGCGCCCCCACAGGCGAGGAGGGGAACTGGTTTTTCACATGGCTTGGTGTGAAAGTGAACCACAGCAGCTGAAAATGGAACAAATGTTGCAATTTTTGTCCCCAATCGAACCAAATCTAGTTAACTGTAAGGTGTGAAAACACACAACTACATACAAAAACACTGCGCCAAGAGTAGCCTCTATAAAAACAAGTAAATAAATAAAAACACAACAGGCTACATGGAGATAAAGGCAGCAGTAGCACTGTCTGTGGCTACACACTGGAAAGAATCCCGGCTAAAAACAGAATCACTGAGGTGGGTGTAGTTTCCACGGGACATAAAGACACAAATTTAGTTTTCCCAGAAGAAAACAGCTAAACATAAAGTTCTGAGTCAGCAGTACTTGAATGGAGAAAAAAAATGGCTGAATGCAAAATGTACCAGACACATCATGAATTTTTATTCAAGCATTGGTAACGTCTGCAAGACGGTTTACTATTGCTTCAAAAATGGCTCCACAGATGCATTTTATAGACTCAGCCCAGTGGGAAAATCATCCCACCCTGTCATGAAGGAGACAGCATCACGTTGACCGCTCAGATATACGTAACCCATGTTCCACAGAGCTGACGGTCTTCAGAGAGGGATGAGGCAAAGAACAAAGAGTAAAACTGCCACCAGTGAGAAATACCCATGATGCTTCAGTGATAAATGATTCTGATTTGTCAGATTTCCATGATCAGCTCCAGTTGTCGTAATGGTCATCCTAAACAAGTCAGAATTTGCTCTATAACATCATTTTTCCCCTGTGAAACAATCACATTCACGTCTTTCCAGCAGATTCTTGGCACCGCTGCTTTGCTGATTCTACTGCGCCCTACTCCAACCTGCTATGGGAACTATGTAGATGACAAGTGTTTCTTGGGCGAGTCTGGCCTGAAGCGCTCAGACGCGTTGGACTGATGAAGGAAATGTCAGCGGGACTCCACAGGCGACGATGACAGACTCCGTGTTGGAGACACCAAAGAGATCCATTGAGATAAATAAATTCCTCAAGGAGGCGTTTTCAGCACCTTCTGGTCCAGTTCGTCTCACCCCTCTTCACACCATCTGAACTCGATTCTCCCTCTAATTTTACCTCTTGCTAAAATATAGACCCAACACTTAATATTTATGGAAATGCACATAAAGAACATAAAGGTACCTTACTCTTGTGGACATTCTTGAAAATAAATTTTCTGTGTACATTAAAGGAGACCTATTATACAAAATTAACATTTTGCACATTTTTGTATTTTCATTTGGGTTTCTACTGCTCCCAGTTCAAGCACTTGTATAAATCACTCAGCTGTTTTTGGCAGTAAGTTCAGGTTTTTTGGTGTCTGGAAAATGAGTCGCTTTAGAAACCTGCCCATTACCTAGCAACCCCAGCAAAGCCCAGCCCGTCACCTAGCAACCCAAGCAGCACTCCAGCGTTTTTGTCCAGCTGGTTTTACTATTGTATGCGCTGTACAATGGCTGCTGGAAAAGACAAAACGCTTTGTTGTTGACCTATTATTTAGAAAGAACTTGCTGCATTCTTGTTGGTTGTGCAGAAGGCTCCACTTCTGCTTTTCAAAGATGTATGGTTGTATAATTGTGCATCCTTTTGCAGCCATTTTCATGTGTGAGTGTAACCGTTGAGTTCAGAGCCGTGGCCAGCAGCAGATTATTTGGATTTAAATTGACAGGAAGTCTTAAAACAGGTCAACATAGGCAGAACTGAGCACACTGAAATCTCATCGTCTAAGAATGATTTTGTATGAAAAACGTAACAAAGATGTTCTGTGTCTCCCATAGACCTATCCTAACATGTGCAGGGAAGAATAATAAGTCACCTTTAACATATCAGTTTGCAGAATCTTATCTGATTATTCTCAAATTTAAACAGATAGTTTTACCATTTTTCTCTAAACAAGTGACATGCTCAGTTACTCAGTCAGACCAACGTCAGTTCTTGACATCGCAGCGCTTTGAACATGAGCAGGCGGAGGTCGACGCGCGTAAATAAAGGCATTAGTTTGGGCCGTCACACCACATGCCACAAGCAGATTTGTCAAGGTGAGAACATCTGTAGGAAAAATGTTATTTATACCGCCACTCAGCAACGGACGTATGAGACCACATAAGAGTCCGTCTGCGCTCAAACCCTCCCCATCACATGAAGTTTGTGCAACAGCTGACATCGGCCTACATTGTAGACTTTAAAGCCCCCGCAACAAGCCCTTTTTCACAGGGGCGGATACACCTAAAATACCCCCACAATCCCTGTCCCTTCCCGCTCCGTCCCATCCATCTCCACTCCATCCCGTAATAGAGGCCTTATTTTAGACATCCTCGTGTTCCCGGCTGGGCCTAACCTATTCCAGGGTTCCAGATAAAGCGCGGCAGGTATTTGGAATAATTTTTCCATGGGCCTGGCCCGGAAGATAAAACAGGAGATATATTTGTAATGCGTGTGCCGGTATCCCATTTCAAAGAGAAAGCCCACTGGAATGCAGCCCTGGGCTTATTGTTATATTCCTGAGATGGAACAGACGCACGACGGTGCCCCATCGCTCTGACGACATTAGGCTGTGTGTAACGAGGAGAGTGTACATCTGCGATTTCAAAGAGATGTTATATCGCACACGTGAGGGTGGCGTATCATTTACCAAAAGACATGCCGCGCAGAAATAGAGAAATATAGACTATTGATAATAATAAATGCCCTGCCACAGTAAAAAAATGAAGATACTTAATTATAATAGATTATTACAACAGTGTTAGGCTTTTGAAAAAAACATTTAAAAAAGTATTTTTGCTAAAAACAAAAAATGTACTAAGGGTCTTTGGTCTAATCCTAGTGCAAATATCTTTGTACACTTAAAATAAGACAAAATTTCATTACAAGCAACTTTTCAGCAAGATCTACGCCCATACTAAATCAATAAGGATTCAGTGATTTTTATTATGATGCAAGCTTACATTTGCATGTTTACACAAATGTTCCACTTGATTATGGTACGAAATCTGGACTCAGCTACCATGTTAAGAAGCAAAATTAAGAAATAAATATAAATAAGAGCATGTACAAATATACTGTATACAAATAAACATTTCAGCAAGATATAGGAGTTTGTTTTAAGTCAATAACTCCTCAATATTGGTGAAAAAGTTCTAGTTCCACTGGAGCCGTTACCTAGCAACCCCAGCCAAGCCCGGCCTGTTGCCTAGCAACCCAGTTCTAGTTCCACTGGCAGATTACTTCACTTGTACCAAGACATTTTTCCCATGTTAAAAGTGAAATAATCTGCCAGTGGAACTCAAACTTTTTCATAAAGGAATTATTGATTTAAAACGAGCTTTCTCTTTTGTGCAAGTTAATTTCGTCTTATTTGAAGTGTGCTAAGAAACTAGACTAAAAGTTTTTGGTAAGATTTCGTGTCTTTGCAGTGTAAGCAAGCCGTTAAAGCTTTGCTGCACTATGTCGTATCTGCCTAGCATGTCAGTGGTGTATGAAAATATGCAGCTTAAACTAAATCTTCTACATATTTCACTGCGTTGAAACTTAATTTCCTTTTCAGCCTGGTGGCTTTGATATTTCAGATATAATATCCTGTATATGACATGTCTGACATATTATAAGTCATAATCAAATGTGGCAGTAATGACCTGAAATCAATTCAAGTTAGGGCTCCATGATATTAGGATGAAATTACTACATTATTATTAATTATAGTGACATTTTTTCTCTTTTTATCATCACAATCAGTCACAATAGTCATAATCTATCCAGCTCATCAACTGGAGTATTACATTAAAGCAGCCACAGATGTTGCCATGACGACTGTGACTCAAGCCTGTCGCAATGAGCAATAAATCATTAAATCAATTCATCTGCGATTGTTTTTCCTCATGTTTTTCTTTCTTCCAAAGACTGGATGACACATGGCTTTTTAGTGCGGTGTGTTTGTCTCAACTACTCCTATTATGAAGGATAACTTTGTTTACAAAGACGTCGACGTTCATTTTATTTATTGTTTTAGTTTATTTAATATCTTCATGTTAAAGATTCATTAAAAATTTATGTTTATTAATCTTTGAAAGGGTGTACTTGCATTATTATGCCATTACCAACATATTACTTGAAAATGGTCTCAATACAAGAACATTATAGTTTATCGCAATAACTTCTGGGACGATTTATTATCCAGCAAAATTTATTGTGACAGGCCTAATGTGAGATGATATTTCATACAGCTGTAGCATCAATTAACCTCATGCTATGTTATGTAGTTGCTTTGTCTGCGGCGATGATGATTCACCTGCATTACAGGTTGAAAGTTTAAAGTGGCTCCAACTGCATGGCAGTCTGACCTATTTTCTGATTAAGTCAGTTAGTAATTGTTTAACCAGGAAGCGCTGAACTTTCAACCCAAGATGGTCAGACGGTCAGTGGGTAAGAAGAAAAAAGAGACTAAAGTTGAAAAGACTACAGATTTTACAACCCTAACCCCAAAAAAGAAAATGGCGGTGCATGAAAAGCTACACATAATTTATAGACACGACTGTTTGATGTTTCACAAAAATGTGCTCCCTTTCTTTATGCTTAGACCCATGTGAAACACGTTTATCAGATTAACCAACATCTGTGGTTACAGTCGTCTTTAACAAATTAAAGTATGGCTTTAATTTCCCCATGAGGCTCATTTTTCAGATTAAAAGTACCTTTTGCAGGGATTAATCAGATTTTTAAGTGCATATTTGTGTATTAAAACATCTTTTATTGGTCTGACGCAATTATTCAATCTTAAATGTTTTTTTTATTATCTGTAAGCAGAAATGAACAGAAATAAAGTTTCAAAAGCATCAGTCTGTGTGTAACTGAGTGATGGAGAAACTGAACTCTTAAATAATTTTCATATTTAGTCAATATGACGGTGAATTGGAAACAGCGACAGCAGCTTTAGGGTTTATGCGTTTCTACTGAAAACTAGAGACCAGAGATGGGAAATCTCAACCTGAAGCAATCACCCAAACATCTTCAACTGAAATTTGCTGCACGCCCACACACACCCCTGCACACCCACATGCACCCCCACATGCACACACACACGCACACCCCCACATCTCCACCGTTTTAAAAGTGCTGGAAAACAGGAAGCAGTTTTCTCTGGTAAAAACCGAGTCTTCCAAGAGCCAGACTCCCTCCTGGGTCCTTGATGCTCCCACATCAAATACTCCCACAAACACTCAACACCCTCATGTTGCAAACACCATACACAGAGCATCTGTTTTATTAGTTTTATCAGCTTAATTTACCGAAAAGAAAAGTTCGGTCCCACAGTCAGTGAGTCACATGTAAACAAAAACATGCAAACCGAGTCTAGACAGTTAGCAGCTCTTTGTCTGAGACTCGAGATGGGAAAAAAAACAAACTAAATCGAAGCATTTTTTTGGAAATGTTGGTAAACCTGTACGTCTGGTGCACAAGAAACGGAAAGAAAATGTCAGCAGGTTGGAAAATGCAACTTTGGCTTTAGGGTCAATGCCTTTGTTATGACATAATGCTTTACTTCAATCTTAAAACGATACCTTTATTGGTAAATTTCATTAAAGGGCAAAACAAGTGAGACCAAAATATAAGTAGAAGAAGAAAAAAAGACTTTTATCGTTTCTTTAAATATCCATAATGTTACAATCAACTAGACAATAGGAAAGGCCTTTAACTCACAATAAGATGGAAGTATGTTTACTGTATCTGGTGTGCATGAATGAAAAATGATTTCATTCTGCATTCAACCTATAAAATGCCTTGCAGAAGTATTCAAACCCCCTGAACAAGCGGAAAGAAAATACCTTTAAATAAATCCAGTGCAACTAAATGCAACTAGGTTTAGGGTTAGTAGTCGTCTAATCAGTAAAAACAGACTTACAGGCAGGCGAGGCAGTTTAGTTTTATAGCACATTTTCAGCAACTGGGCAATTTAAAGAGCTTTACATGGTTAGAAGGAAAATAAAACAACAAGGAAAAGATTACAGAGGCAAACAAAGGGAAAACGATGACAGGTTGAAAGACAAACAAATGTTTATGATGTTCCACTTATTATTATTCAAAGCCAACTGTAAGCAAATGAGGTTTCAGCCTTGATCTAAAGGAACTCAGGGTTCTAGCTGTTTTTTCTTTTCTGGAAGTTTGTTTCAGAGTAGAGGAGTATAAAAACTGAATGCTGCAGAGCAGAGGATCTGGATCAGCTGCATTTATGTCGAATTTAATCTGAGAATACAAACGGCTTTTCTGTGGCGTTTTCAGAAGCTGCAGAGATCCACAGCTGAGGTGGGAGAATCTGTTAGTTTGGCTTTTTGGACGAATGGCACAGGCAGAAAAAGTTCAATTTGCATTTTCCCACAGGCCATGTGCGGATGAAACTATATTTATACTCAAGTAAAAGTTAAAAAAAAATTACTCAAGTAGGAGCAAAAAGGTATTTGATGAAAAGACGACGCCTGTGTTGATCAATGCATATTTAAAAATTACAACAGGTGGATTAAAATACTTTTATATGAACATTTTGGTATTTTAAAAATCAGAATGAAAATAATTTATATAAAATAGGAATCAGGCACAGTGAATTTTTTTCCAAATAATTTTTTTTCCAATGAAACTTTAGGAAAAACTGCAAAAACTGTTGAAGTTTTGGTTAAAACAAACTTGTTCTTCATTCAGTAAAGTTACTCACAGTGGGAAGAGAATCCAGATTTTTTACTGAAGAGTAACAACACTTCAGAATAAAATGACTCCAATCAAAGTAAAATTAAAAATACTCCTAAAAGTACAGTTTTTCCAAAAATTACTCAAGTAAATTTATCTGAGTAAATGCAACCAATTCTGCCTTCATCACACCATCACAATAATAAAACATGGTGATGGCAGCATGATGCTGTGGCGTGTTTTTCTTCAACAGACACATTAATCTTCTTGCTCTTCACCATCACTTTAACTCAATCTTCACCTCACTCTGAGAACTGAAGAAAGCTCATAAATCTCAGCTTTATTTGAATGCGTGTCTAATTACATTTAATACACAAAGAGCCGCTAATATCAGCTGACGCGCATCAACAGCTGCTGCCTGTGCAGACGAGGTTTTGTGTTCAAAAGGGGAGCAGGGAGATGGATGGGGGAGGCCAGAGAGCTGCGCAGGGACGGCGAGTACCAAGCGGTGGCAGCAGGAGAGGTCGAAAGTTGCACAAACTCTCTCCCTCAAACAGCCACACGTGCGCGAGCAGAGACACTATATACAAAGTACACTGGCTGCTCTAAATGTGGCTTGGAGAAGGAAATTCTGAAATCTGAGTCTTGGCACCAGACAGGCTGGAAGCAGCCAGGCTGGGGGAGAGGCTGATGGAGGGGGAGGAGGAAGAAGAGCGGGGAGCAAGAGAGATGGGGGCTTTAATAGTCTTTTTGACTATAAATAAAAAAGGACAATAAGCCTTAATCAGCATTTGTAAATCGGTGCCTTTCTTTTGTTCCCTTGTGGATATTTTAAACTTTCAGTGTTTTGCAGATTTGTAATTTTCGTCTAAGGGGGGAGGAGGAAGAAGAGCGGTGGGCGGAGGAAGAAGAGCAGTGGGGGGGGAGGAGGAAGAAGAGCGGTGGGGGGAGGAAGAGCAGTGGGGGAGAGGAGGAAGAAGAGCAGTGGGGGGGGGAAGAGCAGTGGGGGGAGGAAGAGGAGTGGGGGGGCGTGTCAGTATAGCTAGAATTGCTTTTGCTCTTATCGGCTTGTAGCAACATGAGGCCACAGCGACACGCTGACCTCCAGGTTCTGGTGCATGAAGTGCAAACCAGTATGTTTAAACCAGTATGTTTAAACCAGTATGTTTAAACCAGTATGTTTACACACTGAAGCCAAAAGATTTTTACCCTCTCAACAATAAACTAAACATTCAATTCGTAGATTGAATAAAATAGTCAGATTTGTTGCTGGAAAAGGATGTGTAAATTATTCTAGGTCCAAAACCTGAAAGTCTGCAGATTTGCCTTATTAAAAGTAATGTTGCTAATTGTCTAAGTAACAACTGGGAAAACACACACCCACACACACACCCACACCCCCACACCCACACACACACACACACACACAATGTAATCAATTCTGATGAATAAAACCAGGATTTAGGTCACTTTTTCTTTGAAAATCTTTGCTGTTTTTAGCCTGATTTATTTAATTAATTAAAAGCAGATTTGAGTGAAGCAAAGTTTGTTTGGGTAAAATTCTCTGCAAAAAGTGAGTCCTTTGTGTTACAGTAAGAAGATTTTACTTATTTGTGATATTTTTGTCCTAATTAAAGATAGAAAGTCTACACACACAATCAGCCACACTTTGGACACCCCTGGACAAAATATACGAAAACAGAACAGCAATGAGTTCACAAGATGTTTGGTGTTGGTTTTGGAACGTCTAAGGTACAAAAAGAGACATAGATAGATTAATCAAGACTAGTTTGTCATTATTAACCCTTGAGAACGAATCAAGCTTGAGAAATCCAGTCAAAGACGCTCCACCTGTCACAGGTAGGAAGGTTAAAATGAAATCAAAGTGAATTTATAGTTTAGAAAAGCTGGATGTTTCGAAACAGAACTAGCAGTGGATTTCATGGGACACACACAAAGAGCGAAACAAATAAATGAAAAACAGACTGATACTTCAGGGGTATTTCAGGCTGCAGACCCCGGAGCCAGCAGATGAAAACTGTGATCCTGTCTCAGTATGACTGAAGCTGAGTGTTTTCCTCGGTTCAATTGACCAAAATTGCAACATTTGTTACATTTTCAGCTGCTGCGATTTGCTTTCATATCGCACTGTGTCAAAACAACCAAACGCATTGACCTCCTCGGCTGTGGAGGCGCTGCACCAAGAACTACTGAAGGAAATGACACATAAACCTCTGAGGAAGACACTGAGTGCAACTTCCTCCTTCACAAAATATAAACAAAGATGGAGTAGCATCAGATTTTAGCAGTTGTAAGATTTCTCTTTTGTCTTAATTAAAGATCACAAGACATTTCCCCTGCTAGCGCTAGGCTAGTGTGTTTGTTTTGGTTGTATTTACCCAGAATGCCCTGCACTGTAGTCCACTTCCTGCTTTTGGAGCGGTACGATCTGCTTGGTGTTCACATATACATCCGAACTGAATCAGAGTTCACTTCAACCAAACAGAGACCGAGGTTTACAGACGGACCAGAATTTTCTTTTTCACAGCGCCCCAAACAAACCGGACCTTCTAGACAAAAACTGGAGTCTGTTTAAAGCGGACTGAAAACAGCCTGAATGTTCCCGATTTTTTTTATTCATGATTAACATAAAACTGTGAAGGTACAAAATCTTATCTGGTGCTTTTTTCACATATAAGCACTGATAACACTCTTCAGTGTGAAAGTTGTTACTGCAGGATGAAGACTCATATTCTTGATTGTCAGGAAACACAGAAGCTGTACGAAGCTGTTTTAATGGGATTTATTTTCCATGGGTTCAGCTGTTCCTCAGGTTTCCACAGCAGAAACACAGAGTTTAGTGATTTCTGGTCATTTTGCTCCTTTTCATCGGATGTTTGCAGGTGTGGGGGCGTCACAATAAACGGAAACTCACCCAGAGTTGATCTGAAAATATAACAGAGACCACAACAACTTGCTGGAAAGTTGTTTTGTTTTACTTCTTTGAGTTTCCAGCTTATGTTTGTTAAGAAACATGCTGGACATAGAAAAGTAATCAGCCTTACAGAACGTTAAGGTAAAAAGAGTTTCTTTATGTGAAGACCTGATAATAGTAGATACACAGGTCAAATTTAGATTGTTTTCACTGAATAAAACCTTAATTTACAGTGACTGCTCTTCCACCCAAAACAGGGTGATGTCACCTTTGTTTCTTATTATTAACTGAATTAATATTTATTTAAGTTAATAATCACTATAAATACTTCAGACACTTTTAGATAATTCTTCGTTTTTGTAGATTTTATCATTTGCTGATAATGTTTTTGTATATTTATAGAAATTTACAAAAACATTGAAAATGTTTGTGTTTCCAGTTTCCCATTGTGCGCAAAACTTTCCTCATATTGAATAAACAACATTTCACAGTTGTGGTGTTTCCATTAAATAAGAAAACATAATTAAAACCATTGTGTTGGTTGACGCGACTCTGCAATGTCGCATGGACATCGGGGGCAGTTCCCCTGGATTGGCAGACTGGGGTGGTGGTCCCCCAGTTCAAAAAGGGGGACCGGAGGGTGTGCTCCAATTATAGAGGGGTCACACTCTTAAGCCTCCCTGGCAAGGTCTATTCAGGGGTCCTGGAGAGGAGGGTCCGTCGGATAGTCGAACCTCGGATTCAGGAAGAGCAGTGTGGTTTTCGTCCTGGTCGTGGAACACTGGACCAGCTCTACACCCTCGGCAGGGTGCTGGAGGGTGCATGGGAGTTCGCCCAACCAGTCTACATGTGTTTTGTGGACTTGGAGAAGGCGTTCGACCGTGTCCCTCGGGGAGCCCTGTGGGGGGTTCTCCGGGAGTATGGGGTACCGGGCCCTTTGATACGGGCTGTCAGGTCCCTGTATGACCGGTGTCAGAGTCTGGTCCGCATTGCCGGCAGTAAGTCGGGCTCGTTTCCGGTGAGAGTTGGACTCCGCCAGGGCTGCCCTTTGTCACCGATTCTGTTCATCACTTTCATGGACAGAATTTCTAGGCGCAGCCAAGGTGTTGAGGGGATCCGATTTGGTGGCCTTAGGATCTCATCTCTGCTTTTCGCAGACGATGTGGTCCTTTTGGCTTCATCAGATCGTGATCTGCAGCTCTCGCTGGAGCGGTTCGCAGCCGAGTGTGAAGCGGCCGGGATGGGGATCAGTGCCTCCAAATCCGAGGCCATGGTCTTGAGCCGGAAAAGGGTAGAGTGCCTTCTCCGGGTCAGGGGGGGTGTCCTGCCCCAAGTGGAGGAGTTTAAGTATCTCGGGATCTTGTTCACGAATGGGGGAAGAAGGGAGCGGGAGATCGACAGGCGGATTGGCGCAGCGTCTGCTGTCAAGCGGGCGCTGTACCGGTCCGTCGTGGTGAAGAGAGAGCTGAGCCAAAAAGCGAAGCTCTCGATTTACCGGTCGATCTACGTTCCCACCCTCATCTATGGTCATGAGCTTTGGGTCATGACCGAAAGAACGAGATCGCGGATACAAGCGGCCGAAATGGGTTTTCTCCGTAGGGTGGCTGGGCTCTCCCTTAGAGATAGGGTGAGAAGCTCAGTCATCCGGGAGGGACTCAGAGTAGAGCCGCTGCTCCTTCACATCGAGAGGAGCCAGTTGAGGTGGCTCGGGCATCTGGTCAGGATGCCTCCTGGACGCCTCCCTGGTGAGGTGTTCCGGGCACGTCCCACCGGGAGGAGGCCCCGGGGAAGACCCAGGACACGCTGGAGGGACTATGTCTCTCGGCTGGCCTGGGAACGCCTCGGGATTCCCCCGGAGGAGCTAGAAGAAGTGGCTGGGGAGAGGGAAGTCTGGGCCTCCCTTCTGAAGCTGCTACCCCCGCGACCCGACCTCGGATAAGCGGAAGAAGATGGATGGATGGATGGATGGATAATTAAAACCACACGTAAATAAGTTTATTTACACAATAAGTCATTAAAAACATCATCATTCTACAACGTCCTGTTGTCTTCTTTGTTGTTTCTGCCAGTAGCAACACCCAGTTTTTGATCACATGACTCATGATGTGAAAAATGTTTCCACTGCTGTTCTGCACCATTTTCAATACAATCAGGAAAGAAGAACAAAAGAAACATCCTAGTGCAAAAATAAGTTTTTCTTCAAATTGGAATGTTTCTATTAAGCTCATTTATTTTCATAATTCCAATTTTATGGCTAATGGAGGTGCAGCTAGTAAGAAACAGAAATTATAATTCACTTTAATCTGGAGAAAGTTAGCAGTAAGCATCAGATTTACAGCATATAGGAAAGAAATTTCAAATATCTTGTTTACTTTTAATAATTCAAGGCAAAAAGTTTTTTTCTGTTTTATCTCTTCTGACTTTCTCTTGTGTTCCCCTGGGAGAATGGCAGAGGAAGAGTGGGCAGTATGTTTAACCTTTGCAGCTTTCCTGCTGCGCTGAGCAAGGCCTGCCACCTGTTGGCTCTGTGTGTGTGTGTGTGTTGGTGGGTGTGTGTGGGTGTGGGTGTGTGTGTGTGTGTGGGTGTGAACGCAGAGGTAAATCTCTCTAATTCTGATGAGCAGAGACAACAGTGGAGTCTCCTTGGCGATGAGATGCCGAGCCGTGGCTGACTTTCCCATAAGAAAAGGTTGTCGGTGAGAAGCGAGCGTGTGTGTGTGCGTATCATGTATTTTATGCATTGTGAGGACAATTTTCCTAACACACATTATGTTGTGGGAACCGAAGCCTGGTCCCCACAAATAGAAATGCTGTTTCTGGGTTATGGGTGAGGTTCAGGACTAGTGCTGCGTTCCCACAAACGCGATTTCAGCATCAGGAGCTTCTGGTTTACATTCAGTCTTTGTGGGCGCATGAATCCCTCAAAACGGTCAAGCGCTTGATGCGCGTCCGACGCAGGAGTTGAAAAATCTGAACTTCCGCCGCTCGACGCAGAGCATCTACCAATCAGAGAGAATTCGCTGTGCGGCGTAGTGGTTTTCTTCAGTGATGTCAAAAAAACAAACTGTGGAGGATGAACTAATTGTCGCCGTTTGCTCTTGTCCTGTAATCTATGACCAATGAAGTTATGACTACAGAGACGGGAATAGAAAGGACCTCGCTTGGAAGAGGATCAGCCAGGAAGTTGGAATTAATTGATTGATTGCTGGATTGCTTTTATTCAACAGGCTCGTGGTCCGTGATACACAACAACACATACAAAATACAAAATTTAATCTTATAAAAAGAAAGAATATCGGTTAAGTTAAAACTTTCACAATTTCAAAATATTTCCCCGCATTTGAGCGCTTGAGTTTTCCAAATTCGTCCAGCAAAAACGTTAAATAAATGTTAAACGTTGGATTTATTTAGATGAAATGTGCAGGAGATGGTGCAGCATCAGATTTTAGCAGTTGTAAAATACCATGAGTCATTTTCCCCGCTAGCACCAGACAAGTGCATTTGTTTTGGTTATATTTACCCAGAATGCCTTGTACTTTAGTCCGCTTCCTGCTTTTGGAGCGGTTTCTGGTACGCTTTGCGTTCACATATGTATTCGAACAGAACCAGCATTTACTTCAACCAAACAGAGTCTACAGTTTGTAGGCAGATCAGAGTTTGCTCAGTGGAAGAGTTTGAGGGACGCAGAGTCTCCTCTCAACGCCTAGAGCGATTTTGACGTCAAAGTGCACACGTGTTGAACCTGAAGCGTCTGATGTGCTTTTGAAACACGTTGGGTGTGAACATAGCTTAAGGTGTGAACTGAGTTTTGGTCATGGTCAGCGTTAGGTATGTGATGGTTAGGATTAAGGTTGGGTTTGGCTTTAGAAATGAATGGAAGTCAATGGAAATTCAACGCAAAGATAGCAAGACAAACAGGTGTGTGTGTCTGTGTGTGTGTGTGTGTTGGGGGGGGCAGGGGTTCACTTCCAAGGTGGGATCACCCACACAGTCCCAAGCCCTCCCTTCCTGTGTCAGAGGTTTGGTGACACTGTGTCTCCCATGGCGATCGTGGGTCCAGCCTGGGTGGCTCCAGGCCTTCTGAGTCGGCGTGTACGCGTGTGTGTGTGGGGGGGGGTGTGTGTGTGTGTGTGTATCACAACATTGGGGTCCCTGCCTGGGCCGCCATATGCCACCCACCCAGCCAAGGGGAGGCGAAGGGTGGGGGCGACCCCTAGCAACTGAAGCCACCAGTTGGCTAGTTTTCTCAGTCACACGCCGGCCGGGCGCCATGTTTAAAGTCCCACAGCTATTTATCTGAGATGGGGTGGAGGGAGGCGTTTGGATGGGAGGCCGGCCTTCTTAAATGATAAACATGCTCACACACACACACACACACACACACACACCCACACACATAAAAACTGATGAGGAAAAGCGTGGCCAGTGTCAGAACAGGAAGTCCTTTTTTCATGAGTTTATTTGTAAAGCACATTTCAGCAACAAGGTGGTTCAAATGGATCAAACATTTAATTTTGTTACATGCAACCATCAGATATGTTGATCAATGTCCCACTTACTACTAATCACAGGCAGCTCTGAACTGATGGGTTTCTAGCCTCAGTGTTTCAGCTGTTTTGCAGTTTGTTCCAGATTTGTGGTTCATAGAAGCTGAATGCTGCATCTCCATGTTTGGTTCTGGAGATGCACAGCAGACCTGGACCAGAAGACCTGAGAGGTCTGGAAGGTTGATATGCTGACAGGAGATCTTTAACGTATTTTTGTGCTAAACCATTCAGTGATTTACTGGGTGATAGAAACAAACTCCTCTACTTTCTCCCAATGTTAGCTACGCTAGTTAGCAGAACCACTGATGTTGATAAATGGTTTTCCTGTAATTCTAAGTTGTTTCTCTTCCATTAGCACATTTAGAAGCGTGTTTATGAGGATGACTGACAGCGCTAAGCCCCGCCTCCTGGCTCTGATTGATTGATTGTGGTGCATTTCTTCAGACAGCAATAGCAGCTCAGGGAAGAGATCAATCTTTTCAGACATTATCTGTCTCTTATTATGAAAGTTACATACTGAAACTTTAGGGAGAGATTATAAAATATGTTAAGGGTTTTTCTAAAAAAAAAAAATTGCTTTGCATTTACAGCTCTAGAAAAAATGAAGAACCCACTGCACTGAACCCCGGTGAAAACCTCGAGGTACTTCCACCAAATACTGATTTCTGAACTCTTCCTGAGTTAAAACATTAGTATTGATGTTTTTAAATGAGTATGAACTTGTTCTCTTTGCATTAATTGAGGTCTGAAAGCTCTGCATCTTTTTCCTTATTTTGTCAATTTCTCATTTTCTGCAAATTTCGACGACATGTCTGTTCATAGTACAAAAGAACAATGTTCATTTTACTCAAATTTACACCTATAAAAAGTCAAATCAGAGAAACTGATCATTTTAAATAGTCTCTTAATTTTTCCCAGAGCTGCATGTTGAGAAACAATGAGAGACAACTTAGATAACTCTTATTCTGTAAATGTTTGTAGGTAAAGACAAACCTTTACTGCAGCCCATGTGGAGTGGAAATTATTTAAAATATTTAGAGTAAAAACCTGCAATTTCTATTTTTTATTGTCATTTTGCTAGTAGCTAAAGAATGTCTGTGCAGACACATACCAACAAAAAGACCTCCAGCACACTGACTATTCTTCTGTGCACTTCTCCATCCCTCCAGCACTAAGATATCTTCATTGCCTTCCTTAATCACTATCACACTCTCTTCTCCCACTTGTCTTCTGCCTCTTAGTTTCACCACTTTTCCTCCAACATCTCGTCTCTTAACAGGACACCAACAACTTTCCCTTTAGTCCGCCTGTCTGCTTCTCTCTCTCTCTCCATCTTAAGAAGCATCTCCCTGTGTGTGTGTGCCAAGATGAGGTTTGGACTGGAAACCAGAGAATCAAGTTAGAGACACACAGGACAAGAGGGAGCCAGCCTCATAAATCTCCCTTACAGCAGCCCAGAGCATCCAGAGCGGAGAACACGCTGACAGAACGCCTCCACTTCTGAATACTGGCTCTGTCTGTGTGGAAAATTTTAATGTGCCTCTTATAAAATTTTATGTCATATGGTGGTGTAAAGGATTACATTTTCAACATGTTAGCATGCATGGGTAAACAGACGTTTGCGAGTGTTAATATAAAAACACAAGATTTACCGAGACTGTTAAGCGGATGCAGCCACAACTATCGAGAACTGGGAACTTAACACAACGAGAAAAATGTTTTGGATCAGATTCAGAATTATAAATTTACAGGAATATTTTACATTTTTGTTGGACACAATGAAATCTTTTTAACAGAGGAAGTGTAGCTGTTTTTGACCTTCTTATCGCACCATGTGATCTTCATCAACAGGAAAAGCATTCTCAGCTGCTGCAGGATTGTCGCCATTCACGTTTCTCCAAGCAGAATTCGTGATCGCGTTGATCACAAAAGCCTTGTGCATACTTCCTGTTCAGAGTGAGGCTGTTGCTGTGTTCATGTGGAAAGGCATCCTGTTTGTAAATCTGCTGGCAGAATGGAGTGACCAAGGAGATTCTTACCAAAAAATGCAGATCAGTTTTCGTTCCTGCAAGGCTGCTGATTTTAAGCAAACAAAGAAAAAGCTAAGACTTCACCAGAGCAGATGCCAACACTACAGCTGCAAAGAGTTCCTGCACTGAAACACCAGACCTGTTAGCCTCGGTTATACTCATCACAGTCCGGTTGACCGTTAATTTACTCTGTAATAACAGTGCAACATTTTACAGTTGGATGAAAATAACAAGTAGACTTTGAAATAATACATTATTGATAATACTAAGGCGTAAACATAGGGTGCTTTCACATCTGAGTTTGACTGGAGACCAGAATTTGTTACATTTTCAGCTGCTGACCTTTGATAAACCTGTTCCCCTCCTTGCCTGTGGGGGCGCTGCACCAAGAACCACTGAAGGAAATGACACAAAAACACAAAATCTTATGTGTCTTAAGTATTTTTGGTCTGGATTCTTGTGCAAATTTCTTAGAAAACTTGAAATAAAGCAAAACTAACTTAAAAGTAACTTTCCAGCAAGATACAGATGTAGCTTGATTTAAGTAGATAATTCCTTAATGTTGATGAAAAAGTACTGCCTCCATTGGCAGATAAATTATCTTATAACATGTGAAAAATGTATTGTTATAAGTGATATAATCCGCCAATGGAGCCAGAACTTTTTCATCAGTATTGAGGAAATATTTACTTAAAACAAGCTGCATCTGTATCTTACTGAAACATTACTTGTAAGATGCTTTTCTTATTTCAAGTTTACTAAGATATTTGTACAAGAATCTAGACCAAAAATACTTGGTAAAACTTTGTGTTTTTACAGTGCTCTGAGCGCCACTTCCTTCTTCATAAAATTTAAACAAAAGTGGAGAGGTGTCAGATTTTAGACCACACACCATTTCTCCCGCTAGTGCTAGGCTAATGTGTTTGTTTTGTTTGTATTTACCCACAATGCCCTGCGGTGTAGCCCACTTCCTGCTTTTGGAGCAGGAAGTGGGCCATTCGGTCCATTTGGTGTTCACATACGCATTCAAACCGCACCGAGTCAAAGGTTCTTAGGCAGACCAGAGCTTTTGGTCTGCATCAGAGTTCGATTAGCATTCACACCTCACCAAACGAACCGGACTTTCCAGACAAACGCACTGGAGTTTGTTTGGCTGGATGTGGAGAAGCAGCAGCTCTACTCTGAGCCTCACCAGGTCATCCAGTAGATTCAGGTTGTTGAACTTTGACCTGACCAACTGCAGTAACTTCAGATGATAGCATTACCCTGACAGGCTGGGACAAATTGATCATACATCTGAATTCATCAGTTCACATGACCGTCTTATGCTTCCTTGCAGATTGAAGCTTTTTCCTCAGTTTCACTGATTAGCGGTTTTCTTACGGCTGCACAGCTGTTCAGGCCCAATCCTTTGGGTTTCCTTCAAACTGTGGTGTGGAAATGCTCTTAAATTCACTAGTAAACATAGCCTGACTTTTGCTGTTGTTTTTCTTCAATCTAATTTTAACCAAATGTTTCAGTGTTCGCCTATCAAGAACATTCAGAAAATGAACAGTTCTCAACCCAGTTCTAGTTGTTATTTTTGTCTTTTACAATCTCCTTAGATGTTTTATCCGCTTGATGCCAATAGTTTGATCTTTCTAAAACAGGATGTGTTTCCACCTGATTGTTTAACAAATGAGAAGCTACTCATTGCATCTGCTGGGGTTAAATAATTTGATTCGTTTGCTTTGTTAACTTCATTTGAAGACTTTTTCCCTCTTTGGCCAGGCAGGGTATAAACATAAAAAAATGTGGGATATTGAGTGGAAACAGAAAAAGAAAAGAAAATCAAGTGGATGGTGACACTCTGTAATTTTCGCTTTGTTTTTATTCAGCTACTTATGTAAAGCAAATGGTTATAATGAGCAGAGAGCTCAGGTTACTACAACTACACGACTGTGTGATAATGGAAAAACAACCAACACTCAGAGGGAGAATTACTTGGTGCTGTCACTGCTCCATTTACATCGTTTGTTGTTCTTAACAAGTCCATATTGACTTTTACATGATTAGAGTATATCGCACATGGAGAGGCTTCTGCATGTTAATACATTTTAATGCAACTACAAAGCAGAAATAATGAGTCAGACGTTCCAATAGAAGCAGGCGTCCCACTCGCCAATGATCGTTAATAGATCTTTACCGTGTTATGATTAGAAATGCTGCAGCGTAAAAAAATGACTGGCATTTATAAGCTCCTAATTTGTCCTTTCTGTTTGAACTGAGGGCCCTCTGCCACAGAAGAAAGAGGAAAATCAAAGGAGAGAATAAAAGAGTGGGTAATATTAAATTAAATTAGAACCAAATGAGGCAAGTGGCAGTCTGTCCAAAACCACTTTACACCCAGGCCCTCTGGGCATTGCCCGTCTTTTTCCAGTAAGAAATTAGTGATTTCTCTCTGTTCTTTTTATAATTCTTTGTGCGCAGCTCATAAGGATTAACACTACACACCCAGTCCAACACAGTGCTAAGTATTACAATGTGTGTTTGCTCATTTATATGAGTGAGTGCGAATATTAAGAAGAAAATCAGACATGCAGGCTGGAGTTTCTGCCGTTCTGAGAGCGTGCGCTTGTGTTAATGTAACGACTGAGGGTTGGATCCTGTCCGGACTTCAAAGTTAAGACGTCATCCTCGCAGGGCTGTCAGCGTGCTCTTATCCTCGAAGACAGTTTGGCACCAGGACTGCAGCCCTCCAGCGCTTTCTGCATAACCCACACACAATGCCTTGAAGCAGCTGCTCATGGGGAACCGACTTCTCTTTGCTTAAATTCTCCATTTTTACTTCAGTGGAGCTGGTGAAGCGGCAGATTGGTGTTAGAATGAGACGTTACAGTGTTTCCTCTGCAGGACGAATGTTTTGGTAACTAAAAACTCTCTGAATGGTTTCAATTTGTTCAACAGTATAGAGGAATACTTCGATAAAACAAGAAGTTTACATACACCAAATAAAAAGACACATTCACCTTTTCATCCCCTCAGTTAAATCAGAGCAGAAATGTGCTGATCCAGGTGAGTTAAAATTAACAAAACTATCTCCACACTGCAAAAACACAAAATCCTACCAAGTATTTTTGGTTTAGTTTCTAGTGCAAGTGTCTTAGTTCATTTAAAATAAGACAAAACTAACTTACACATAACTTTACAGTAATTGTTTTAAATCAATACTTCCAGTTGTTCCATTAGATTATTTCAATTACAAGACATTTTTCCCATGTTTGTAAATGAAACTCTTTCATCAATATTAAACAATTAGTGACTTAAACTCTTATTTCTTACAAGTTATTTTTGTTGTATTTCAAGTGTACTAAGATATTTGCACTAGAATTAGACCAGAAATTTTGTGTTTTTGCAGTGCATTCGTTAAATAACTCAATAATGAGAGAATATGTCAGAGATTATTTATTCATAACGTCAGAATCAGAAGTTTACATACGTTTCCTCGGTGTAGTGTTGCCTTTCAGCTGTTTGATTTGGGTTTCTCCCAATAGTTTTCTGGAGTTCTGGTCCATTCTTCCAAACAGAACTGGTCTAACTGGGTCAGGTTTGTAGGCTTCCTTCACGTTTCAGATCTGTCCACAGCTTCTCCAGAGGACCGAGATCAAGGCTTTGTGCTGTCCACTAAAAAACATCGACTTTGTTGTCTTAAGCTCCTCTGGCTGAATGCTTCGGGTCATCGTCCATTTGAAAGACATATTTTCACCCAACATCTTCCATTCTGGCCAAACAGTTCAACTTGGGTTTTATCAGACCACAGGACATGTCTTCACGTCTCCACAGGTTGAGGTCTTTGTCCCAGCAAACTGTAATCTGTCTGCTTTCTGTCCATGTCGGTACAGAACATGTTTCACTGTAGATAATGTCTTACCAGCTTCAGGAGCATTTTAAATTCTTTGTCTTTTATTCTGAGGTTAATTTGGACATTTCAGAGCAAAACCCGTTTCCTTCCTGAGCAGAATCATGGTTGGATATTCCCTTCATGTCTAGAATTGCACAGATTGTTTGAGCAGATGAAGGCAGCACTTTCGAGCGTCTGGAAATTGTTCCCAAGACTGAACCAGACTGAAGCAGCTCCATGATTCTCTTCCCAATATCTGAGATGATTTTTATGTTTTTTTATTTCTCTTTGTGTGAAACCAGAAAGCAGTGAGTTCCAGGTATGACCTCACAAATACCTCCGCAGGTGAAACACCAGTTAACAATCATCTCTTCTGACAGGTTCCTCACTAACAAACACACTTTGGTACACAAAGAATGTTTATAATTTTTTGTACCACATGACACAAAGATATAAAAATTTTAAATGAAACTTTACCGACTCATTCATAGTTCTCACAAGTCTGAACTGGAAGTGATCGGCGCCATCTTAGTAGGCAAACATGAGAGAATAAGAAATATCACAATACATATGAAAATGCAGCAGCCTGAAGAGCATCCGAACCCGGACTTAAAAGCACAGAACAATAGAAATAACACAGGTTTGACCATTTAACAGGTTAAATTGCTGGCACAGACAACAGGAAAGCATAAAAGTTAAAGAATTCAAGGAATGCAGCAGAGTCGGACCCGTTTCTGACAGATGCCACTGAACGGGTTTTGTCTGTGACTGTACGATGACTGTGCATTCCTCTCCGTACTCCCAGTCTCCTTTCACCTGACTCAGCCCTCAACCTCCACTCTCTCGTGCTTCGGCCTCTTTTTTTCTCGCTGCGTCACAAAGGGAGAGTCACGCTGATGTAACGCCGTCTCGGCGCGGGGAGAAAGTTGGAATCCAGCCGTATCTGCGCCCCTCCCTTTAAATGAGCATGTCCAATCTACCCACAGCGTTCCATTAAAACCAGACCACATCAATCTGGGCCTGAACTTTAAAGGCCAGGTCCCCTTTCCTGCGGCAGGGGAGGAAAACATGGAGCTGTTAAAGCAGAGGACCTCACACTGCAGGCGCACACCTCAGCTCATACACTTAACACCACGTTTCTGCTGCTGGACCACACATCACAGTGACACTCAGAGACCACACACTCCGTCTCACAAGTCCAACAAAAGATCTCGTAAGACCTCACAGCGGGTCCTAACGTGATTTGATAGGACCCCAGAGAATCCCACACCTGTAGCTCCACAAACCGCAAAGTAACTCCACTGAGCAGCTACTGCAGGCCGAGTTACGGTTCAGTTTCGGCTCTTAATTTACTATCATTGCAGCCTCATATTTTAGCCTAACTTGGTAAATTGGAATGTTTTATTTGATAAATCCTTTCGTGTTCAATGTTTCCTATAAGGGAAGCCTTATACTTGCTTAATTTTATGTATTTGTTCTGTTCCAAAAGCAGACATTCATACTTTTGAATTGATCGTTTGCACGTTGCACATAGCCCGCTCCGCCATGACGGCGTCAAAACAATGCTAGTCTAAAAACAGGCATCTGTAATCTAGTATCGCTTCTATTTAGGTGATTTCACTTTAAAAATGGTCATAGGATGCTCCGCGGTCGGCTGCACAAACAGACAAGGATGAAAACCAAACTTGTCATTTTATTTTATAACTTTTAATGAGGAAAGATGCGGCAGCGATGGATATCAGCTGTGAATAATACCGACTGGCAGCCCTCGGTATGAACACAGATTTGCAGCAAACACTTTTTAAAAAGTAAGATTGGCGTTCATATATTTTATAAGTATGTATGACTAGAACGATATCAAATATTGCGTTATGGAGAAGGTACTGTCTAACCATTGGTAACCATGGAGACAATGTAGCCTAGCACCGTCATGTAGCCTAGCATGTATGGAAAAAATCTGGTTAGCCTCTCCTCTTTTGTACGTTTTCATGTTGCTCCAGTGTAAAGGGAAACCCTGTTTATTACCTAGTGATATAAATCATGTGGTGTGAATTCAGGCAAAGTCGGTAATTTGATCAACACATCAGGAGGGAGGAGGTACGGGTCGGTTTCTAAGCTAGCTGTTTGTTGTTTCTCTCAGTTTCCTCGCTGACAATCTCGTACGGAAGCAGCTGGACGGGAACCAAGAATGAAACTGCTTCTTTGTCCCTGGGTAGATCGCCTCGGTAGCTTTAGCCCCCACCCACCTCAGATATTGTACTGCGCTTAATGCAAATCAACCAGGGCCGGAGTACCATACAACCAGGCCCTGCTGAGCAAAAAGGATTTACAGATGGCATTTATATTTATGGGGTTTTGCAACTCTCCTACTGACATCCGTCTACTGACACAGGATGGACTCAGCTGACTACTGTGTCTGTCCCCCGCTCTGTGTTTTCACTTACTGTTATTATCCTCATGTGATTACTGGCTGCCATGCTAATCAAAACAAAGTTCAGCAAAGCCACTGAAATAGTGAGACCAGAGCAGTGAAAGACGGGAGACTGCTCTCTCCTTCTCCTTCTCTTTCTCTCTCTCTTTCCATCCACCTGTCATGCGGTTTGCGGCTCGCTGCGTTGCTGTGTTCGTAGCCCCGCCCCTTATAGTGAAAACGGCTGTTAATGAAGAGCCGGCTCCAGTCGTTCACTCCAAAGAGCCGACGTGTTCTCATCACCGACCATCACTTCAAGTTTGACTTAAAAATGGAGTGGAAGATCCCTCTAAACCCAGACTTTTGTTCCCAACAATGAGGGGTAGAATAAAGGAAAAGCCAAGGAATACGTAGCAGGAAGTTCGGGGAGGACGCCAGATGGACGAACAGCGGGGTGAACGGGGAGATAAACGAGCCGAGGCCAGAGGGATTCCTGGGCCTCGACATGGAAATCTTTCAAGTTCCTTTCATCGGCTGGCTGACGACGGGAACTTTACAAGAGCAAGATGAGCTGGCGCCACCGGAGCAACTCGCCGGTCCTCAACGACATCAAGATGGCGGGGCAGAGAGGAGCCCCATCATCACCCGGCCCGTTCCCTCCCCGTGGCCCTGAAACACCGGGCACCGGCCCGCATCAACCCTCATTTTCTAAACAGACGCATCACAACAGTGTTGAGCTCAGAACCAGTTTCACCTAATGAGCATTATGGCCTTGAAATCCGCTGTGATTAGATAAATCTGCTCTTCGAGAAAATCCCCTCTGTCTCTTTACAATCTGGAAAACTCATGGTCACCAACATGTGTTTAAGACATTCGAGTGCAAAACTCAAGACTTTGTGTTTCATTTTATTTTTAACAACAGGAAGTTACAAACCTACTGCAGCTCAATAAATTAGAATATAATCAAAAATGTCATTTATTTCGTTCACCATTTATTGTGATAAATTACTTTGTATCAAAGGTGGAGACTCAAGTCACATGACCTGGACTCGGGTCATTAATATTCAGACTTTAAACTTAACTTTACAAAATGTGCAGAGACTTGAACTTGGTTTTTACACCAAAAACTTGGGACTTGAATTGGACTTGAACCTGTTTATTTGAGAAGACTTGATATTTTACCCCAAACCTAAAGTTTAAAACATATTATTTATAAAGCGGGCCCCATTAACTCATTTCAGTCATTTCATATTAATAGACGCAGACGGGAGGACATTCTGAGATGGACAGAAATGTCCCTCTGTTCTTCCACACTCTGTATGTTTGTTTCCTTAAGCTGCAGCACAACCAAATTAATTAGATTTAAAAATTTTAAAAATGAGAGACAAAAAACGCTCAAAGCAGATATTTCTTTTGGGTACATCAATTATGAAGTATCCAACAAAAAACGGACTGCAACATGCAAAACCTGCAAGGACTGGACCTCCGATGGAGATGCAACAGCGTCCAACTGTTCGACATTTGAAGTTGCACAAAGAACGACAGGCGGTCCTTTTCTTTTGCTCTGAGGTAGCTGACTTTAGCTAACTTTGTGTTTTTAGTAACATTAGTGATACCGCTTAGCCTTCACTTGTATGCTGATGTGCAGAGCGTTGGCTCAGGAAGCCGGTGCGTAGAAAGCAGGTTCTGGACCTGAACTCAGGGAAGAGAGTTTCTCTCTGTCCCGTCATAAAGCTGACCTCCTCCATGCCGCGCCGCATTAATGCAGTGAAACGCCCAGATTTATTTCAGGTCCACAGGACAAGATACTTTTAATTAGGATACATTTCTGTACGTCTATGAGGACCCCAGAAGTGTGAAATAAATCCCTCTAAATTAGTATTTCTGAGGCGTACCTTTAAACGGGCCACACCAACACACTGTAAAACCGTTTTATCTTTATCGTGAAGACAGTAAAAGACGTCCTTGTGTCTTACCAGTCCACACTTAGAGATCGTCTTCTGTAGGACAACGGTCTCTCTGAAGACGTCTTCTCTGCTTTGGCTGGTCGCTCTTTCAGGGAGAGACGATGAGTGAATTTGGAGATTCCCGACTCAGACCTGGATGGCAGAATAACAGAAGAAAACATTAAGACCCAACAGGCGGAAAAGAATAAATGATTAATCCCAAAGTGAGACTTTCTTCTACGGTGAGGTTTTTAAAAGCCCAGTGGGTTTTCTCTATGACTTTATGGCAGAGCAAACTTTGACCCCAGACTTTTCAGATATCAGTGGATGAATGTCCTCCAGGTTTATTCTGCACAAAGTCGTATCTTAGATGAGTAGAGGTCCAACTTTCAGTTTGAGTAAATTTATTATACATTTTTCAACAAAATCACAATTAGAAGGTCCAAAAAATCCCTTCAAAATCCAGTGGTGTTTGGGAGGCATGTCATAAAATAATTACTTTTCTGTCTTCCTATCACAAATGAAAATGTTGATTTGCTAAACTGTTTGGAGTTTTCAGCGGAAGCCATTTTATCGGATCAACTGAAAAAATTTCTTTAAAAAAAATCTATTTTTAAATAAATACATTTAAAAATAGATTCATGATGTAGATGTTTTCCCCATGGAACTAATGTAGTCAAATTAAAAGTTGGATTTTTCCAAATTCATCCATTGAGTTGAAGGTTCTGCAATAAATGAAATGATGTTTTTAAGACTTTTTACCCGACTTGCCAGTAACTCCACTGGGTGCCGTTAATCTTCATGAAAATGTTTCAAAAACAGCCCTTCTCAAAGAAAATGTAATTCCTGGAGCTGACAAACAGCATCGCAATGCTTCAGATCTCTGAGGAAACATCCAGTTTCAGGGGAAAGCCACATTCTTCCTGCCTTATTTCCCCTCAATCTTCCTCACAGAGAAAAAAAAAAATCCCACACATTTTAATCTCCTCTGTTGGGCTGACGACGTCCCAGCTCAACTTTTTTCTCGAAATTAAAAACAGGAAATGTAATATTTTGGTTTATTCTTGCCCGGAATACATTTGATGAGGCTGCGTAATATTGCTGCAGTTACACTGGAGACTAATCAAAATGAATTATTATACTCTATCAAAGAGCCGGGCTCAAAACGAGGAAATCCACTCAGCACCAGAACCGGAGATGTGGAAATTCACTACGCTTTTTAAGATAACTGTAACTCCAGCAACAAACTGTGGAGAACTTTAGGGATACTCTCTAAGCAAAGTAAAAAATAATTTAAAAAAAGAAATAATCAGTGACTTTTCTAAAAATAAGGCATTAATGAAGCTCCTTTTCTCTAATTTTTTCCCCATGTACGCTTGGATATTAAATGGTTTTTTATGTCATTATATTTTGATGCCCCAAGACTTACAGATTTGTTTTCAATGTTTATGGATGACAAAGTTTTATTTGTTTACAAAAAATACATTTCTAATATTCTGAGTATGCATAAAAACAGCGAGTTTCAAGGGGAGGAACTACAACATTTAACGGAGGCAGGGAAACAGCGCCCCCACAGGTTAGTCTGTGCTACAGCGATGGAGTCAACAGCCGGACCACCGAGGCGACTGCTGGCTGTGGAAAGCTTGAGGTTTTTTTTTTCTTTGCTTCCCTCAGTCAGTGTAAAATCTATTTATTATGATATCCACAGATTAATTAAGTCTCTGTCCAGACTTTCACTTCATGGTTGATTCCTGCAAAAATGACCTAATAATGATGTTTTTTTTCTCAGTGACTGAGCTAAATGAATGAAACTGTGGTTTGATTGTATATCGGTCTGCTTCCGACATTATCTTGTAATAACTTTTATTACAAGTTAAAATAAAAGTTATTTTAACTTGTAATAAAATACAAGTTAAAATAACTTTTAACTTGTTATTTTAACTTTTATTTATTTAACCTAAATAAAAATTATTTTAACAAAATGCACAAAATGCCTGTGCATTTTGTAAATGCACAGGCATTTACAAAAACACTTGTAAATGCCTGTGCAGAGTGCCTGTTTGCTAGGTCTCAAGCTAATGCTTCTCAAACATTTCTTTGTACTTCCTCCTTCTCACCGCACAAATTGATGTATAAATGTTGGGCTACAAGTTTGCATTTGATCTTAAGATTTTCCTATAACTACTACCACTTTGGCAGCCATTATTTTATGTGCTGATGGCCAAGTTTGGCGTTTGGTACCTAGAATCATTGGTCCATTGATCATATAATGGCACAATTTGACATTTGAAAAAAAAATTGCTTAATGGAAACACAACAATTTAGAAGAAAATGCTCGTCTTTCAATAATAGGTTTTGCCGCTAGGAGGTGGTGGGTTTTTTGCCCATATTGACATTTATTTATTTTGAAAAAGTAAAACGGAAAAACCTCTGTCGTGTCACGAGTCACATGATCAACAGCAGGATGTTACCGCAAACCACAAAGAAGACGACAAGAAGTAGCTTCTTAATAACTTTTTACGTAAACAAACTTATTCAAGTATCATTTGAATAAGGAAACACTATAATTATGAAATAGTGTCTTTTCGACATTAGAGGAATATTGACAAAGTTCGATGCACATTTGTAAAGGAAACTCAGCTGGTGACATTTATCTGCATGTTCATGCATTTCCTTTTAGCATACATCTCAACTTTGGTTTTGGAAATTAATATAACCATCATGACCTCCAAGCCTAAACACAATTTAAAAGGAAAATGTGTAGAAATCATGAAATCTGCTCTTTAAAACAGACAGTGCAACCCTGCATGCCTGCACAGTTGCTTTTTAAAAAAACTGACATAATTATACGAATCATCCATTACCATGACACAAGAAATCTTTAAACAATTCACATCTTGGAAATATTTCAAAGCTTTTTAATTCATGTACAGTCAGTGTTTCTCTTTTTAAATACATTTTAAATACAGTAGAAATAAAAATGCCCAGAGTCTCATTTTTGAATGACGTATTTCTAATGCATACAAAGCAGAAAAGTCCTCTATCCGTTACTGTGGCTATCCCAATCCAACATTCTACACACCATTATTTCCTGCCTCAGCGCCAGCATCTCCAAACAGTTAAGACAAAGGCATATTTTCCTATGTGAACCATCCACAAGGAGTTGAAGAATTTTTGGCAGACTGGTGATGAGCTCCTAATTCAGCGCATTAAATTCAGGCGCGGCTTCGCCGTCTACTTCAATGCTGTGCATGAATGCAACTGCAAGCTACTGGTGTTGGTTTTCACCTACGTCAACAGTAGCTCTCTGTTCACAGGGCAACCGTAATTAAGTCAGGATCTTCTGCAGTGATCTGGTTCAGATCATCTTTTGTTGTTAATGGACGGTTTGGTTTTTATGTGTCTAATAGGCGTAATCTGTGTCCGGTGCATAAAATAAGAGTCCCTTATAGAAGTTCAAGCAAATTTTTTCGAGCCAACAGATGACACAACATGACCGTAGGACTAAAGGATGAGAAGAGTAATGCTTAGAAACACAACGGATGACGACATCAAACGCCACAAAGGGGCAGAGGACACAGAAAAGGCCCAAGGGAATTCCTTTGAGGGGTTGAGATGAAAAAGCGCACATGTGAAGCAGGTGGGTTTGGTGGCAACTGGTGGGCTGGCGCTCGGCTCCACGAGAGCCTCAGTCCTGGATCGACCCCATGCAGCTGTCCCCGATAACATCACACACACACACAGGCACACAGTTGCGTTTTCATCACTTGTGGGGACTTCACATTGACTTCCATTAATTTCTACAGCCTAATAATTACCATAATCCTAACCCTAAACCTAACCATCACAGACCGAACCACTAACACAAAAACAACAATTTCCCTCATGGGGACCAAAAAAATGTCCCCACAAGGAGCAATGGTCCCCATAACCTCACATTGTAGACAGAAATGGGTTCCCATAAGGATATAAAACCTGGTACACACACACACCCACACACACCATGATGATGAAATCTTCTTGGAAGCCCATTCAGGGTGTCCTGGTGAATCACTCTCCCAGCAGAACCGGATTTGCTTTTATTTTCCTGCTGCTGACCTCAGTTCAGGAAATCGATAAAACAAAAGATAAATCTTCCAAATGTAATTGAGACAGTAGGGAAAAGCATATCTTCCACATTCAGGCAAGTTTATTCAATATGAAACTGTAACAAAATAAAGTTTTTGTACAAGGAAATCTGAATTTTACACTGCAAAAACACAGAGTAAATTTGGTCAAGCGTTTGGTGCAAATGTTAGTACACTTAAAAAAAGATAAAACTTATAAGTGGTTTTTCAGCAAAATAGGAGCTTGTTTTGAGTCAATAATTCCTTAATATTGATTAAAACTCTCTGGTTCTACTGACAGATTATTTCATTTATTACACAGGAAAAAAAATCTCCTAACCACTGAAAGTGTGACGAACCAAAATTCAAGGAACATGAATGACTTTGTAAGGCACTGCAGCTGTTTGTTTAGTAAAGTGTTTGACAGCATTTAAAAGATTAATTTGTCATTCTTATTTTATGCTATGATACTAATTCCTTGCCTGATATGTCTTCATAGATAAGTAAGGAATCAGAGTTGATACTGTGATGAACATTTCTGTTGAATGATTGTGGTTAAAAAACATTTAAAAAGAAAAAAGGAGGTTGTTTCATACATGCAATATGTATCATTTCTGTACTATTTTCTGATAAAGATTGTTCCAAAAATGTAGTCTTGTGTAATTTTTAAACATACTTAAGTTACTTACCGTTGCTGTGTTTTTTTAATAGGTTGTGTAAAATCTGAAACATGCTCCTGTTAAACAGCTAAAACCTGCAGTAGCCCAGAAGGTTTGACAAAATGCAAGAGCCACAATCTAGGTTCTGCTCAAATGAAACTTATGCTATCTGTCTAGCGTCACTTACATTTTTAGCACAACTTCTGTTGTGGCTTTTGCATTCTGTTAATCCTTCTGGGCCACCATACAAACTCTGTCATAACTCCCTCCATGCTTTAGGCATTCATTTTGGTGTGCTGACTGGTACTGCATGATAACTATTTGCCTCCAAATTTTCAATCACCCCCTAAGATGTGATAAGCAAACAATATATTTCTGCTACTAATCAGGGCTAATGTGATTTTAGCAGCGCCTGTAACTTTCCGGAATTTTGCAACACAAGCATGTCTTTGTCAGCTGTGAACTGCTTGTGTGATGATTTGGTGAAAGTGTTGAAATTCTCTCACATGCCCCCTCCTTCCTTCACACAAACATTCACTGCTCACCTAATGTTACCTTTCCTCTCTGTTTCACTACTGTGACAGCAATTAGCTCTTCAGAGGGACTCGTGTGCAGGAGCTCAGCTAAAGCACCGATTGTTCTCGCTCTCACTGCACAAAGCTGCAGACTCAGTAACCCACTGTTCAAGAAGAGAGAAAAATCACTGCTGCTCTTACAAAGCAAACATTGTTGATCATCATAAATTATAGAATGTTTTGTTTTTTATAAATGTTCAAGCATTGTAAAAAGTTAGAAACGGCGTAAGACTGAAATGTGACGTCTGTTTCCTGGACAGACGTATGAAAAGCACGGTGGATGTGTTCAAGGCAAACAACAAAACCTAAAAACAGAAAAATAAATTTATTTAGTTTCTAACAGAGAACACTTCCACTCTGATAAAAGTCTAAAAAAGAAATAAATGAAAGCGCAGCAATCACTCAGATTTCAGAACTAAAACGCTTCAGCAGGTTGATAAATCTGAAATTAAATCTATCCCCACAATATGTAGCAAGTAACTAGGCAATAAGTTATATAATAAAACATATTTAAGAAAATAAAATACTATATTGTTTGATATGGTATTATTTACATCAGTTATGCTCAATAATTCATTAGGAAAGGCTTCTAAATTGAAAAATAAATTTTAATCTTTGTTAATAATATATTTTTCACATAAATTCATTTTCAGACAAATAATATTTTCATTAACTGAATAATTACATAATCAAAATAGATGTTTCAGAAAGTAAAAGTGCTTTGTGCTTCCGCCAGAGTAAAGATGGAAATAATACATGTTGTTCAACATGTAGAAACTTTTACGCTATCAAAAAATGAGATGAGACCTACATGCAAACAGTGTGTGGAGAAAAACTACTACTGCACTGCTCTATAGACATAGGGCCAAACATGGTGGTGGCAGTATAATGCTGAGGGATGCTGCTTTTCTGCACAAACGGGTTTCAGAAAAAGACTGATGGAAGGTTTGAAACTGGGGTAGAGGTTCACCTTCCAGCAGGAAAACCATTCTAAACATACATGAGCTCATTCAGATCAAAGCATATTTATGTGCTAAAATGGCCTATTCAAAGTCCAGATCCAACTGCTACTGAGAATCTGTGGCCAGTCTTGAAAACTGATGTTCAAAGATGAAATTAAGATGTTTTCACAAAGAAACAGCTGCATGGTGGAGGATCAGACCTGCACACACTCACCCTGCTCACCCTACAGCTAGTCTCTGGTTTATCCATCTCCATCTTCTTCCGCTTATCCGAGGTCGGGTCGCGGGGGTAGCAGCTTCAGAAGGGAGGCCCAGACTTCCCTCTCCCCAGCCACTTCTTCTAGCTCCTCCGGGGGAATCCCGAGGCGTTCCCAGGCCAGCCGAGAGACATAGTCCCTCCAGCGTGTCCTGGGTCTTCCCCGGGGCCTCCTCCCGGTGGGACGTGCCCGGAACACCTCACCAGGGAGGCGTCTAGGAGGCATCCTGACCAGATGCCCGAGCCACCTCAACTGGCTCCTCTCGATGTGAAGGAGCAGCGGCTCTACTCTGAGTCCCTCCCGGATGACTGAGCTTCTCACCCCATCTCTAAGGGAGAGCCCAGCCACCCTACGGAGAAAACCCATTTCGGCCGCTTGTATCCGCGATCTCGTTCTTTCGGTCATGACCCAAAGCTCATGACCATAGATGAGGGTGGGAACGTAGATCGACCGGTAAATCGAGAGCTTCGCTTTTTGGCTCAGCTCTCTCTTCACCACGACGGACCGGTACAGCGCCCGCTTGACAGCAGACGCTGCGCCAATCCGCCTGTCGATCTCCCGCTCCCTTCTTCCCCCATTCGTGAACAAGATCCCGAGATACTTAAACTCCTCCACTTGGGGCAGGACACCCCCCCTGACCCGGAGAAGGCACTCTACCCTTTTCCGGCTCAAGACCATGGCCTCGGATTTGGAGGCACTGATCCTCATCCCGGCCGCGTCACACTCGGCTGCGAACCGCTCCAGCGAGAGCTGCAGATCACGATCTGATGAAGCCAAAAGGACCACATCGTCTGCAAAAAGCAGAGATGAGATCCTAAGGCCACCAAATCGGATCCCCTCAACACCTTGGCTGCGCCTAGAAATTCTGTCCATGAAAGTGATGAACAGAATCGGTGACAAAGGGCAGCCCTGGCGGAGTCCAACTCTCACCGGAAACGAGCCCGACTTACTGCCGGCAATGCGGACCAGACTCTGACACCGGTCATACAGGGACCTGACAGCCCGTATCAAAGGGCCCGGTACCCCATACTCCCGGAGAACCCCCCACAGGGCTCCCCGAGGGACACGGTCGAACGCCTTCTCCAGGTCCACAAAACACATGTAGACTGGTTGGGCGAACTCCCATGCACCCTCCAGGACCCTGCCGAGGGTGTAGAGCTGGTCCAGCGTTCCACGACCAGGACGAAAACCACACTGCTCTTCCTGAATCCGAGGTTCGACTATCCGACGGACCCTCCTCTCCAGGACCCCTGAATAGACCTTGCCAGGGAGGCTTAAGAGTGTGACCCCTCTATAATTGGAGCACACCCTCCGGTCCCCCTTTTTGAACAGGGGGACCACCACCCCAGTCTGCCAATCCAGGGGAACTGCCCCCGATGTCCATGCGACATTGCAGAGTCGCGTCAACCAACACAACCCTACAACATCCAGAGCCTTAAGAAACTCCGGGCGGATCTCATCCACCCCCGGGGCCCTGCCACCGAGGAGCTTTTTAACCACCTCGGCGACCTCGTCCCCAGAGATTGGAGAGCCTAACCCAGAGTCCCCAGGCTCCGCTTCCTCAGTGGAAGGCATGTTGGTGGGATTGAGGAGGTCTTCGAAGTACTCTGCCCACCGGCCCACAACGTCCCGAGTAGAGGTCAGCAGCACACCATCCCCACTATAAACAGTGTTGGTGCTGCACCGCTTCCCCCCCCTGAGACGCCGGATGGTGGACCAGAATCGCCTCGAAGCCGTACGGAAGTCTTTCTCCATGGCCTCTCCAAACTCCTCCCACGCCCGGGTTTTTGCCTCAGCAACCGCCCGAGCCGCATGCCGCTTCGCCCGCCGGTACCCATCAGCTGCTTCCGGAGTCCCACAGGCCAAAAAGGCCCGATAGGACTCCTTCTTCAGCCTGACGGCATCCCTCACCGAAGGTGTCCACCAGCGGGTTCGAGGGTTGCCGCCGCGACAGGCACCGACAACCTTGCGGCCACAGCTCCGATCGGCCGCCTCGACAATGGAGGCACGGAACACGGTCCACTCAGACTCCATGTCCCCCACCTCCCCCGGGACGTGTTCGAAGTTTTGCCGGAGATGGGAGTTAAAGCTCCGTCTCACAGGGGATTCCGCCAGACGTTCCCAGCAGACCCTCACAACACGTTTGGGCCTGCCAGGTCTGACCGGCTTTCGCCCCCACCACCGGAGCCAACTCACCACCAGGTAGTGGTCAGTGGACAGCTCCGCACCTCTCTTCACCCGAGTGTCCAAGACATACGGCCGCAGATCCGATGAAACGATGACAAAGTCGATCATCGAACTGCGGCCTAGGGTGTCCTGGTGCCAAGTGCACATATGGACACCCTTATGCTTGAACATGGTGTTCGTTATGGACAATCCATGGCGAGCACAGAAGTCCAGCAACAGAACACCGCTCGAGTTCAGGTCGGGCGGGCCGTTCCTCCCAACCACGCCCCTCCAGGTCTCACTGTCATTGCCCACGTGAGCGTTGAAGTCCCCCAGCAGAACAAGGGAGTCCCCAGGAGGAGCACTCTCCAGTACCCCCTCTAAGGACTCCAAAAAGGGTGGGTAATCTGAACTGTCGTTCGGCCCGTAAGCACAAACGACAGTCAGAACCCGTCCCCCCACCCGTAGGCGGAGGGATGCTACCCTCTCGTTCACCGGGGTAAACCCCAACGTACAGGCGCCGAGATGGGGAGCAACAAGTATGCCCACTCCTGCCCGACGCCTCTCACCTTGGGCAACTCCAGAGTGGAAGTATGTCCAGCCCCTCTCAAGGAGACTGGTTCCAGAACCAGAGCCGTGCGTCGAGGTGAGACCGACTATTTCTAGCCGGAACCTCTCGACCTCACGCACTAGCTCCGGCTCCTTCCCCACCAGAGAGGTGACATTCCACGTCCCAAGAGCCAGTTTCTGCAACCGAGGATCGGACCGCCAGGGTCCCCTCCCTCTGCTGCCACCCATCCCACACTGCACCCGACCCCTTTGGCCCCTCCCACGGGTGGTGGGCCCATGGGAGGGGGGGCCCATGTTTCCTCTTCGGGCTGAGCCCGGCCGGGCTCCATGGGTAAAAGCCCGGCCACCAGACGCTCGCCATCGTGCCCCCCCTCCAGGCCTGGCTCCAGAGTGGGGCCCCGGTGACCCGCGTCCGGGCGAGGGAACACCAAGTCCAAAGTTTTCCTTCATCATTGGGGTCTTTGGGCTGCTCTTTGTCTGGTCCCTCACCTTTATCCACCAATCAAAAGCAAATAATGTACATTAAGTTTGTGGTTTTTATGTGACAAAATGTGGAACATTTCAAGGTCATATATATATACATATATATAACTAAAACACAAGAGTGTTTTATGTTTATGCAATACATTAAATGTCGTATAACAATCCAAACTTTATAAACATCTCTTTGGGACTGACTGTGTTTTCTCAGATGGATTTTGAACAGTGAGCTGCTCCTCAGATCATGCAAAGTGATTTGTGTTTATAAAAGGATCGCGTTCCGACTGAATGCGCCGTTCATGTGGTCTGACTGAGGCTAGAGGGCCTCAATTACTGCTCCTATTTTAGATTACTAAGGGACATACAATGCAATAAATAATGAGCATGACAGACAAATATCCAGCAGTTATGGCTGCCGACCTAAAACAACTATTTTGTAAAGAAGGCAAAACAAAACTGAGCTTCTCTTTCATGTCTCTTATTACTGCTGTTGCTGCCAGTTGAAGTGTTATGACAAAGAGAACGAAACTGCCCACCAGCATAACAGACACACAGTGAAGGAACAGATGCATCAGCAACACAGATAAACATAAGCAGAGTTTAACTCTTGATGCATTTCATTAGGTCCACAAAAAAAGGCTTTCAGTGCTCCAATCATAAAAGGAGGCAGCCAAGCTATGAACATTGCTAATTAAAATCGGCTCAAAGAAAACCTTGTTTTCTACTCGCCATCTCCGTCCAAACCCCTGTCTGCCTGTACGTCTCCCTGCAAGACAGAGGTTGCCTTTATTTCACTGGGACTCGCTCCACAGCAATAAAACATGCTGATTTTTCTAGAAGCTAATGAGATTTTCACCTAGTTGTTATAATGTGATGTTATCTGCATTGCAGAAGGAGTGATCTGTTGGGGTTCCCGATGAGAGGCAGCAACACAGCAGGCATTACGCAACATCTCATGCACTATTTTTTTCTTAAATTGATGAGCCTATTATTGGAGCAGAGTCTGAAACAGAGCATCAGAACGACGCAAATCGTAATTTAAAGGGGGTGAAAACATGCTTATTCATAACAACATCCTGCTGCATGCAAAAATAAATGTGCTCCTTACTGCAGACTGCAACGTTTGCAGTAAGTAAACTTAATGCTCCTTAAGTAAGTTTGCTTGTTTTATGCGGAGCAACAAAAAGATGCACCAAGACGCCCAGAAGTGAAACCGAGGCTTTCATGAATGCAGAGCAGGAGCAAAGAGCAGAGAGAGGAGAAAGAAGCTCAAATCATCTCCTGGGGTTTTTCTGTCCGGATTTCTAATCTTTGAGAAATTTACAGAGGAGCAGCAAAAGCAAACAAGGTGGATCAGCAGCGCTCGGCAACAGCTAATGGTGTTGTCCACTACGTTACTGTGGAATACCATAGTTTAGCATGTTTTGGCTATCATGAGACACTTGTATACCTACAGTATTCAGTCAGAAGCTTCTTCAGATGTGTTGCAACATTGACTGCTGCAGTAGATCCTTCCTGCCCACGACGACTCTTTAGAGACACTAGGAAGATATGAGTTACAGCATTTAATTTCCCTTTGGGATAAATAAAGTATTGAACTAAATTAAAGCATTTTCCTAAAGCAGATTCTCAATTGTATTTAGACCCTGACTTTGACTAGGCCATGTTAACACATGAACTGTATTTAAGCATGTTGGCACGATGGAAAGAGAACCTGTAGTCAACAGATTTTCTTCCAGGATTGTACTGTATTTAGCTGCCTCAGTCTTCCCATCAAATCTAAAAAGCTTCGTCGGCATCCCCACAGTATGATTCTGCCACCACCATGTTTTACAGTTGCTGCTACAAACATCTCCATAACTTTCTCCCTGGTCTTCATGAAGCTGCTTGTTCACCAATGTTCTCTAACAAGAAGTTAAATGACACACCAGTCGACGCCGTTTGGAAGGGAACTGATTGCACTGGATTTTAATTTAGGGGTATCACGGTAAAGAGGGCCCTCCATTTAACAAGTACATGTCACTTTCTGCAGGCCAGCGAACGTCTGACGGAGACAGGAGGCCGGTTTCTAAAAACAAACTCTAAACTAAACCTGGATCAGCATCAAGAGTTAATTATCTAACTCACAGGTGTCAAACTCCAGTCCTCAAGGGCCGCTGTCCTGCAACTTTTAGTTGTGCCTTTGCTGCACCACACCTGAATGGAATAATTAGGTCATTAGCAAGGCTCTGGAGAACTGATCTACATAAGGAGGAGGTAATTAAGCCATTTCATTCCAGTGTTTTGTACCTGTGGCACTTATAAAAACTGCAGGACACCGGCCCTTGAGGACTGGAGTTTGACACCCCTGATCTAACTAAATGTTACTTTACAAGTGCAGGGACTCTGTTATCATCCCACATGTCTTTTCATATGTTGCCCATCCACCCACTTTGGTAAACAGAGATATTTCCATCTCGCCTTATTCCCCTTCATCTTTGTCTCTGAGTCACACTCATCATTTCATCTTTATTTTCTTTTTCACATGCCTTTCTATCATTATTTCACTCTGGCTTTCCACAAAGTCGGCAAATACGAAATTTGTCAGACAGACAGAAATATGGGACGCATTTGATGGAGTTTTTCAATGCCGTCTGGCTCCCTGCGGTGTCGGGTTTGATACCGTTCCCTCTGTGTCCTCTGCTGTGTTTGATGTGTTGCGTAACGCTGACTCCACGCAGCAAGATACACAGATGATGGATTTGCAGTGAAATTAAACTTGAATGGAGTTGGAAGCATATAGAAGCCTGTAAATTATTAGAGCCTGTTGCTGTGTTGCCACGCCGCCGAGAGAGGAGGGGCGAGGAGAAACTTTTCGCTTGCTTTCACTTCGGCAGAAATCATGAGATAACTGGAAACGTTACTTAGAAACCAAACACAGGCAGATCGTCTGCTGCCTTCAGATAAACAGAAAACACAATAAAGCTGCTAAACCTGGATTTATAAATTAATTCTAACATTAACATGCGAACACAGACCAGAAATCTGCTTCACAAACATTGAAGAGTTTTCAAAAATTATTTTTAAAAAACCTGAGTAAACATAAAATACAGTCTCCAAATGAGAATTCTGGTTATTAGGTGAAAAAACGTCATCAAAACCAATCTGGTCCTTTGTGTTAAAGTTTAATTTATTTTATAACCATAAATAAACTATTTTCCCCACGTCACTGTTCAAACTGTTTAATCTAGATTTAAAGACATGGGCCACTTTAAATTGTTTGGCCAAACATAAATCAGAGCAAAAAGAGATCAGATGAGGGGAACCCCAAGGCTCCGTTCTCGTCCTCTTTCATTCAGCATGTTGTTTACCTGCTTTTAATATGAAACATTACATAATTGTGTCACCACTTGACCATTATCCCCAACACTGAGCTAGTGGATGTGTCAAAACTTTCTCCAGAAAAGCAAAAGTTGTTATATTTTATCCCAAAAATGTGCAGCTAAACATTAAAACTCAACTGGATTTGCTGAGGCTAAAGATGAACGACACAGCAAATGGCATGAGAAAGGCTCCCATAATAAAGTATTTTGTGCATTATCCTATTGTTTATTTGAATTTCTCATTTTATATTCCTTTTCTATGTAATGCTTTGTGTTTTAAATATGCATTTTTAATACTCTTTATCTCTGGTTTCCTCTACTGTGTGGTTCTTGCCTTGCCAGTTAAATATTTGACAAATTATAGAAATGAGACACGTATAAACAAATCTCACAAATAATACACTTATATGCGAGATATAAGTATATTTTACAGGGATTTTACATTATATTCTGTTGATTTTTTTCTAATGAGTTGATTCCTCTTAATGAAGCGCTTTATATATCCTCTTATAAAAACAAATAGTTGTGAAGATGATAGAAAACTACTTTAAATCAAATTGAGTATAAAATGCCCTAAAAGCAGATCAAATTTTAAGTGTTGAATGTTCGTTTAAGTGTGAAGTTTGCACTGAAACTCAGACTAAAAAAAGGTTAGGGTTCATTGAAAAGTTCTTCAAAGTGAGCTCATTTTCTAACCTTGATATCTAGTTCACACTAACACACACAAACACACACATAATTATGTGGAAGCTTTAGCAAAACAATGTCTGTCTCTGCCTGCTGAGTCCTTTGGCCTGGGAGTCTACTCCTGGGAACCAGCATCCCTGAAGCCAACCCACATCAAATATTACAAATGCTCTCACACACAGTTACTTATTTTGCTGACATAAGTATACCATCCTCATGTAATGAACCAACACAAGATAAACAATAAAGCTATAAAAAAAAAACCCTCTTTGTTGTTGAGATCTGGTGTGCTTATAAAAACCACACAAGAAATAAAAAATCTTGAGAGCGGGCCAGCGGCGGTCCACTCTCTCCCGCTGAGTTAGCTCTCTCTCCTACCGCTATTACCACTATTGTAAATACTCCTCGATGTGTGTTTACACTAAGATTTCAGAAATCTGGAAAAGAAACGAGATGAAAGGAAATCCAGCTGGGAAATGAACAAAATGTGTTACTAATCAGACAGTGGGAATAGTAAGAAATCCCTATTAGCTCATTTCTAGATTAGCCTTTGAATATTTCTCTGTGTGTGTTTTGATGCGGTGGGTCCTTCACCTGCATCTCTGCACTCGGTCTACTTGGATTCAGAGTTTATCGCTTTGCTTGTTTCTAATTAATGCTGAAAAGTAAGAAAAAAAGAGACAAAAACAGAGCAACTCAACCGCTGTGGTCGACTAGTCAAAGCCTCTGTTGGCTGCGGAGTAAATAAAATATCACAAAATCAGTGATGTCATGAACATTATAGCATGGATTAATTGTGGAAGGCCTTTAGTTTATGTGTCACTAGTAACCACAGCAACAAGCATCTACTGCTGAGAGGGAAAAATGATTCAGTCATACGAAAACATGACGGTAAACTAACAACATGCTCTAAGTAACAGAAACGTTAATGAGAAAAAACTGGAACTTTGAAGAAGGCTTCAGCTATAAAAACAAAAAACAACATGGTGCAAAAGTAAAGTGTGTTTGCATAATGTAGAGGGTCCGCCAAAATGAGTTACTTTTACTACATAGAATGGATTTACACACAACTGGAGTTCAACAATTTCATTACTTAACCCTAAAAAGTTAGTTTTTAAAAGCCACTGAGAAAGTCTGAACTTAATCTTTTGCATGATCTGGTTTTCTGCTTCAAGGTTTAATAACTATTCAAATAAAATGAAACAAATTCAAAGCCAGCGGAAGTTTTGTCACATTGTTCCTGTAATTCAAACTCGTCTCACTGTGATGAGTAAACACAGTCGGTGTGTAAAACATAAAGGCAGTGAACGGAAGCAGCTGAAAGTCTCACTTGATCACACACAATGATTTGGTGTTTTTGTTTTAAGGGTTTAGCTTCACAGCTGTATAAAATGTTTTTGTTTTTTCTGAAGACCCCAGCTGCGCCTATAGTTACAGTTAGTTACCTGCCATGTTGTTTGGTTCTGAAAACTAACATCAAGCTAATGCTACATGTAGCAGTTAAAATACTGTCCTTCATTTGGCTCAGACACAGAGAAAATTGGAGCTTGCTTCTGCAACTACATATCATTAGTGAAATCTTCCGGGAGAAAAGCTTGAACTGAGCAGTTGAGTTTGTGCTTTGGTTGCTTTAAACATTTATCCATGATTTCTGTTCTTTGTGCCTTTCGATGCTGTTTTCTTTGATAAGTGTGAATCTTTTCGCCTTGATTTGTAGTTTCCTTGTATCTTCTTTATTTAACATTTAACTTCTCTCAAGTCAGCCAGTTTGCTCCTGACCTGAATCTGCCTACTTTCAGCTCCTTTTGGAATGAGCCGTTTCAGGGCGTCCTGTCACTTTAAATGCAAATAAGCTGCTGCTGGCCACGCCCCCCAACTCAACGTTTACACTTGCATCTGTATGAATGTCTACATACAGATGCACATATTTGAAAAGCAGAAGCGGAGCCTCCAGCACAATGAAGAAGAATACAGCAAGTGGTTTTTGGATGGCAAGTCAAGATTTGTCTTTTCCAGCTGCCATTGTACAGCTGTTCAAACATGCTGGAGCTCTGTTCAGGTTGCTAGGTAACAGGATTGGGCTCAGTTTTGGTTGCTGGGTAACGGTGCAGTGCCTGTCGAATGTGACTTAATTGAGAAGTTTAGGAAATGGCTCATTTATCGGACGCCAAAAAACATTATTGTCAAAAAGTTATTGTCAAAAAAGCGCTTTGGTTGTTTTTAGAAGCAGTTGTGACCCAAATTGAAGAACAAAAAGTCGTAAAATGTACATTTTGCATAATAAATTCCCTTTAAATTTTCATCATGTGAATCTGAAGCTCCTGTCTGTACTTTAGCCCTGCTGCAGCCACGCAAAACTGTGAGCATTTGGTTTTCTGTGTTTGTTTATTGGGCCCAGCGTTGCGTCTACCTCTTGATTGTTCCCAGCTGTCCTTCATTTCCCCTGATTTCCCTCTGTGTATTTAATCCCACCTGTGTTCCCCGCTCCCCGTCGGATCCTCGTCTACCGTCGCTTGTCCCTGTGTCTGCTCCGTTCCTGTGTTGTGCCGTTTTACCAGAGCTCCCAGTGCCTCATTGCTCACCTGCGCTGCCTGGACTTCTGTACACTTCTTCATTAAAACCTTCATTCTCTCATTTCAACCTGGGTCCTCCACATCTGTCTTCACCACCACCAAACACACTTCATGACAAAAACATGACACTGATTTATAAGGTAGAACATTTTCTTACCTACAAAACTTTCCGTTTCTCTCAACAAACAAACACGTCACCTCAACATACGTAAGAGTCCAATGTTGTGTCGTCATCCTGCAGCTTTCAGAAACTCCATCATCCAGATGCATGGTTTAAAAAGGCTTTTTTGTGTTGTAAAATTGTTTTAAGATAGCTAATCTGCTGTCAAAAACAATGGAAAAGCAGATTAGAATTTATTAATGTTTCATATGTTCAACTGTTTAAGTTTTTTTGACTCTAAAAATAGCAGAAAGGCAGAAAATACGTAACTCCCTGTCTGAACAATGCTGTTCCCATATCTGCCTTGGGTATTGAGGTCATACAAAGATAGCCAGCTTTAAGTGAATAATGTGCCTGATGCTGATGACATACGTAACGTAAACTCCAGCCAAGCCTCGTTGATTTGTTTAGACATGTTGAAAACTCCCATGCCATGATGATGTTCTCCTTTCTGACTCTAACACATGTGAATATGTACTCACATATTACTCTCTCTAGTTACTGCTGTGCTCATGTCTACTCTCTCACATGACCGTGTTGTTTTAAATCGGTACGTAGTAGCGTGTACATCCCATTTATTCCCAGGCATGCTCCTGTTACTTGTCATTTTCTCCACCATAGCTGCTTGTCTCCTGGCAACAGATGTCTCTGACTCCGGCACACCAAGCGCTCACTGTGCCAGAAAACGATACTCATCATGCCTCATCATGAGGCTTCTTCATACAGAACGTTGCCCACAAGTCGAAAACCTCCACATCACATCCAGGCACGCTGAGCGTAACCCAGAGAACAGATAAACACGGCTGAGATTTTCACATTCTTTACTCAATGCATCAACTCTCTGCACAGATTGAGCTCGATAGCAAGGCAGCTTTTTGTGTTTAAGTTAAAAATTACATATAATAAACACAGAAACGTCGACATGCATTATGTGCTCATGCAAACCTGGCTGAACTTGACCAGAAACGGAAGGAAGGTGGAAGAAAAAGAAACTCTTTTAAAGAAAATCAGTGAGTTAAAATCATCAAACTGATTTAATCAAATAAAAATTGGCTTAAAAGAGTTTAATAAATAAACAACATATTTCTCTTCAGGACATAAATAATCACTGCAAAAACACAAAATCTTACCAGGAATTTTTTTTGGCCGAGTTTCTAGTACAAATATCGTCGTACACTTGACATAAAACAAACTTACTTAAAAGCTTTGTAGCAAGATATAGAGGCTTGTTTCAAGTAAATAATTCCTTAATATTGATAAAAAGTTCTAGTTCCACTGGCAGATTATTTCACTTATAACAAAACTTGTTATAAGAGCTTTTTTTTTATCAATGTTAAGGAATTATTTATTTAAAACAATGCATATGTCTTGTTGAGAAATGACTTATAAGTTAGTTTTGTCTTATTCCAAGTGTACCAAGATATTTTTGAACAAGAAACTAGACCAAAAAATACTTGGTAAGATTTTGTTTTTGCAGTGCATGTGCATTTCTGAAGTTGCATTCTCCAGAAAGATGAAAAGCCAAAGAAGGTTCTTGTTAAACAAGCCGTCAGAGATCTATACCCAAACATGTTGATGGAAAGTTGAGTGGAAGAAAAAACTGTGGTCGGTTGTAACAGGGATAACCAAAGCCTTGTGAGGATTATCTGAGTGCATGTTTTAAGTCATGGACAAACTTTTTAATATTCCAAAAGAAACTGAATTTGTTTGTTTTTTAATCAGCTGTAAATCATAATCATCAAAATAAACATAAGTGAAAGTTTAAAATATCTCTCTCTGTGTGAAATGAATGTAATATGTGAGGTTTTAAAATTTCACTTAAATAAAATTACTTTTTGGTGAAATTACAATTTATTGATCTCGTTCACTTGGATCCATATCTGGTAATACTGTCAGATTTGGTATTATTTCTTTCCAGAATAATTCTAAAACTGAAAAGAAATACATACACAGTCATGCATTGCTTGCAAAGATGTTGCATTTAAACAAACGTAAATCTAAAAGTCGACCTGTTAATGTTCATTAAGTGTTTAGCTGCATGCAGATATGTTTTCAGTTCAGAATTAGCAGATTTGTATAATTCATGAGTTCAAACATCATTTTCAACAGCAGAAAGATTTTTATTTATTTTTGTGGCTTTTTTCAGTCCACATAGTGGAACGTTGTGAAAACCAGAATGCCGGAGAGGAATTACTGCTGTAGACTGGATTATGGCTCATAATCCAACTTGTGTTTCAAACAAACATGGAAATTTGATTACATTTGCACACAGAGGAATAAGGTCAAAGTTTCAAGTGAGCAGCTTAAAGGAACAGAGCAGAATGAAAGCACTGAGCTCAATACCGACTTTAATTTACAACATTTAGAAAACAGACGGAAAACAGCTGCAGCAAACCAATAAGGTGTATTTATAATGACTAGTTATTTCTAATAACTGGATTTTCTTACATGTATGCAGAGGTGGGTAGAGCAGTCAAAGGTTTTACTCAAGTAAAAGTAAAAAGTAGCTGTCCAAGAAATTACTCAAGAGTAAGAAAGTATTTGGTAAAAAGTCGACTCAAGTTCTGAGTAACTGATGAAATTATCAATCATTTGATATTTAAAAATTGGACCAAAATGAAAATTATGCATATAAGCAACAACAAAATAACAAAATCAGGCAAAACCAAATTTTTCCAAATCAGTTTCTTTCAATATGAAACTGATGAAACTTTAACAGAAACTGTGTGTCTGAGTCTGGTAAAGTTTAGGTTTGTTTTTCATTCAGTGGGGAGAAAATCCAGAAATTTTACTCATGTAAAAATAGAGATACTTTATAATAAAATTACCCAATCAAAAGTAAAAAGTACAGCATGGTAAAAATATTCCAAAGGGGAAAAATGTTTTTCAAGTAAATGTAACTGAGTAAATATAACTAGTTACTACCGAACTCTACATTCAGACAAATAACGGTTCATTATGAATCTCTGCTTGGATGGACTGATGAAGAGGCGGTTAATCTAAAGAGACTTACCGCTTTTGCTGGTTTTCTTTTCGGTCTGCGGAGCCCAAACTCTAAAAAGAAAGAGAAGAAGATCGTTCATTAGAATAACCAAGGAATGGATCCTTGTTTTCCATCATCAGGGACTTACAGAAAACTCTCAAACGCCACTGGAGGCTTTTAAGGGATCCCAGCTTTGACGGTTCAGGAGGTTCAGATAACTACCTGCTGACTATCTGCATGCGAAGTGGGAAATGTGCGGCTGTATGTTTGTGTTTAGAAGGGAGGGTGAGTGAGGGGTATTTTTAAAAGCCTTTTTTCCTGAAGGTAAAGTCCTCCGAGTTCAGAAAGTATCAGTTTGAAACTGATCGTTCCTGCAGGCGCTGCTCAACAGGGGACATTCAGATTCTTCCCTCCAGAGGGAGAGCAACCTTTAGGGCACCAGCCAACCGAAAATACACCCAAACAGAAAGGTGGCAGTACACAAACGGAGCTGCTGACGCCGTCCACATCTTCCTGAGATGCTCAGCGGTGACACAGCAGAGTGTATGCACACATGTACATGCATCTTCATCATCTGGGACCAACACGCGTCAACGCCGAACCCTGCTATGGTGCATCGTCAGCAGCATCTTGGGACTCAGCTTGGGATTTGGACATTTCAACTGAAGCCTGTTGTGAGAAGAAAAAGCCAGTTCTGTCAATCATTCCCAACCATAAGCTAACGCTAACAGTAAAACCCAATGGTGCAGATGAGCTGGAATCTTTCATCTCAAGTATAACCTTTGTAGACGTATAATACAACTCAACGTTTACACTAACACGTGAAAATGGCTGCAGTCAGACGAAGAATTATACAATTGTACACCTTTGAAAAACAGAAGTGGAGCCTCCTGCGCAACCAAAAATAAAGCAACAAGTGGTTTCTGGATGGTAAGTCAACAACAAAACACTTTTGTCTTTTCCAGCAGCGCATAAAACCAGCTGAATAGACATGCTGGAGATTTGCTTGCGTTGCTAGGTAACGGGCTGGGGTTGCTAGGTAACGAAGCAATGTCATTGTGATTTAACATTCAGAATGTTCATTTTCCAGACACCAAAAAACATTAAGGTATTGCCAATAAAACAGCTGGGTGTTTTCTGGGCTGTGCTTTATGTGACAGACCAACAAAACTTTTTACAAATTAAAACCTTAAAGTCGTTTCAGGTTCAGATTCTGCTACTCTGATTAAATAAAATCCAATAACCAATTAGCTTTAGGAGCTGCAGAAACATTTAGCTAAGATGGGAAAATCTAGCAGTCATGCACCAACCAAATCTGGCCTTAATGAAAGAAAGTCCATCTGTAGTTTGATACAAACCATGTAGAGGACACGGAGAAAGTGAGGTCATGCTGTGGGGATACCTTTCTTCATGGAAGAACACATTTTCTTTCTGTTTTCTTTTTGGTTTTATTGCAATAATTGGTAGAAACTTCAGAGACTTCAAACAGCCAGAAATGCTTCGTTCAAACTGGGCATCAGAGACGACGGTCGGCACTTTCATGTCAGTCACTCTGTGACATTTTGAACAGAAAGATGCTACTCCGGCGTTTTAAGCGCAGCTTTTATGTGAGCGATGAGTTGACATTTTAACCAGCACCTGACTTCTAAGCACATATACAGTCTCTTCATATGGCTTCAGGCTCCTGGCGGGGGGAGGATATGGTAACCTTTTACCCCAGCAGCTCCCCCACCGCCTCCTCAGGTATTACCACGCTCCTCAGAGCGAGGACGGCGGGCGGCCCGGCTTCATTTGACAGAGAAGTCTGCGGGGGGGAAGGACTATTTTAGGAAGCTCTATTAGGCAGAGTTAATGATCAGGATCAAAATTTTAGCAATACTTTAGGATTACACTGTTGGAAGTGCAATTATGAACAAATACATCTTTGTGTCAATGTGAAACATTTCTCAGTTAAATTGGTATTTGTAGCTTTTTTAATTTTCAACATTGATTAGAAAAGTAAAAATAAAAAAACACCTTCGCCCTTAGCAACAATAAAAATATCTGAACACAGACAGGTTTTACTACCAACATATTGCCAAAGTTATTATTTTAAGTTCTTAATATGGTATGAAATATGAACAGTCCAATTTAATGTAGTTACTAATTAGACATTATCTGTAAGGAGAAAGAAATGGAGGATATCCCTAAATAAGATGTCCAGTTTTAATGCCTTTTGCTGTCATTTGATGTTTGTCACTAAAGGAAAAGTCTCTGCTTCAACTCACCAGAATCAAATATTTAGGTAAATACTGGAACTCTATAAAACTTGACTGCATGAGGAGGTAATTCAATCTTTAGTTTCAGGTGGAACATCACTGGCTAGAGGACTGGAGCTGGACACGCCTGCACCAAAAAGGTTTCACTCCTTCCTAAAAGTCGGGTCTTTCCTGCTGTACATCTTACAGGTTAATAATTCAGGACACGAGTATGTTGTTACAGACAATAATGACAATTGTGACTCAATTATCAACATTGTTTTCAGCAATAAAGCGGTTCACTTTCACAAACCAACCGAATCCTTTGATTGGCTGCACCAAGAAAATTACACAAAAACCTCTGAAGACACTGAGCACAACTTTCTTCTTCACAAAATGTAAACTAAAATTATTTTAGCAATTATTTTTGCCTTTGCAAAAAAATAATTTCTCGCGCCATTTCTCCCGCTAGCGCTAGGCTAAAGCATTTGTTTTGGTTGTGTTTACCCAGAATGCCGTGCGCTGTAGTCCACTTCCTGCTTTTGGAGCGTCTGCGGTCCACTTGGCGTTCACATATACATTTGAACCGCACCAGAGTTCACTTCAAATGAACTTGGACTGGCGATTTGTTCGGACTTTCTACGGAACGAACTGAATGAACGCTTAGACTTATTCTGGCTTCATCGGAGCCTATAACAGTTGATCGGCCCAAACAGGAATAAGTAAAAAAAGAAATAGGATGTAACACATTTATAAAGTCCTGCATAGGCCTGTCACAGTGACAAATTTTGCTGGACAATAAATTGTCCCTGAAGTTATTGCGATAAACGATAATGTTGTTTTGAGACCATTTTAAGTGATATAACGGTAATAGCAAAATAACAATGCTAGAGCAATTTCTGAAAGATAAGTAACCTTTAAGTCTAATGAACATTTAACACTGGAACTGGAAGACATTTTATATTTCCAAAATAAATAAACATAACAAATAAAATCAATTTTGAAGTCTTTGTAAACAAAATTGTCCTTCAAAATAAGAGCTGGTTGAGACCAAAACATCAAACTAAAAACTTTTATCATCCAGTTTTTGGAAGAAAGAGAGAAAAAAAAGAGATAAATGATAAATCATACCAATGGAAATAACTGAGATTATTTTAGTTTATCATGCAATTAATTGAGTTACTGATTATTGTGACAGGCCATGGAGCAAAAGGTGATGTCTGCAGTTTCTGAATGCAACATCATCTGTTTTAATCATAGCAAAAAGTGTATCAACTATTATTCACAGTCTTTTTCAGAAACATCTGTCATTCGTACAGTAAATCTGAACTTTCTGGAGTATAAAATGTTTGTTTTACAGAAAAAAGAAATAAGTACACAGCCACATGACCGAGGGGTTAATAATGCACAGGCAATGAATCTTTTAGGCTGGCCCCCAGTGAATCCATTAGATTACAGTTTCACTCTGTGCATGATGGAGGCAGGTGGCTTTACAGTGCGCTCCACCACAAACTTGGCATTCCTCTGCAGCTGTGAAATCACACTGATTGGTAAACTAGAAGCCGTTTTTCTGGGTGAAGCTTCGAAAAGCATTAATCCTCCTCAGCGTGAGGTTGTTCCACACAAAACAAAACGAAACAAAAAAAAAAACACACACACAGGGTTAAACCCGCACAGGACTCCAAAGCACACAACACGGCATTTTCAGGATTCATCAGCCATCCAACAGACATACCTGTTAAATCTAACGCCTCCCCTAAAGTCCTCAGCGCGTCGCTTCAGTCACAACTCCAACTGCTGCTCACCTGTTCAACTTCAACCCCATTCCTCCCTGCCCTGTTTCCCTGCTTTCTGTCCAAAGCTGCCAGTTATACGGAGGTTTTGCGAAAGCTTGGTTGGTGGCTGCAACTGCCACTGACTTGTTGTACTTTAATTGTGGTTGCTAGGCGATAAGCTTCTCCAATTCAGCTCACCGAGTGGAGGGGAAGAAAGAGGAGAGAAGGAAGAGAGGAGGAGGGGAGGAAGCGAGAGAATAGGTGGCGGGGGTGAGGAGGAAATGCTCATTATGGACAGAAACCAGGAGAGAAAGATACAGACAGGAAGAAACAGATTTTAGACATGGAGGACAGAGGAGCCAAAAATGTACTCAAGGAAAAGTAAAAAGTAGCTGCCCAAGATATTACGCAAAAAATGTATTTAGTAAAAAGTCTACTCACGTACTGAGTAACTGATTAAAATATCAATCAATTAATATTTAAAAATGACATCATCAGATGGGCCAAAATATTAACTTAAGTGGAAATTCTGGTATTTCAAGGACCAAAATGACAATAATTCATAAAAGTGACAAAGAAATAAATAAAGTCAGGCAAAATAAATTTTTTCCAATTCAGTTTCTGTAAATAAAAAATTTATGAAAGATGGACAAAAACAGGGGCTGCACAGTGATGCAGTTGGTAGCACTGTTGCCTTGCAGCAAGAAGGTCCTGGGTTCGATTCCCGGCCCGGGGTCTTTCTGCACGGAGTTTGCATGTTCTCCCTGTGCATGCGTGGGTTCTCTCCGGGTACTCTGGCTTCCTCCCACAGTCCAAAAACATGACTGTCAGGTTAATTGGACTCTCTAAATTCTCCCTAGCTGTGAGTGAGTGCATGCTTGTTTGTCCTGTGTGTCTCTGTGTTGCCCTGCGACAGACTGGCGACCTGTCCAGGTGACCCCGCCTCTCGCCCGGAACGTAGCTGGAGAGGCAGCAGCACCTCCTGACCCCATGAGGGACAAGGCTGTTGGAAAATGGATGGAACAAAAGCAGCAGGTGTGCGTCTGAGTCTGGTGAATTTTTGGTTAAAACATGTTTGCTTTTCATTCAGTGGGTAGAAAATCCAGAAATTTTACTCAAGAGTAGAGATACTTCATAATAAAATTACTCAAATAAAATTAAAAAGTACAGTGCAGTGAAAATACTCAGTTAGTGTAGTAAATGTAACTGAGAAAATGTAGCTAGTTACTACCCAACTCTGAAGGAGGAACAGTGGAAGGGAAATTTTCACTTAGGTTTTAGAATTGCTTCATTCCTCTACAGCAGCAACAGTCTGTGGGGATTTTCAGTAATTTAAACAGTTTTAGTTTGTTTCAAAGAAGCCAAATACTCTTGCAATCTTTAAAGTTCATTTTGTCCAAACTCGTCTAAAGTCTTTATTTTCACTAATATACAGTCTTTAAATTATTTCCCCTTTTTTCAAAAACAAACATGCGGAATTTATATTTAGCGTGCAAAAGATAAATAAAACCTTTTCTTACTAATTTGGTCACAGAGGGAAAATAAAATGTAGCTGATTCCATCAAGGCAGGTGAGAAACCGAGGCTGCGTTCACGCTGCAGCCTAAAGTGACCCAATTCAGATTTTTTGTCAAATCAGATTTTTTTGCCGTTGTTGTTCAGATTTCCAAATAAATGCGACCTGTATCTGATCTTCAGGGTGAACGGGGAAACGACCTGACAGTGTCCCGCATGCGCAGTAGAAGGCGCAATAACGTCAGCGTTCTCAGTGTAAACATGGATGCTAACGGTTAGCATAGCTTACACATTTAAAGTTGTTGTCCAACCAGAGCAGCATATTAACAACTTAATCCTCATTATCGTCCGCCATGGTTGCTGTTTTTCTTCCCGCTTGTGCGTTTCAGGATGCAGAAAACTGACATCTGTCGAGTATCAATGACGTTTCGTTTGGAAGAAAGCGACCTGGACGTTTGGTGACATTTGAATCGGATGTGTATCGGTTATCCAAGTGGCCTGTGTTGCATTCGAAAAGAATCCGACCTGTGTTGTTCAGACTATCATGAAAAGATCAGATACAGGTCCCATTAAGGCAAAAAAAATCAGAATTGGGTCACTTCAGGCTGCAGTGTGAACGCAGCCCAAGACTTCAGAACTGAAAAATGTAGCGGACTGAACAGTACAGAGACGATGTGCTAAAAATAAAGCCTCTAACAACTGGAGATGCCGTAAAGCTGCATGCGGGAGATGTGATCTGCACTGACTGCAAGTTGTAAATTATTTCATTAACCTGATTGTAAATAGTTTAAATGGTTATAATGTATTCTTGCCTGCGCTCTGAAGGCTACATGCGCAGCAGAAAAGCTGCTGACGCAACAGGTCGTAAACTGATAATAGATTAGCGCATCCAGAAAAATTAATTTACGTTAAGCTAAGTGCGCTAAAGATTTTCAAAGTTAGTAAAAACGCTAAAGTGCTAAACAAAAAAATTAGATCAGCCATTAGCGCATTAGCAGAAGAGTGGATAGATGTACAAACCTATTTAAGAAGAAACAATTTTATCTGACATGGCGGTTTGATCAGGCTGCAGACAGCAGGAAGGCTAACCAGAGCGCTACATGGTTGCTCTATTTTTCCGGTTGTTTCTTTTTACAAAGAAAGACTATTTTATACTAAAAGTTGAAATGTGGCAAACCAATGCTAAGTCATAATTAGCATGGCTAACTGTTAGCAGCTCTTAGATTAACTTGGATAAATGTGAAGCACAGTAAAGTACAGTCATTTTTTTTCTTGGCGTTTTGAAAATACCTCACCTCATATGGCACACGACGCTGCTGCTACGTCCTGGATGTGTGTCATCATCAAGTGACTGGTTAAAAAGATGATGGAAGAAGACTTAAAGTGCCAGAGGACAAACATTTCTGTAGCAGCAAACGGCCCACGCTGCTCTTTACACCATGAACTGCTTTTCCAGATGAAGTTGACCTTTTCTGGGACCTTTTGGCCTGTGATATCCTGGAGGCAAGCCCTTTTCATCAGAGACCTTGGAAGTGGCTGCAAACCATAAATGGGCAAATCTTATCCTTAGCATGTCACGCCTGTCAAATATTCATTATTTATTTAGCCTAAGTCATGCTTATTTTTGTATAAAGGGGAAAAAATAAGTAATTAAAAAGATATGGAACATGTTAGGTAAGGTCAACAGTTACGCACGAGGAAACGTGACTGTTTCTGTACAGCAGCATCCACGTTTACGGCCACGAGTGAATACATTTTTAAAACATTCATAAAAAAGATTCATAAAAATGCAGCTTTTACTCCAGTATCATAATCTCACATGAAAAAAAAAAGTTTAATAAATTGATGCTTCATATGTTGGTAGCAGCGACATTCCTGCCACTCCTGGATCATGGAGAAGTTTTATATATGAATGCTTCGACCAAATGCCTTCAATCATTGAATCCTGTGTATCATTGAGCTTTAAGGTTTGTAACTGGTAGCAGACGTCTGACACATCATTGAGTTGTATGCAAAAGCTGAATGGCCTCCTTTAAGCGTACGGAGAAACAATCAGCTGATGATCCTGATTTATAAATCTCTTCTCGGCTTGGCTCCAGCATACTTTAGCTCTCCCTTACTGTTACTTCCCATTCTTTACGCTCTAATAACATTTTTCTTTTGCATGTTCCACGTGTTCGAACTGAGAAGGGGAAGCCAGCATTCGGTGTGAAGCTCCTACAGCCTGGAATCAGCTCCAGTCTGAACTCAAGATGTCAGAACTGATCTCACTGGATTTATTTTGAGCGGTTCTTAAAAACAGGCAGAGATTCTATTAAACAGTGTCACTGCTTTTAAATTGTTTTCTATTGTTTTACACTTGTGCATATGTATTAATTAGTTTTATTTTGTAACCAGGTTGCTGTGTATTGCAGACTTCTGCCCAGGTCCCTCTTGAAAATGAGATCTAGATCTTAACGGGGTTTACCTGCTTAAATAAAGGAAATTTTAAAAAAATGTTACATTAATCCAGGTGTTTAGGACATTGGAAAGAATTATTTTGCCTACACTACAAAAACACATCATCTTGTAAAGTAATTTTGGTTTAGTTCCGAGTGCAAATACCTTTTCATACTTGACATAATGCAACCTAAAAGTAACATTTCGGCAAGACAGAGACTTATTTTAAGTAAATAATTCCTTAATATTAATGAAAAAGTACTATTGGCAGATTATTTCATTTATAGCAAAACATTTTCCCACATTATAAGTTAATTTATCTGCGACTGGAGCTAGAACTCTTTCATCAATATTAAGGAATTATTTACTTAAAACAAGCCTGTATGTCATGCTGAAAGTTACTTTTAAATTATTGTGTCTTATTTCAAGTTTATTAATATATTTGCACTAGAAACTAGACCCAAATGACAAGGTAGGATTTTGTGTTTTTGCAGTGTAAATATGCTAATATACAGTGACAATAGTACATGTGGGACTAGCAGTATAAATACCAAATATGTTAAAACCAATGAAAAACTGAAAATAAAAAATTAAATACAGCGCCAAAGTGTTGCACATACCAAAATAAAAATAAATAAAAAACAAATAAAACTCAGATGTCAAAGGAACATTGAAAGAGTTATAATAAAACTTTTCAGATTTGTTTTATCAATCATCAGATATGATTTTAACAATAATATGAATGATGGATGGATAGGTGGCCACAGTTTGGCCAGTTTTAAAAAAAGTACCAAAGAAAACTGGAAAACAGCTGAAACACTGAGTTCCTTTAAATCAGGGCTAAAAATATCAAAATATCTACAATAACTTTTTAAAGAGTCTGAATTAATATAAGTTACAACAACAATTAATATTCCTTTGATATTAATGAAATACTTTTGAATTGAATTGTCTTTGATTCATAATAAGTGGAACACTGATCAATGTATTTGGTGTATATTTGCTTGATTTTGCTGTTTATTATGTGTGTTGTAATTTGTTTCTGTATTATGTTTTTATAGTGTAAAGCACTTTGAACTGCCTTGTTGCTGAAATCTGCCATACAAATAAACTTAACTTCAATTGGATGATGTCAGGAGGAAATTTTATTTAAGACTTTATTTAAGGGTGTGAATGGAAAAAAGCACACCACACTTTTCAGACTTTTATTTGGAAAAAAACATGAATCCACTTCTCAACTGAGATTTAGGCTGTGCTGGTGAATTGCAGGAAATTTCAATAAAATACACTGAAGTATAAGACAAAAAAATGAAAAAATGAATGGTGATAAACACTTCAGCAAGGCGCTGTAGTTTTAAGCTTCACTGTGGTTTAAGAGACAAATAATTTAAATAACTCCCACATTTCTAAGGCAATAAACATAAAAAGAGGGAAAGAAAAGCTAATTACAAGGAACAAAGGCATCAGACAGCCAGCTACACAGACTTATGACTTCATTAACAGCAGACCAAATTAAAAAAGTATTTCTACTGGAAGGAAAATTACAAAATTACAGGGAAGCTAGTTAGCAGGTACACATGCAGGTACACAATCGCGGAAACACACACACTATCTGTGGGGCCGCAAGTGTGAGACTCCTGCCTTGATATGTACTGAAGCTTTTAGTGTATTCCTCTAAAAGCAACGCAGCCTGTGCTGCGTTTCACACACAACATCAGCAGAGCGGAGTGATAATAGAGAGACCGGGTTGGTTCTCCCCCTTCTGCCTCCACGTCTCCACTTTTACAATTTCATTATTTGAATAGGATTCCCCTCCCAAGTCTCGTGGTCTCGGGACCAAAACACGGCTCATAAATCAACACAGCGGAGACTCTGGATATTTACCCATAAATCACTGCGGCAGAGCGGAGCCACCTACAATCAGGCTAATGGGCCTGGAAGACGTGCTGTCATCCAAGCCATGATGTCACTGAGCCTGAGCCTGTGGGTGTTGATGTTGGTGGTTGGTCTCTGGTTCGGAGTCAGTCTGTGTGTGTGTGTGTGTGTGCGTGTGGGGGTGGGCGGGGGTGTGTGTGTGCACGCCTGCATATGTGACTGCGGGTCTCTAGCTATGTGCATGTGGGCAGTTTGAGGGGGGTGTCTGGGTGTGTAGTGGTAGGTCTACAGTTCTTCTTGTGTAAGTGTCTGTGGTGAGTGTGTGTGTTGCACGTGGGAGGTAGGTTATCTGTTTATTCGGGTCTACCTGCAGGGGTGGCCGGCGTGCGGCGCGGGCCTCCTCTGTCAGTAGATACTTACATCATGTCTCACAGTTTGCGCTATAGCCACCTATTCACATTTGCACACTTCAGTTGCACATCTTTGCTCTAGACTTCACACACTCACCGACGCGCAGATGCATGCACTCCCATGCATATATTTGCTTTTGTGGTTATTGCTGGCTTACAATGGGTGTGGGATTCCATGGAGAGAATCTAAACAAGTCGAGCGGTTAGCACGGGTCTGCCACGTTTCCACACAGCGTTGCTCATCCACATACATAAAGGCGGCGGAGGGGGGGGGGCAGACTTTGTGAAACGGGACACCCATTTATTCTCTCCCCCACAGATAATTGCCCATTAGATGTTGGAAGAGTGCTGGATTGAGAAATAACTCAGCGCTGACGCTAAATGACACTTGTAATAATAAAAGAGTCACATTGTAAAACGGGCCTGGAATCCCTTAAAGGCGGGCTGGCTTTTTTTTTTTCTGCTATCATCCCGCCAAACGCTTGGATTATCAACAAAGAAAATATTGCGGGAGCTCTGCCGCCTGTGTCTCTGCTTGAGCTGTGCTTTGAACACACAAATCGATGACAACACAGGAAAAATCGACAAAGGAGGGAAATTAAAATTTAAAATTAAAATCAAACCTAAAGAAGAAGCAGGAACACTGCAAAAACAACCAAGTATGTTGGGTCTAGTTTCTAATGCAGATACCTTAATACACTAGAGATAAAACAACACAAAGAAGTAACTTTTCAACAGGATATAGGAGCTGGTTTTCAGTCAATTTATAAATATTGATCTAAAGTGCTGGTTCCACTGGCAGATTTTCCTTATTTTGTAAGTGAAATAATCTGCCAGTGGAACTTTTGCTATAACTTGTTGAAAAGTTACCTGTAAGTTAGTTTTTTCTGTAACACTTTATTTGAAGGGGTGTGCAGAAGACTAAATGCAACTTTGCTTCAGAAGCATAATTATTTGACAAATAATGCAAAGTTGACACTTTCAATGCACTTTAATGCAACTTTTAAAGCAACTTTAAATTAAAAGTCATTATTTAATGAATGACACTTCAGGACAACATTATGAAAACGTCCTCATGTTCATCACAGTTGCTATGTCATGTCAGTCTTTTGCGTTCCCCTTCAAATAAAATCTTTCTTCTCCAAAGTGTACAAAGATATTTGCACTTGAAACTAGATAAAATATACTTGTTAAGATTTTGTGTTTTTGCAGTGAAAATCTGAAATATTTTGCAAGAGCTTTGAGCAGGATGAGTATTTGAGGTGAGTCACTAACGCCTGCACTGCATCGACTTCTGATGCCACATGTGACGTTCACCATTTGCTTATAGACAGCGGTGACGGCAGCCTTCGCCTGCGATGAACCAAAGCGCACGGTTTTGTTGTCAGCCCTGCAGATTCTCTGGAAATTGATGTGCCTGTGTCACTTCGCTTCCATTTACTGTCATCTGCCATACTCTGTTTGGTTTGTTTGTGTCACAACGGATGACAAACGATCTGCGGCTCATGACTCATTCACAAATCCAAATGCCTCCTGCCTACGCCGCTCAGCGTACCACACGATACTAAAACGGAGCCGGCAGCGCGCGGTGAGTCAGTGTGGACGATGACGATGGGAATAATTATCGTTACAGTTCAGCTCAGGTAAAGCACAGATCCTGTGATGCACACAGATGGCTTTCATTGGATCCAATGGAAAGAGATGAAACATTAGAGACAAATGAACTTATGACCAGAATCTTAGAGCTTGACCGTCAGTGACTAGTGATTGGTCGGTTATGAATTCAAATGCACCAAGGTTGCACTAAGAATAAAAAATCCAAAATTATAAATGTATTTTTAATAAAGCCAGAGGAATCACTGAAATATAAGATATATCTTTTCTACATCATGATGTCTACAGTTCATTCACGCTGAGAGACGGTGAGAGAGAGCAAAACTAAATGTATTACAGCAATGTTGCACTTGGACTAGTTTCTAGTACAATCAATCAATCAATCAAATTTTATTTGTATAGCACATTTCAGCAGCAAGGCATTTCAAAGTGCTTCAAGTGCAATACATATTTATACACTTGGAATAAGACAAGCAAACTTAAAAGTAACTTTTCAGCAAGATACAGAGGCTTATTTTAAATAAATAATACCTTAATGGTGAAAAAGTACTAGATGGTTTCTAGTACATGTTTTTCCCATGTTCCCTGTAACATGGGAAAAATGATCTTTTGCAAGTGAAATAGTCTGCCAGTGGAACTAGAACTGGGTTGCTAGGTAACGGACCGGGCTTGGATGGGGTTGCTAGGTAACAGTGTCAGAGGAACTAGGAGTTAGTTACTTAAAACAAGCCTCCATATCTTGCTACAAAGTTACAGTTAAGTTAGTTTAGTCTTATTTTTCACTAGAAATGAGACCAAACATACTTGGCAGGATTTTGAGTTTTTGTAGTTCAGAGCCCAGTTTTTATGCTTTTGAGCTTTTTGTCCACTCTGGGACATGATGGAGTTCAGGTGAGGCGTTCCTGCTCCTCTGAATCAGCTGCGATGCTACAGGTATCCAATCAAGACGCCTTCAGAAAGTCTGGAGGTTTTCAGACCAAGAGGGAGAAGAAGAGCTCCAAGAAACTCCAGTTTTCCTGATGCCTGAAAGTTTATCCAACTGGAAAGTTTGAGCAGAGAGATGACTGGGTTTACTGGTGAACCTCTGCAGCAACATCAATCATATGTATAGATGGATGGTCAATAATTGGAGAGATAATGGATAAACAGATGGATGGATAATCTAATGGATGGATGGATGGATGGATGGATGGATGGATGTGCAGTTTTCATACGGTTTCATTTCTGAGCATCTTGTATTAAATTTACTCGTCATAAAAACTATTAGACAGGAAATGATTGTAAATTATTGAGGGAATTTTAAACTGTAATTCAATAACTTCAAACAGGAAAATCTACCTAAATTTTACAGATTTTAGAAATGAACTTTGATTTCTGTTCTTTTATTAAGCTTCCAGGTCACTTCCGGTAATCCACGTTTTCTCATTAGCTTTGCATTGGGAATTTCTTTTTCACATTTTCACTTAGCAACAGTTTCCAAACAGCAAACAGCCTTTCTGCCTGCCAGGATGTAAAGAAGGAACAACCACTCAAAATTACAAAGCTAACTGCTAAACTCTTTGAAAAACATGGATGCTAATTAAGCCAATAATCAAAACATAACTGGGAATTAAGCAAATTCTGATATGCATCAAAAACAGAAAAAAAAAAACTTTCTAACTTTTTCTAGGCCTAAATGTCCACAGATTATGCGTGCGCGCACATTTAGATTCCCTCCACCTCCGCATGCCGATGGCGGCGGCTCTATTTATTTTCCCTCATTAGTTTTAAATGGGCCATCCAGACGTTACCGTGGCCCCTGCTTTTAATCAGCCCAGCGAGCCGAGCCCAGAGCCCAGTCCGTCCTCTTTGATGTCTCTCGTCAGTCCAGTAAAACCAGCCCACGCTGCAGCAACATGACTGGCAAAATATAACATAAACCACTTTCAGATATCTTTTTAATTGCTGATTAAAATTGCGCAGATACCTTAATAACGACCGCAGCGTGTGTTTACGTCTGCCACAAAGTATGTAAACATCAGCCATGCTTAAGATGGAAATGGATAAATGATGGCGGACGAAGTGGAGCTGGGACGCATTTCCTGTTTTATCCTCCAACGTTCGAGGTGAAATGTTAACAAAACGTCTTTAGCTAACAGTTTATAGGATGATAAAAGAGGTATAAAAAAAAATCACCAGAGCTCAATGTGTAGGAAAAGGGCATCAACTTGGAGTCATCACGTCTCCATAGCAACCAAACATCTCCATGCCAACCAGGACATCCAAGAAATTACTCAAGAGTAAAAAAGTATTTGGTAAAACGTCTACTCAAGTACTGAGTAACTGGTCAAATTATCAATCATTTAATATTCAAAAATTATGTCATGAGACAGAGCAAAATGTTAATTTAAGTGGAAATTTTGGTATTTTAAGGACAGAAATTACAATAATTAATATAAGCAAAAAAAATGGGCAAAAAAACATTTTTCCAAATCAGTTTCTTTCAATAAAAATTTTCTGAAACTTTAACAGAAACTTTAGGCATCACAATAAAAGTCAGAAGTACAGTGTCGTAAAAATACTTTTAAAATTTTATAGAAAGTTCTCACTTTTGTTTCTGAGTTTAAGCGAAATACACTTTCTAAACCAACAAAATAGAAAGAATTCAAACAAATATGTTAGAAACCTGCACACTTGTCCTGTAATAAAGAAAAGGTCAGTTTTTAAAATCTAAAAAAAAAAAGAATTCTAATTGGTTTTATAAAAATATTCCATGATTAAGTCACAAAAAATACTGGGTTTTTTTGTGACTAATAAAAGTATTTTGCATTTTTAATTGGAAAGTAATACGGCCCCTAAGTGTGTTTATCTTGGTGATTTTGGTGCAAAAAGTTTGGACACCCTGTTCTGGGTATTTCAGCTTCCCAATATGCATTTTTTTCCTTTAGGATATTTTAGATATGCTCAGCAAAACAAGAATAAATCCCAAAATTTGGAGTTACGTTCCACAAAAAAATAAATCTGTGGAAACTGAGTGGCGGACAGGCGGTGACCTGCTGTCCTTTTCACTGAGGACATACAGTATCCGTGTCTGATACGTCTGTTACAGTAAGAACTGTTGCTAGAGATGATTTTTTATTTTTTAATCTAAAACCAGCTTAAATGAAGTTAGAGTGAGAAAACAAATGAGCTCATACTGCTCTTCCATTACCGCCTAATGTCTCCATTTAGGAAAACTGATTTGTTTTTGGCTCCTGCGAAACGTTTCTCAGCCAGAAGCAGAGAATTTCAATTTGTTTTAAATGCGGCACAGCAGACCACAAACTCCATCAAGACAAAACAACGCCAGTCACAAGCTGCACACCAAAGCAACATTTCTGAGAGGGATGGAAAGGGTCTTTATGCAGCACGGATATTACAAACTGATTTTTGCTTTTCCAAACTGGGAACAATGACTGATAGGAGACCAAAATGATTTTCCTCCTTGTCGAATTTGTGTGAAGAAATTAAAACAGGGGAATATTTATCAAAGTAAAGGCTGCCTCACAACAGGCAATCTAGTTGTGGTTTTATGCCAAAAATATTATGAACCCCAAACGATGACAAAGTATTTGCACCCTTACTCATTTATTTTCTTTTTGCCAGAGAAGCGCCAGGTCGGGATTCAAACCCCGGACTTTTTACGGTAACAAGTTCCAGTGTGCAGCCCGCAAACATCAGTTAATATATAACATCAATTACACAAACATACATCTTTGAAAAGATTGGTTGGTTGTGCAGGAAGTGGAGCCTCCTGCACAACCAACAAGATTGCAGCAAAATATTTCTGGATGGTAAGTCAACAACAAAACACTCTGTCTTTTCCAGCAGCCATTGTACAGCACATACAATGACCAAAACATGCAGGAGCTCTGCTGGGGTCGCCGGGTAACAGTCTGAGCTTCACTGGGGTTGCTAGGTAACGGGGCAGCATGACTGACCAGGACGTTTTTGAAGCGTCTCATTTTCCAGTTATGAAAAATCATGAACTTATTACCCCAAACCAGCTGGTGCTTTTTTTTTTATAAGCAGTAGAGACTGACATAAAAAAACAGTCAAAAAATAATAATTTTGAATAATAGTTGAATAATTTAACGTCACATTCTGATGGCAATATCTTAATAATATCCTTAAAGATTTATTTTTTTGCTTTATGGCAATTATGGCAAGGCACTCAGGTCCTAACCCCAGAGCATTACACTGCCACCACCGTGTTCAATGCCAGCATGTGGTCATTTTTCTGAAATGCTGTTTTACTTTTACCAGAGAGGATTTTCTTCCACTGCAGCCAATAATCAGTAATCTGATGTAGTGGAGGATCAGCTGAAGGGGAAGAAATAGTCGCAATTCACAGAGAAGCACAAACTTTTTTTCAATAAGTGTGTTGTAACATGGAGTCTTGCCACAGCGTCTTTCTCTGCGGTGGTCTTGGCATGAGTGGGCACAAACCCAAGAATTATATTTAGAGGCAGAAAATAAAACCCTCGATGCCCACAGACACATTTTGTTTAAAACTTGCGTAAGATAGATTGTTTTTCAAATGGTTTCACTGTTTCTGCGTCTCTGAGAAATTGGGTAAGTTTCACAAAGTCAAATAAAATGACTCAGTGTAGTTTTGCATAATCACTCGAGAATAAAAACGTGTTTTTCATGAGGTAGAGAGGGGCTTTGGCAGAGGACAGCAGCGCTACAGCTAAGGAGAAATGCAGTGAAAACTGATGGGAAATACATCGTATAAGCATAACGAGACATCAGCAAAGATAGAACTTCACTGTGATTAGTAACTAGAATCAGGTGATTAAAAAATACAGAGAGAAAGAGATGCAAAGGATAGAATCTATAGAGAGTAGTGATGGACTCAGATCTGAAGCAACATAAAGACAGTTATAAAGTCGGCCTTCTATCACCTCAAGAACATTTCCAGGATTAAAGGACTAAAGTCCCAAAAAGATCTAGAGAAACTCATCCATGCGTTTATCTTTGGTCACATTGATTAGTGCAGCAGCGTCTCACAGGTCTGCCTGAAAAATCTATCAGATCCAGAACGCTGCTGCTGGTCTGACTAAAACCAGGACGACGGAGAACATCACCCGGTTCGAAAGTCCTTCCACGGAGAAAATTGACTTTAAAAAAATCCCCAGAACCGAACCCAAACATGGAGCAGCAGCTTTCAGCTTCTATGCACAACAAATCTGGAACAAACTTCTAGAAAACTGCAAAACAGCCGAAACTCTGAGTTCCTTTAAATCTAGACTAAAATCTCAGCTGGTTAGAGTTGCCTTTGATTAATAATAAGTGGAACATCGATCAATATTTCATGTATATTGAAATATTGCTATACAAATAAACCTGACTTTGACTACACCTTTTTTCCTTATGGATGACCAGATACGCGATCGCATTGATTGATGGATTAACTTTTGCACATACATGGTTCAGTCTTTAGAGAATGATTGTATTTCTTTTAATTTTTCACATCCACAGAATAGCATCAGATTCTTTACATTTTCAAACTCTGCAGCAGCTTTACTAACATCCTGTCACGGTCTGAGAAAAACAAATTAATTGTATTCCACCCTCATGTCATCCCCACATGATTTCTCACATTTGCAGGGTTAAAGCATCAGTGCATCTGCTGCGGTGCTGCAGCGCGGCTCCGGCGCTCCTTCCCGGTACCACAGTGATCCAGTGATTTACCCCGTTTGAATGCAGCATGTTTGCTTTGGAGCGCGATATGGATTTAGTCATGAGACATTAATAGAGTAGAAAACATGCTGAAAAATGAGCTCTCTGACACGACTGTCAAAGCACTGTAGGGGTGTGTGTGCGTGTGTGTGTGTGTGAGTTAGAGTTTGTGGTGCAGCGCAAAAGTCTTGAGGCTTGCGCTGTCACTCAGTCCAGCTCGCAGGGTGGTCCGAACACTGAGCCCTCTTTACTCGGTCGCACACGCACGCAAACAAACAAACACTCTCTGGTGCAAAAGTAATGACATACGTAACAAAGTATACATAAATATATGGCTGTATATATGACCATAATGAAGCAATCAAATAACCTCAGCGCTTCCCCTCTTCCTGTCCGAAACCGTACATCTAAATATATTGCCACAGACTCCATCACACGGAACCGAAACGCAGAGTCCAGATGAAGCAAGCGGTGCCACACAGCAACCTTTTCATGCTCCATATTCCTGACACACAACAGTTTCACTTTAAACTGGACATGTGTTAGAACACTTTCTGAGAAAACAAGCTAAATCCACACATTAAAGTCTGATTGTCTCCTTTTACTGAGATTCTGCACTTGAAGTTTCATCCAGCAGTTAATAATTCTTAAAAATCAGGACTTTCATAAGCATGATGTATTTAACAAATGCTAAAGAATTACAGTAGCTTTCAAACACAGTAAATCCCTGGAGGAGCAGCACATCAAGGTTGATGTGCAGGAACTCTGGTTGGGATTAGACCTCTGTTGCTGTAAAGAAAAAAATATGGCAGCTCAGAAGGGTCAACAAAATGCAAAAGCCAAAACACAACAGCAAAAGTCACAACAGAGATAAAGTTAAAAGGAAAGTTATGATAAACTGCTAGTATAACGTCTGTTTTAGCATAATTTCTGTTTGTGTCTTTTGCTGTTGCAGTTTGGTTTTTGTGTTTTGTTTGCCCTTCCCCTGGGCTACCGTAGAAAAATGGCTATGGCAACATCCAGAGCGTCTTGATAAGTAAATTAAGTGTGGGAGAAGAAAATATCCAGATCAGGAAATTAATTATTTCAATTAAAAGAAACTGATTTAAAAGGGAGAACGATGGGAGTAGTTGAACCAAGTCATGCTTTTCATTTGTTGGATGAGAGCGACATTAGGTCAGCGTTTAAACTTCATCTCCACTTCTATCTGCCACACAGCTAAAATAAATTAGATGTTTAAGGGTCAAGAAATCGCTTGAACAAGAACACCGATCGTTCATCGACAGATTGTTCATCGACCGATGAAAGCTCCACTCATACCCTGAACATGTTTAATGAGATTGCGTATGAAACAATATGCTAACCAGACCGTGGCTTGACTTTCTCGATCTGTTCCTCCTGAAGACAGTGGGCCTCAAAGTGAGCCTTTCAAGTGATTTATTTGGGCTGTTAGCACAGATGTATCTGGATTAGCTTCACTTATGTCCTCCAGGTAAAGGGGGAAATGAGTCATTAACATCGGTGCTACGCTACAGTTAGCATCACTGCAGGAAGTACGGGGCTCCCTCCCTGCACCACTGTTAGACATTCACTGAACAAATACTGCAAATGAGCCCCTCTCTCCCCACCGAATGGTAATAAGACATAATTGCCTGTAATCTGAATACATTAGTCCTAAGAGGGTCCTGCTGCTTTTGTGTGCAATCATGGTGGAGCTAAAATATGATGAGAGAAACATGCATCTTTGTCTGCCAACCACTGAAGGACGTGTACTGCTCCGGCTGATGAATAATTTGCTGCATCTTAATTCCAGTAAATTGTATGCTGCTTAAACTGGAACAAAGGTTGGCAAATAAAAATTAGGGTTTCTAAAATGGGATTTGGTTAAGCAGAAAGCCAACAGATCTGACATCAAAGCGAGGTGAGGATCATTTTCTGTTTGGGGTTTTATCTTTATTAAGCTTTAAATCTTCTAGCCAGACTTTTCTGTAATATTAATCAAGTTCCCTTCAAGTGTAGTTTTCCACCAGCAGTACAACTTTTACAACGATTTGGTTTCCTGTTTTGTTGTAAATTGTTATTTAATCGAAAAAGCAAGCTTCCCCACATACATGCCCCGATGACATCACTTAAGGCACAAGGCAGCTAATAAAACTTCTTTTGAGGATGTTTGTCTGTATTTATTTTGCTTTTTCCTGTATGGTTGCATGTTTTTAATCAAATTCCTACTAAAGAATAAAATAATTCCTTCAAAAGAACAACAACAGGCTTTTTTTCTACACTGTTTACTTAAAATATCACAAATAGATATCAATATTAAGTATTTTTTGCATTTTTACTTGGGTGGGGGGGAAAAGGCCCCTGATTACTTTCCACTCTGTGGTTTTGGTCTGCGGTGCAAAGAGTTTGTAACTTAGAACCTATGTTGTAATTTATCAAATCACCCATCAGCCATGTTGTTTACTAAGCTAGCTGACCAGCTTGTTGTGATGTATTGGACACAAAAACAGAAAAAGCTTCTCTAATATGCATTTTTTTAAAATTCTTTTTTATTAAATTCTGCAGTGAAAATACAAACTTCCTTCTTAAATAACTGCAGTGACAAACTGTTGCATCCTAAATGCACGAAGGAGCGTTATCATAGATCCTTCCTGTCAGCAGCTGCTTGAATTCCAGCTGTTACTTGGAAATTTTACTCATTTTAAATAACATTTCTGAGGTTATTTGCACATCTCTGCTGTTTTGTCAAATAGTGTGGTTTTTTTTTAATGCACAAACATATTTGCACATTATTTAAGTTAAAACGATCTGATTCAGTAACAATCCTTGGATCGGAGGGCACCACGTCTGACAGCTGTTCAGTATGTTTAAGACCTGAGTGAAGTTGCCTCCTTTCTTCCACCTTTCTTCCATTATTCTATTTGTTGTTTTGGAAATTTAAAATGTCTCCAGTTCCAGTGTTAAATGTTCTTTAGAATCAAAAATTTATTAATCTTTGAGAATATGTTTGTGCATTATTACGCTATCGTGATTACGTTACTTGAACATTGTCTAAAAAAACAACAACAAAACTCAATATTATTGTTTATTGCAGTAACTTATGGGACAATTTATTGTCCTGTAAAATTTATCACGGTGCCAGAGCCGGACTGCTAGCATCAAAATCATTAATACAAATCACACATGTTCCATTTTTCATGGTTTAATAGCAGCACAAACTTTTGCAGCTGCAAGATGTTTAAGTCAGAACCTTGTCTTTACTGTTATACTTAATTTAGTTTGTTTGTTGCTTTTTAAAAATACATTTTGAACACTTTTTATTCTTTGTGGTCTATGATGCTGCTGATTAATACTCCACCGGCAGCATCTTTACGATAAAACACCTGAAGAGGTTTTTTTTCTTTCCACGGTGTTGTCAGTGTGAAGGCTGGAATGCTATTCGTCTCTCTCTCTCCTCCATTTCCTTACTATGCTCAGTTCTTCCTCTCTGACTCTCTAGCTTTGGAGGCGCCATTGAGTGCTTGCGGCTTGTTTACGAGGAACCCTGATTCAACCAGTGAGGTTTGGCGTGCTTGCGTGAGGAGGGAGAGAAATATGAATGAATTTTTACTTGTGCATTCCAAACCGCCACTTCGACCTCTTATTCTAAAATTCGGCCGTCCTCCTCCTCTCTCCCTGCGCAGTCCTCAGCTACATCCAGTCACACTTTTTCCACTGGTATGCGCCTGTGTCTCTGAGAGCGTATCTGTGTGAAGCCAGCGGCGGCCAGAGGCTCATTTTTGTGGCCGGGTCAGTGTGTATCCCGACGGCTCGCAGGCGTCTCGGGGGCCAGCTCCACCTCCCCGCTCCGCTCCCTCACCCAACGGCCTCTGCAGGCAGCCATTGCTTAGTCATTTCTAGATTCCCCTGGAGAGAAGCTTTTTGGGAAAAAAATGACGGATTCTGTTTGTGAAAACAGTTGGGAAAGGGAAGATAAGTCAAAGAAAGGAGGGGGGAACTCATGCATCCAGAAACTGGAAAGAACATTGAGAGTGGGATTGGTGGCTGAGTTTTGTGGTGGGAAATCTTGGACTGTCTCTTAACGGATGTCAAGTTTAAACAGCTCTGTTTGTCTCCCTTGTTATCTATCTCTCATGTGGAAAGCTGCCACTGCAACTTACCATGTTGCTTTTTCTTGGAAAGGACTTTTTAAAAAGAGGATAGCAGCTTGAATTGTCCAACTGAAAAATGCTAAACCAGGACGGAAGTCTACATTGAGCTGAGGAACATTTTATTGAACCAACAGCGACATGAAAAATCTCTGGAGCTTTTTAACAATACGGTTGCGTTCACACCGGCCCAGATTTAATCAGACTCGGTTCGTTTGGAGAGGCACGAATCAAACTCTGATGTGGTCCAAAAAAATCTAACTCTTCAATTAAGTGAACTCTGTTGCGTTTCGTATCCGTATTGTGAACACCAAGTAGACCGAAGGTCGCTACAAAAGCAGGAAGTGGACTACAATGCAGGGCATTCTGGGTAAATACAACCAAAATAAACGCATTAGCTTAGCGCTAGTAGGAGAAATGGTTCTGGGTTTTTTACGCTGAAATCTGGAGCTACTCTATATTTACATTCTGTGAAGGAAGAAGTAGCGCTCAGTGTTTCCTTCAGACTTTTTTGTGTCGTTTCCTTCAGTTGTTCTTGGTGCAGCGCCCTCCACAGGCGAGGAGGGGAATGGCTTTTTTGTTGTTCGTTTGACAGAGTGCAGTGTAGGAAAACAGCAGGTGGTGAAAATTTCACAAATTTTGCAATTTCACTCCCCAATCCATCCACCCATCCATCCATCCATCCATCCATCCATCGATCGTTTTGGTTTTCTATTGATGAAAATTCTTCAAGTATTTAGATGTTACTATCCGTGCTTTTATTTTGTAGCACCTGAAGACCGTTTATGCATCGGTTACATTTCCTTTTCTCTCATTCTCCACCTGTGATGCGGTGCATCAAATGACATTTACCCATCATGCATTGCTGCAGATCTACAGCCTGCACTGAAAAGGTTCAGAGGGGTAGGAATAGTTTACATCCCATCAGATTCCCACCCTGCATTTTGCTACAATCATACCAGCTCAGTTTTAATGGTTTGCACTGCAAGCGGATAAAACAGCACGTGGTTTTCGGAGAGTTCACAGGCTCAGGTTGTTTGTGCTGGGAGGGGGGCGGGTGTTTGATTTCTCGCTGACACAAGAGGAAAAAAAAAGTTGTTGATTTGATGAGCAAGAAAAGTAGACTGGATGGAGACACCGGCCTCTCCCGCTTCACACCTCATCTTTCCCAGGGTGTTTGGTTTGTTTACGGGGGGCCCGGTGGCAGGTTAGCCCGTCGTATTCTGGATCCGACCCAGATCCACGTAGGAGGCCTCTGAAGCTCCACGCTGCCCAACACAACCAGCAAGCCTGCACCTTCATCCTCCACACCTTTTCTCTTTCTTTTCTTTCTTCCTCCACTGCGCTGCCTTGTACCCTGACCCCGTTTCTTTTCTGCTTTTGGCAGGCTTTCCCCTCTTCAAGCGGCTCCAGTAACCGTGAGGAGCCACACTGGAGACTTCCCCCCGCTCTCCCACTCTTCCTCTCCTCTAATCGTTTCTGCAGTTTGTGCTGTTCTGGCGTTGATGTCCGGATGCTGATACCCAAGACAGCAAACCTGACCCCCGCTGACTCAACACCGACACATGCTCCCCAGTAACAGCCCCCCCCGCCCTATGGTTAGCTTTTACCCCTCCGTCCCATTTGGAAGACCCATTTTTCCAACTGCTGCCCTCTACTTTATAGTGTTTGTGTGTACAGAGACATCTGTGACGGGGCAGCTATTCTGGGCATGTGGAACATGGCATCAATGCCAGATAACATCCATGAGATTTCCAATATGTGCACCCGACTTTCGTAACATGCTAGCCATCCACTGTTAAAGCGTTTATGCAAGCTGGGTCAAGTGTCTTCCCCAGCAGTAGTCAATGAACCTGCAGAACGTTTCGCTTTGCACAGAAAATATTCCCTCACTGCGAATATTCTTGATGCAAATATCTTATTACACTTGAAATAACATGAAGCTAGCTTACAAGCAACTTTTCAGCAAAATATAAGAGCTTGTTTTAAGTTAAAAACTCCTTAATATTGATGAAAAAGTTCTAGTTCGTCAATAGAAACATGGGAAATTGTCTTGTAAGTGAAATCTCCCAGTGGAACTAGCACTTTTTTAGTTTAGTCAAGTTTCTAATGCAAATATCTTAATACACTTGAAATAAGACTAAACTAACTTACAAATAACATTTCAGAAAGAAATAGGAGCTTGTTTTAAATAAATAATACCTTGATTTAAAAAGTTCCACTGAAGACTACCTCACTTATAACAAGACATTTCCCATGTTTCTAATAACGTTCTCATCAATATTAAGGAGTTTTTGACTTAAAACAAGCCTCTATATGTTGCTGAAAAGTTACTTGCATATTAGTTTCGTCTTATTTCAGGTGTAATAAGATATTTGCATTAAAGACTAGACTAAAACATTGGGAAGATTTTGTGTTTTTGCAGTGTTGCTCCTCCAAACTAACCCAGAAGAAATTCAACACTTTGCCAAACCGAGGTTTATGTCAAAACATGCTCTCTGCAGTGTTTACGCTGTAGTTCAGTACGGAGCAAATAGCTGCTTTTCATGACAGTGGAATTGCACAAATTACCTAAAATCAACCAGAAGATTAAAAACATATTGAGCTTAATATTTTCTGTGCTTCCCCCCGTGGCACGCTTTCCAATCTTTTGAAAGACCAAATACCACAGTCTCTGTAGAACTACAGCTCTTGTAAATAATCCGAGTCTGGGCGCCACCTCAGAATCCCAGCCTGGTCCCCGGCCCGGCGGATGCCATGTCAGTTCAGGAGGAGGAGCTTCAGGAGTGGGGAAAGTGTGAGGCAAGGAAAGAAAGGGTTGAGGAGAAGAGAGAGGAGGAGAGACGGGGGAATCCAGGCATGAATGTGCATCAGTAGCAGAAAATCACTTTGAAAAAATGAGCAGGGTGTTTAAGGAAAGCTAAAGAACTAAATCAGTGTAGCTCTTCTGATCCATTCTCACTCTCTTATCTGTCAATCCAAGAGTGATTAGGTAAGTCTGCTTAAGTGGTTTTACAGTCCCATTTTGTTTTCTAAGTCCAAATGTTTAGCAAGACTTTACGACCCTAAAATAGGGCTGAAGTTTTCTGACCGATTTTTAAAAGACTCATCTGCCAAATCCGGTTTTGGTCAATACCAATTTTCTTTTCAGGAAATTCAGTAAATATAGCCATAAAGTTGCTACGTTTCTGGTGTTTATTGTTCAGAGCTGGGTAGAGTAGAGAAAATATTGTGCTCAAGTAAGAGTAAAAAGTCCCCATCCAAGAAATTACTGAAGAGTAAGAAAGTATTTGGTAAAAAAGTCTAGTCAAGCACTGATCAAATTATCAATCATTTAGTATTTAAAAATTACATCATCAGACTGACCAAAGTATAATGTTAAGTGGAAATTTTGGTATTTTAACGTCCAAAATTATAATAATTTATTTAAGTAACAAAAAATAAAATCAGGCAAAAGAAAATGCCTCCAAATCAGTTTCTTTCAATAAAAAACTTATGAAACTCTAACAGAAAACTGCAGCTGTGTGTCTACGTCTGGTGAATTTCAGGTTAAAACGTGTTTTTTATTCAGTGGGTAGAAAGTCCAGAAATTTTACTCAAGTAAAAGTAGAAATACTTCAAAATAAAATTACTTAAGTAAAAGTAGAAATACTTCAAAATAAAATTACCCAAGTAAAAGTAAAATGTACAGTGTGGTAAAAATATGGTTTTCTAAAAATGTACTCATTAACTTGAGTAAATGTAAATAGCTACTACTGATATTCGAGTCAGTCTTCTCTCAACAAACCAGAAAGGCATAGTGGTTGATTTTCCGTCCTGTCAGGTTAAATAATCCGCCTGTGAATCTAGTAATTTTATACCAAGATTAAGGATTTATTGATTTAAAACAAGTGGTGGTGGTTTTACAGTGCACAACATCCATGCTTGTGTTGCAAGAAAAGTACTTAAAACACAAAAAAGTTGCCCAATACTCCATCCATTGCACCTCCACACTCATGAGAGAGGGTTTGAAGGGGTGTACACCGGCGTGTGTGTGTGTGTGTGTGTGTGTGTTCTCGTGCAAAAGAACAAACAACAGGAACCAACTAATTACATGACATACTCATTACAGTAATAGAAATCACAAGCTTGAGTAGGAAACTTTTAGCTTTGCTGCAAATCAAAGAATTCCAGGAGCCTGACTGCAGCGTCTGGGAGCTTTGGGCCAGCAAACCCCAAAACATGGAACATTTACAGGCTAGACAGAAATCTGTCTAACGTATGACTGTGGTTCCAAAGCAGCCACACAAAACAGAGAGAGGGAAAGTAGAGGAGACATGAAAAGAAAGAAAAGGACAAGATCAAAGACGGGAAACCCTTTGAATATTTCACAATGAGATTATTAGGAATGGAGCGGATATATTAGGTCAATAAATCAGCATTTTATTGTGAAATGCAAGAAAAAGCTGTGTGAGTCAAAAGTACATTTGACTCTCAGTAGATACGACATGTTAATGCACAAATACATGACTGGATGAGGCATGAGAACGAACAGAGAAACAATAGAAATGAAGACAAAGGATTCACGATGGAAAGAGCGGGGGGGTTATCGACCGACCGGTTGGATGTTTAGATCAAACATTCAACCGGCCAACCAACCAACCAACCGATCATCCAGCCATCCAACTGACCGACCGACCGACCAACCAACCAACCAACCATCCAACCATCTTGATTCAAGTAAATAATTCTTTAATACTGGTGAAAAAGTTTGAGTTCCACTGGCGCTGTTACCTAGCAACCCCGGCCAAGCCAAGCCGTTACCTAGCAACCCAGCTCTAGTTCCCTGGCAGATTATTTAACTTATAACAAGACATTTTCCCAGGTTATTAGTTAATTTATCTGCTAATGGAGCAGGTACTTTTTCACCAATATTAAGGAATTATTTACTTGAAATAAGTTTCTACATAGAATTATGTATAAGTTAGTCTTATTTCAAGTTTAATAAGATATTTGCACTAGAAACTAGACCAAAAATACTTGTGTTTTTGTAGTGTGTAATATTAATTCCTTGTTTTATAATTGGTTACTGCATTATGTTTTTATGATGTCTCTTTCTAAAATATGCTACACAATACACTTGATTAAAATACTGTATCTGTAACGTTCTGCAGCTGAATTTCTCTGTGAGGTTTGTCAGCCTCTAGTGGTCACCTGGAATACATCAACTCTCAGTGGAGTACAACTGAAGCAACAATGTGGCCTAGGTTAGATAGATACAGGAGGCAGGAAACCTGTAAAATGACATGATGATCCTCCCATCGTTATTCATCTTCCACACAAATCCCCGTTTTTTTCTGCTCCATACTTCTGTGGCACCGTCCCCACCGGGTCTCTGTCTAAAAGTTTCATTTGTCAACGCTATTCAGGAGGGTTGACAGAGCGGATGAGGCCCAGGGGAGAGACATCAAACATGGGATGCTGGCCTTGGTCGGCACCCCGCCCTTCTGTCCTCTCCCCATCACATCTCTATTTAAGTAACTGGCCTCTTCGTCTGTCTGCGCATGATTTGGAGCTGGCTGTCGCAAGGAAGAAAGAAAAAAGGCCCAACAGCAATGACAAATGACAATCTCAGAATAAACACAAGTGTTGGTGGCGGTAGACGGGAGGGGCTGATTCACTCTTTCACCATCCATCAGCCTTTTCTTTGTCGTCTCATTAACCTCTGTTCTCCGCCTTTGACTCTCCTCTGGTGAGTCTTTGTTCCTTTCCAGTCACTGTCTCATTTTAGTGGAAATAAAGTGACAGAATTTCAAGTAATACAGCTTTATGTTTCTGTTTTGATACATTAAATAAGACAAAACTAACTTATAAGTAACTTTTCAACAAGATGTAGGCTTTTCTAAGTCAATAATTCCTTAATATTGATGAAAAAGTAAAAGTTTGACTGGGCGATTATTTCACTAGTAAATATTTTTAGCATAAGTGAAATGAGGCTTCAACTGAAAACTATTGTAGTAATTGATTAACCAATCAATTTGTTTGGTCCACATCTTTTTGTTTCATGTGATTATTGTACAATAAGAAATTTTATTCTATTCTGTTTATTCTGACGATTAATCGGATTTTACAGGTTTTTCATTTAACCATTTCAGCCTTTTATAAACAATATTAAAGGTGCAAATAGACTTTGTGTTTTTTGCAGTGAGTCATGTAGAAGGGCACGCAGACGACCTGTAAGTGTTTGCATGCTGAAAGCACGCTGCCCTGTAGCTCTCAGCACCAGCTAAAACCTAAAGGCACCGTGCCAAGCCCTGCTGATCCCAGCGCCGGCTCCACCAAACACACACAGCAGATGCCTCCTCTACAGCAGCACAGGAATTCGGTGCATCTCCTCCAACACCAAAGGCGTATTCCTTCTATAAACAGCCGGGATTAGGGCGTTTGGAGGAAGCCAGCATGTCCATGCGGACATCTCCGGCTTGCAGATGAAAAAGCATCTCAAATTGAATTAATAACCGCCAGCCACCAACTAATCCTGACCAGTCCCACTCATGTCCATACTCCAAACCTCTTCATCTTTTTATAACTCCCCCCCTCCTCTCTCTGGGGATGCTCAGGTGAGGGTCTTCTGACAGGGAGGGGTGACGAGCGGAGGGGGATGAAGCGGTAAACACATCGGCTCAGGTAATCCGTCAGCAGACAGGCCAGCTTTGGACGGCAAAGTGACTGGCAGCTGGAGAGCAAGTGGACAGCTGATGTGGGCAGAGCTGGCCGCAGTACGCCAGACAGGATAAAGAGATGTAAGCCTCCCCACCCCCACCCGTTTCCACATGCTCGGCGCTCCCCCTCGTCCTCCAACTGTAGAGCCGTGTCATCTTGAAACTCTTTCATCTTTTAACCCAATGGGTGCTAAAGCAAACTTTCCACTTTGGATCCCAGGGGCCTGGGCATTATGGAGCTGCAAAGAGACCGGTTCCCTGTTCGCAGTGGGTCACTGAAGGGGGCCAGGGGGGCGAGGCGAAGGGTCTGGCTGCCGACCCTTTGGAGCATCAATAGATGGTTGGAAGATACTGACGCAGGAATATCCACACTACAAAAACACTAAATCTTACCAAATCATTTTGTGCAGTGCAGCTTCTGTGGACCGTTAACGTGGGCCAGGCTGATAAACCGAAAATTTATAGAAATTTCTGACATCATTTCGCTCATATTTGTATTTTTGCTGTTTTAAAGTTGCCCTTGTCCTTTTTGACTGTCTATGCTCATATTCTTTCCAAGGGGACCTGTTATGAAAATGTATATTCTACACATTTTTGTACATCCATTTGAGTTTCTACTGCTTCTAAAAACAGCCCAGGCAGTAAAAAAAACAAACAAAAAAAAACAAATGAGGCTCTCCAAAAACACTCCAGAGTGCAACGTCACAAATCAGCCCATATGAACACGTGCAAAAAGTTTATTTACATATTCATAAACTGCAAATTCGATTCAATAAAAAAATCTATTTATCGCTCAATCCTAATCCAAAGTAACGTGAGCAGCCGATGGATGGATGACAGAAAACAAACCAGACAAAACAAACACACAAAAACCTTTCTTGATGGATTCTAAGTAGACGCAATGGGACAGAGAGAGCCGGCTGCTGGCAGACGGACAGACGGGCCAAGTGGGAGATTTCCATGTGAAACACAAGGTGGGATACAGTAGAGGCAAACAGCAGCCAGCATAGCCTTCATTAGTGAGGTCAGTGCCCCGGGGTACTTAGTGCAACACTGGAGGCCTATGCAGCCGCCCCCCTGGCCTTGTGCAGAGGTGGATATTGCATCTTTGCGATAACATCTCCCCACATTGGAGGGGGCCCCGGCATCACGGCATAAAGACCCCTGTTTTCGGCAAGTTTGAAATAAGGCTTTGTTCCCCCAAGGCCTTGGAGTCCTCCTCCTCCCCACTACCTTCTCCTCCTGCTCCTTCCTCCTGGGTGGGCCGGAGACTTTCCAAAAAACTGAGCAACTTGTGTCTGGGGATACCCCAACACACCCCTGCCCCTCAACCCGACCGACCAACCAACCAACCAACCCCCACCCTTCAATTGAGCCTACACACACACACACACACACACCCTCCAATCCAGACAGTGGCGTCCGCTGGCTTCCAGCCATGGCAGTGTGGACTGGTTGGTAAGAGAGCTGGAGATCCTGAGCTGTGGAGGGAACCAGGAGGGGCCTTGGTAGGCTCATCTCACCCCTGGGGGAGTGGGGGCCCACAGAGAGGAGTAGTGTGTGTGTGTGTGTGTCTGGCAGTGCCTGGCTCCCTTAGTACAGACACTCCATACACATCTACACAGTTTACTGTAAAAGCTCTAGGAACCAGTTATTGATGAATGAGTTACAGCTGCAGAATGTAACTTTTAGAAAAAATAAATAAAATTTGTTGCATATTTCTTGAAACTGGCACCATGCTGTGACAGAGTTGTGTGCATTTATTTTTATTTTTTTTTAATTTAGCTCCTCTGCCTTCTCCCAGTGCTAATAGAAACAACCAATCAGAACCAGGAGGAGGGCATTAGCGCTGTCAATCATGCTCACACACTCCCCTAGCCCTCTGAAATCCTACATCTGGTTCAAACCAACATAGTCTGCCCTGAACGCTAAGGCTAGTTAGCCTACCAACCGACAACGGCAGGTAAATGGTTATCTGTAACGCAGGGTGTAAAAACATTTTGCCATTACAGCCAAACATGTAAAATCGAGAGCCACATTTATCTTAAGATTATCTTAAATAATATACTAAATAGACAATATTTTAATAAAGCAAAGTAATCAAGTTTGTGTAGAAAAAGAATCTGTAAATCCTTGTCAATCCAAAATACAAACAGTCTTCCACAGTTGCTGTTTTAAATTACAGAAATATTTTTAAAATTTTTGGGGGGATTTATTATCCTAATTATTTTTTAACACCCTGAAAGAAAAATACTTTGTCTTGCGCCTAAATAAATAAATGTTTTAGGAATATTTTATTTGTCTTTAATAATCCCAAGTTAACCACACATTTGATTCATTCTTGAACTGAGGAGCCAAACAAAATCATCCTGAGGGCCACAAGTGGCGACAGGGATAAAAACAGGAACCTTTGAGGTTGCTCAATAGAAAAATAAAAGAGCAAAATATGTAAAACTTAGTCCCCCATTAACAGAAGCTGTGTTTCTATTTAACATATAGTTGCACAATTTGACATTTCAGAGATACATTTGCTTAATGGAAACACATCAATTTTGAAAATAGCTAGTTTTTTTCATTGGGTGAGGTTGTTTTTGGTTGTATAAAATTTTATTATTTCACAAAACTGCAATAGAAATTTCTTTTTTGCATCATGAGTCACATGATAAACAACCGGATGTTGCAACTGGTGCAAAAATACGACAGGAAGTAGTTGGAGGATGATGTTGCAGCGTGTTTTGTAATGATTGATCACATCAGCAAACTTATTCACATGCTATTTTAATTTAGTTTTTTATTTATGAAAAATACCCCAAATGCAAAATTGTGATTATTTCAACATTAGCGGAATACTGACAAAGTTTTGCTCACGTTTGTAATGGAAACGCGTCTTGAAAAAATATATTTTCTGACACACAGATGCCTTGTGAAGGTCTTACTGTAGGATGGACAGTATAAATATCTCTGTCTGGACACTGAGATGAGTTGCCAGGTAGGAAAGATGTGCAAACCGTCCATTTATATTCACATCAGCTGGTGGATTTATAGGACCTTTAAAACGGATCAATCATTTTCCACTGCAGGTCTCTTATCCACTCTCTCCTCACTTTCCTTTTTGATTCCCCCCTCGGCGTACGCAGGTGTGTGAGGGGGTTACGTGTGCGCCATGCCCCGCCCGTGCACATACATGTAGCAGCATGTGTGTGTGTGTGTGTGGTGGTGGTGGTGAGGTGGAGGTGTGCCTGCGCACACGGCTGTATGTGCTTAGCGGCTCAGTCAACTACCAGCACTCGGCGCTTTTCATGTTCATTATCACTTGTTTTATAGTGGAATATTTAAGTCAGGGGCCTTGGCATGGCTGCGGCTATAGTTAGAGAACAAAGGAAAGCGCTGGGGGTGTCAGGGAGGGGGTGCCATACCGGAGCACAGCATAAAGCTTTTCCGTAAGTGTTGCGACCCTTGCTTCATGGAAAGCAAGGGGGGCAGGCCAGGCGCGCAGGCAGACGGAGCTAAATTCAACTCATTCCCGTATTAATGGGAGCTTATGTGCCATTCCATCCCACTGAAGAGGGCATTAAGCTGAGCCAGACAGCCAGGATAAACCTCAAAATATCTTCCCTCACTGGACGAGTCTTTGCCTCCTGCATTTTTTGTTTAATGTCATTTCTTACGACGGCGTTTGGGGGGAAACTTTGTAATGTTCAGAAGATGGTTGAATGATCCCATAAAGCCAGAAATGCTTTAAATTGCAAATGTTTTCAAGTATCACTGCAAAAACACAAAATCTTACTCAGTAAATTTGGTCTAGTTTCTAGTGCAAATATCTTATTACACGTGAAATAAGACAAAATTAACTTACAAGTAATGTTTTAGCAAGATATTATAGAAGCTCATTTTAAGTCAATAATTCCTTAAAATTGGTGAAAAAATTCTAGTTCCACTAGTGCCGTTACCTGGCAACCCCAGCCAAGCCCAGCCGTTACCTAGCAACCCAATTCCAGATTATTTCACTTATAACATGACATTTTTCGCATGTTATAAGTTAATTTATCTACAAGTACTTTTTAATCAATATTAGGGAATTATTTACTTTAAACAAGCCTCTATTTGCTGAAAAGTTACGTTAAGTTAGTTTTGTTTTATTTCAAGTGTATTAAAAGTAGAAAATTACTTGGTAAGATTTTGTGTTTCTGCAGTGTAACATTGCTGTAATACTTTTCGTTTTGCTCTCTCTCTCCACCTTGCAGCGTGAATGAACTGTAGAAATCGAGATTTAGAAATAATATGTCTTATGTTTCAAGGATTCCTTTGGTTTTATTTTTTTTTCAAATGATAATTGTGGGTTTTAAAACAAAAATAAAACCAAAGGAATCCTTAAAACATAAGACATATTATTTCTAAATCTCGAAATGATAATTGTGGGTTATTTATCGTTGCTGTAACCCTGAGGTCACTGATGGGAAAAATTTTGAGTTTCCAACTAACCAATTATTAGTTTCAAGTGTACTAAGATATTTGCACCAAAACTTAGACCAAAATTATTTGGTCAAATTTAGTGTTTTTGCAGTGTAGCCTCAAATCCGTCAAGTCAAGAAATCCATTCAGCAGAATTTTACAAACTAAATTGTTTCAGTTTATCTTCACCTAGTTCAGCCATCTTGCTCCATGTAGACTTACAAAGCTGCCTCCCACACTTCTTCAATGGCAAAAAGTTTTTAAAATGTGCATGAAGTGAAATAAATGACTGCAAAGATTCATTTGAAAGTAGATTTGTTTATGGACTTATGGGATCCTGTCATTGACCACTTTGGTTGGACATAACTATTAGCTGTCCACTTGATATGTTAACATATTTATTTTTATTCACCATCTATCTTTGCAATGTGACAACATTGTGGAAAATGTACAGTTTTAGTTGGCTGGAAAACTGTTTTTTTAATGTATAATGTGTGTAGATAGCATTTGTTCTTTGGTTCTTATTGCTTTTTGTTGAAACTGCATATTGAATAAACAATAAAAAAAGATTTTTTGTTAAAAAAAACCCTTTTACTTCTAAGTCGGACTGTGACTGAACTAAGAGGTGAAGGAGGGAACATTTCTATATTTTTTTTAATGTTTTTTGCTAGCTGGTTTAAACGGAGATTAAAGAGAATTCAGAGTATTTATTAATGTTGTCCATTTTAGCCATGTTTAATTTTACAAATGGTAACTGCTGTTAGCTGCTCATCGGGAGTTATTGCTTGTAGTTTGTTTAGGGTTATTATATTTTATTTAATCTATAGAGGCAGAAGCTGCTGGTGTTAACCACCAACCAGATTTCGTCTTTTGTTAGAATAAATACAGTGAAGCTGAGTGTTTCTGTCGTGAAGTCAACCTACTGGACCTAAGACGAACACAGAAATGTTACACATACATAAATAAAAAGACACATCCACCTTTTTTTTCTCACTGTGTGAAGTTAAATCAGACCAAACTTCTCTTGTTTTAGGTCAGGTACTGTCAAGATTGGGTTTTTCTCTGTGTTGATTTAAGTTTTTCTGTGTATTTATTTAGAGTTTTCTGTGTCTCTGTGTTGTCCTCTCTTCCCCTTGATCATTCCCAGGTGTGTCTCGTTCCCGTGATTACTCTTTGTGTATTTAACGTCACCTGTGTTTCTTGTTCCTCGTTGGGTCCTGGTCGTTTGTTGCCGTCTTGTCGAAGCTGTCTTTCCAGTCTCTTCGTCCATTCGTGTAGCCTGTTGCTACCAGTGCTGAGTCCTAGTCTTCCGCTCTACTGTGCTGCCAGGTTTTTTGGACTTTTTGGATTCTGTTTGGTCAGTATATTTTTGGATTTTTCATCATTAAACTTCATCATCTCATTTCAACCTGGGCCTACAAGCGTCTGCCTCACCACCTCCTCACACTACTTCATGACAGAAAGACCCGACCGGACCGTTTGGTGAGGTACGCTACCATAATGGATCCAGCTGGTTAAAAAAACAATTAAGGATTATGTAGAGGAGGTGGCAAGACCTTATTCAGCCCGTCAGCGCCTGGGTATTGCAACACGCTTGGTTTTATTATTGGATTATTGGATCCCATGTCCGCACCTGGGGCTGGCGGAGTTGCAGCAGGAGACAGAGTGGGAGCGCCTGACAGCGATTGCCGTGCTGAAAGGCAACACTCTGCCTCCAAAGCCGGACTGTCTCTCCACCAGCCCAGCCCCAGCGACTCCAGGATCAGCACCACCTCCAGAGACCGCTGCAGCTCCCGCTCCTGCAGCTCCCGCTCCAGAGCCTGCTCCCTGTGTTCCCTCCGAGTCTCTTCCCCCTAGTGCCTCCTCCGAGTTTCCTAGTGCCTCCTCCGAGTTTCCTAGTGCCCCCTCCGAGTTCCCTAGTGCTCCCAGTGCTCCCTCGTCGCCCTCTAGTGGTCCTCCCGAGTCCCCCAGAGACTCCTCATCGTTGCCTCCCGGAGTCCATCCCCCGCGCCAACGTCGCCCGCCGGCCCCGCCTCCTGAGGCCAGGCCCCTCCTTTGTCGTCGTCCGTCGGGCCTCCTCCGTGGGTTCCGCCATCGGCGCCGCGGATGCCCGCCGGACGCTCCCCGTGGGTTCTGCCTCCTGCGTCTCCGCCCATCCTGGTTGGGCTGGTTTCTTTTTGCTTTTGGACTCTTGGCCCCGTTCTTTGTTTCCGCCCACCCTAGGTCGGTTGATTTTGTTGTTTGGACTCTCCATTCGTGTAGCCTGTTGCTACCAGTGCTGAGCCCTAGTCTTCCGCTCTACTGTGCTGCCAGGTTTTTGGACTTTTTGGATTCTGTTTGGTCAGTGTACTTTTAGATTTTTCATCATTAAACTTAACAAGTTGCTGGGGGGAGGGAAGTCTGGGGTCTCCCATATGAAGCTGCTACCCCCGCGACCCGACCCCAGATAAAGCAGAAGAAAATGGATGGATGGTTAACTTTTGGCACCTGGCTAAACACGAAACATCTGATTTAGAAACACGGTTGCTTTATTATAAAATAAAATCTGAAAAAAAAAAAACTGTATGGGATTTTAAAATCAAACTTGAATATTTTATATTATTTAAATTCATGGCTACAATCATTTGCAGTTTATATAATACAGTATATATATGCAAAGTTATATTTTTTAAAACCAATAACTAACTTGTTAATTCAGTGTAAAACTGAGATAATAATACCAGAATATGAATTCAGTTTTCTAATACGTGAAATTATAATCTAGTCTTCACTTTTAATTTTATGACAAAATTATCAGAATAATTTTCTATGTTCCAGATGTTGCTTTGTGTTTATGTGCATGTTAAAGGATACCAAACTAAAAAACGTTCATTGCATAACAGAGTTTTCAGTTTCGTTACAGACTTCAGTGTGTGTGTGTATGGGGGGGGCGTGTGCGTGTGTGTGAGGGCGTGTGCGTGCGGGTGTGTGTGTGTGTGTGTGTGTGCTATAGAACAAGCTGAAGAGTTATTAGTTGGCAGGGATAATTGGACTCTATGTAGGTGGCATGACCCAGCTGTCTGCAGCAGGAAGGCCCAAAGCTGAGTGTGACCTTAACCACTGACCTTACAAATGCAATACAGTGACCTCTGACCCTGCCCACATTAAAGAGACAGTGTTGTCTTTCTGCAGTCAGCCAGCAAATTAGGGCGAAAGGGGCCAAAGCGTCATCTTCCTCCCTGTCTGCTCACAGCACTGCTGCATCCTGATGAAGTGTCAGTAAAAAGCTACAAACTATATAATATTAGTTCCCCCATTTCCAACATTTGAGTTTATAATATGCGTTTTTGGTCAGTGAAGTGAAATAAAATATTAAAGAACTGAACTGGTTTTAAGATTGGTAAAAGTTCCCGTGTTTTTAATGAGATTGCAGCGAAAGTGAAGGACTGACCAGACTTTTTCCAGGTTTCTAAAGCATAATAGTGCAGGTTTACCCCTCTGCCATTTATTCCTCTGCACTGCCAGTCAGCTCGCTGAAAGAAAGCCAGGTCACTTTAACTTCTGTTAAAAGAAAGATAAAGCCAGCTATTGGGAATTATTTCCACTCGTGGTAAATACAGTCATAGTAAAGGGACTAATGGATATATATGCATGTATATTAGTGCTCTGCTATTAATTGTCAACAATACAACAATTACATAACATAAAATAAGAATAAAAGAAAAGCTTTAATTTAAAAAAATGAATGGCGAGGAAGTGGGAAGTATGTCAGTTATGCTAACTTGACTATGACAACTTTAACATGTAGAGATGCTGTGGAATTCGGTGTTTCGGTTTAGTAAGAAAAACCAACAAAACAAAAGTTAACCCACACACACTGACAGATGATCAGTAGCACAGGTGTTCAAATTAGCTAATCTACCACCACTGTGTTCTGATGATCACTTATTAATAATCGCAAAATAAACATCAAGCTGGGCGTGCCGTGGTGGCGTAGTGGTTAGCGCGACCCGTATTTGGAGGCCTTGAGTCCTCGACGCCGCCGTCGCGGGTTCGACTCCCGGATCCGACGACATTTGCCGCATGTCTTCCCCCCTCTCCTTCCCTGTTTCCTGTCAGCCTACTGTCACATAAGGGACACTAGAGCCCACAAAAGACCCCCTGGAGGGGTAAAAAATAAATAATTAAAATAAAATAAAATAAAATAAACATCAAGCCTGAAAACATGAAACTGTGATGGACTGAACGTTCAGTTCTTTGTGTAGGAAATGTTTGAATGTTCTTTGGTGTTGGATCCTGACATGCCAGTGGAGCGGTTGTCGGTCAGTTGCTATGGCAACAGCTCTGTGTGTGTGTAACGTAGCCAAGAGTGAGAAAAACGAAAAACGCCAGAGGTTTTCAGCTGTTTTTAAATGGTTATTTTTTCCTCGACTGCGGCGAACTGCACTAAATTAATAATACCTACATCTCCAGGTTTCATTGTGTTAATGGATTCGTTCTACTGCGGCAGCATGGCTATGGATGGCATGTAAAAGAAAGTTTTTAAATGAGAAAATACTCCTACAAAAGTAATCTGAGCACCTGATTCATAAACAGGCAACCAGAAAGATTAAGAATTTTTTTTTTTTTAGAAAAGCAGGAACAAAGAGCTCACCAGCTGAAACTGTTCCTGGGTATTTCCAGTCTGAACTGTCACCTAGCCACACATTTTTCTCAACAAACAAAGCCATGGATCTGATCAGCTCTATGAAATGTTGTTACAGTCTGTCAGGAGAGCACCTTCCCATCCAGAGTTGTTCTTATCCCCCTGGGCTGCTGTCACAAAGGGGGCAAGTAGGCCTCTCTGGGGAGGCATCAGAGGAAAGATATCTGTCAAGATGGAAGCAGATCTCCCTGAGGCAAACACTGAGCGACAAGTGTGTCCCTTTGCCTTTCCTCCTGTATCACAACGCTGCTGCTGAGTGACTGGAGGGCCCTAATGGATGCAGGTATCTGCTGTGACTCTGATCTCTTAGAAAAGCTCTTGGCGAACAAAGATAAAGCGAAAACAGAAGGCAGGCCACGAAAATTACATGAAACAAGTCTGAAAGGTTCCCCTTTGATGAGGAAAGGTGTCTGACTCAATAGCCACACATTTTTCCTGTGGAAATTATAATCACATGTGGTTGTGAGCATGGAACTGTCCAGCTTGCAGTGTGTGCGTGTGGGGGTGTACGCTGGGGGGGGTTAGGCAGTAGAAATTAATGGAAGTCAATGTGAAGTCCCCACAAGTGATGAAAACACAACTGTGTGTGTGTATAAAGTCATTAGCATGACTTAAAAGGCCACGGTCGCCACTTAAAACTCCAATAAAACAAATGAATTCAACACGAGATTAATCCATCATCTGGAAGAAACCTTTCATACATCATCAGGCATTGCATTATGACCACATGCCCAATATTAAGGTGGTGTACCATTTGCCTACACAATGCCTCTAAAGGCCACTAAAAATCCTTGAACCGGTTATGATAGGTCTATGTGCTAATCAAAACATGTTCATTAAATTTTTTTGCACAAAATCATTCTTGGATAATGAGAGTTCAGTCAGTTTAGTTCTGCCTATTTTGAGCTGTTTTAGGGCGTCCTGTCACTTTAAATCCAAATAAGCTACTGTTGGTCGCACCCCCCAAATCAACGTTTACACTAACATGTGAAAATAGCTATAAACTGATGTGCAATGTATAACCGTACCAGTTTGAAAAGCAGAAGTGGAGCCTCCTGCACAATCAACAAGAATGCAGCAAGTGGTTTCTGGATGCTAAGTCAACAATAAAACGCTTTGTCTTTTCTAGCAGCCATTGTACAGCGCATACAGCGGGAAAACCAGTTGACCAAACATGCTGGAATTCAGCTAGCGTTGCTAGGTAACGGGCTGGGCTTCGCTGAGGTTGCTAGGTAATGGGGCATTGCCTGCTGATTTGTGCTGTTACATTCTGTAGATTTCTGAAACAGCTAATTTTCCAGACACCAAAAAACATTCCCTCATTTGCAGGTCAGAAAACTTTAAAGTAAATATGAATTAAATAAGAAATGCTTCAATTAAATTTATTTTTGGGGAATTTTTAGGGGAACTGACATATATTACTCAAAGGATTTTGATTTTAGAAAATGTATTTTCTAATTTGGAATTATTTTCCAACTGTATTGAGACTAAAAGATGCTTTCAAACATTTCAGTGCGAGATTATTAGACACATTTACATTCCAGAGATTCATATGTCATTACAAGCACAAGTTAAAAATGTGGTGTAATGACGAGTCAAGGTTCAGGGAAAAATTATGCAGGGAAAGAGACTGTTGGGGGGGGGGGGGGGGGGGGGGAGTACATTGAGGGATGCAGAGACTTTGACAGGCAGCAAATTGAGGCTGAGAGGACGGCTTGGTCCTATTGTTTCAGCCTAATTTCATGGGATCAAACCAAAGCACAGCCGCAGACACAGACAGAGCTGCGGCAATCTGCTGGGAAAACTCTCCACTAATTGGCCCTGTGGAAAAATCTGCCGCCTGCACAAGGCGACCGTCTGCTGGTTGCTTTACACCCGGCGAAGGCGACTGTACGAGCAACTAGACCTGCCACTCAATCAGGACAGTGACAGCTCGCTGCGGCTAACAAGGAGGCTCCAATGAGGCACAGCGAGAGGTAAATTTATGGTGCAGGAGCAACGAGGGCCACTTTTAAAAACACAATAAAGCAACAAACAGGGCTTTCACTGTCAATCAGTCACACACTGAACACACAAAAACCTACCAAGTATTTTTGGTCTAATTCTTGTGCAAATATCTTAAGATACTTGAAATAAGACAAAACTGACGCACAAGTAACTTGTAAGATAAAGGAGCTTGTTTGAGTCAATAATTCCTTAATATTGATAAAAAAGTCATAGTTGCTGATCAGTGAAGATAAGTGAAAACATCTGCCAGTTTGGAATGTTGTTTTTTCCCCAAATGGCCTGTTTGTGTCTGTACTATCATTAAGGATTAATCGATTACTAAATTCGTTGACAATTACTTCAATAGCCGATTAATCGTTTCAGCCCTAAAGGGAAATAATCTGCCAGTGGAACTAAGACTTTATTTTGTCAGCATTAAGGAAATATTGACTTAAAAGAAACTCCTATATCTTAGTGAAAAGTTTGTTTTATCTTATTTCAAGTGTAGATATTTGACTAGCGACTAGACCAAAAGCACTTGGCAAGGTTTTGTATTTTTGCTGTGTGAGTTATAAAAACTTGCCAAGAAGATGTTATCTCCCTCTGCAAAGGCCTAAAAATCAATCACTGTCCACTTCTGTTCTTGCAGTTAACAACCGTCACCCCACTACTACCAACTCAACAACTTTCATGCTATACTTAGCAACATTTCAGACAAAAAAATTTGTAACGGCAAAAATCGGAATCGGCAGGTCAAGATTTTTAAAGATCAGTGATCAGAGACTGGCCAAAAAAAATCAATCGGTGCATCTTTACTAATTACACACGACTTGATATTCTTGGTGTTATAAATATTCCTACAAATGACAATATGGTCATTGACAACATAGTGTATGTTAGAATGGTCTAGTCAAAGTTCAGACGCAATTTGACTTGGGAATCCGTGGCAAACTCTGTGCAAGTTTGAGTCATTTTGCAGATCTGATAGAGATCTGCATCGAAGAGCTTCTTTGCAGCAGAAGGTGGTTTTACAGTTTGACTCACGTTGTTTGCATCGAGTTCCTCCCATTTTCCACTGCGCACCGTTTTGTTGGTCTGTTACATAAAGCCTCCATAAAACATGTTCAAGTTTTGTCGTGAGAAACTGAGAAAAGGTTTCCTTTGCATTTGCTATATGATTATTTATATGCTTGTAAATCTTTTGTTTTTCCTTCTCATTATAGAAATGTTGCAGTTTGGGAGAAAAAACCCTGCAGCTTCAGCTTTATGAGAAGTTTCATCACAACTACTGACACAATCATGTTGCGCGGAGAGGCTGCTTGGGCCCGGATCTGGGGTGACTCATTGTTTCCAGAACCTTTCATATGTGTCGCATTAGAAGGAGACAAAAGACACTCCCTCGCTGCTCTTTCCCAGCTCCTGTTTGGTTCCCATCCTCTCTTCTTTAGCAATCCTCACAACCACATTTCCCCTCTTGTAATCCTCACCTTCTTCTCACTTGTAGTTTCTTTAAAGATCCATTTCTTTGCAGTTTATTAAACCGAGGAATGTTGTGCGAAACTAAATCCCTGCTGGATGTTGAAGTCGTCCTTTCCTCATTTCTCATGTTCTTGTTTTCTTATCGGCTATCCCACCTAATTTGTCTGCATCACTCAGCGTTGTGTTTTTGGTTTGGCAGCAGGCAGGTTTTTACCTGGCATCCACGACCGTTTGTCTTGCACACAGCAGAGCTCGAGTATCTCTGTTATCAGATCATAAAAACCTTAAAGGTCTGCAGGATACATTTCATTCACATCCCACCTTGTCCGTCTTATGATTACCTGAAATGTTTCCAGCCTTTTCACAGGATGCAGCTAGAGTATTTAAAGGTCATCTACTATTAACAGGTTATGATAATCATAGGTGACAAAAAACATGTTTGTTAAATTTTTTCCTCAAAATCATTCGTAGATAACGAGATCTCAGTCTGCTCAGTTCTGCCTGTTTTTAGCTGTTATGTCACTTTAAATCCAAATAAGCTGCTGCTGGCCACGCCCCCCAACTCAGCATTTACACTCACTAGTGAAAATGGCTGCAAACCAATGTGCAATTATATAACTGTAGATCTCTGAAAAGCAGACGTGTAGCCTCCTGGACAGCCAACAAGGATGCAGAAAGTGGCTTCAGGTTGGTAAATCAACAACAAAACACTTTGCCTTCTCCAGCAGCCATTGTGCAGCACACACAATGGTAAAACCAGCTGAAAAACATGGTGGAACGCTGTTTGTGTTGCCAGGTAACGGGCAGAACTCAGCCGGGGTTTCTAGGTAACGGGCAGTGCCTGCTAATTTGTGATGTTATATTCTGCAGGTTTTGAAACGGCTCATTTTCCATACACCAAAAGATATGAAGTTATTACCAAAAACCGTTGGTGGTCTTGTTTTGTTTTTTTTCTCAAGTGCTTGGGGTATTTTTAGAAACACTTGGACGTACAAAAACCTGCAAAATGTGAATTTGCCAAATAACTTCCTTTTAATGCTGTGACCTGAATGAGATTCCCAGGGAATGTAACTCCAAATTATTTGCGAAAAATTTATCCTCTGCACATTTTTAGGTATAGAATATTTAAAATATTTTAAAGAAAATGCAGCTTGGGAAGCTGAAACACTGGCTGAACCCATGGATGGAGATCATGAACACTGTGGATGTTAGTTTCTGCTAAGACGCTTTGTACTGTGCAGTCACATTTACTCAGTAACAATTTACTTGAGTAACCTTTTTTTGAAAAAAATTTACTTTTAGGAGTATTTATATTACGCTGTACTTTGAGTAATTTTATTATGAAGTATCTCTACTCTTATTTGAGTTAAATTTCTGGGTTTTCTCCCCACTGAATGAAAAACAAACCAGTTTTAACCAAAAACCAGACACAGACACACACCTGCAGTTTTTGTTAAAGTTTCATCTGTTTTTTATTGAAAGAAACTGATATGGAAAAATTTTCTTCTTTTTTGTTGCTTATATAAATTATTGTCATTTCATCCTTGAAATAGCAAACTTTACACTTAACTTTATATTTTGGTTTGTCTGATGATGCAATTCTTAAATATTAAATGATTGATAATTTGATCAGTTACTTAGTACTTGAGTAGATTTTTTACTAAATACTTCTTTTCTCTTACCTGAGTATTTTCTTGGATGGCTACTTTTTACTTCTTACCTGAGTAAAAATAAGTTGAAGAAGTGCTAAGCTTACGTGAGTACAACTTTTGGGAACTCCGCATGTTACCATATAAGCATATTTAGAGGGAGTCCCAAGTATTTGTAGATTTCAACTATTTGTCGGGGGTCAGAATCGGGCCGTTCAGACTGAAATGAAAAAGTCAGATTTGGGTCGCATTTACCTGCTGTGTGAACATATCCTAAATTATACTCTAAAGATTGTTGGAAATATTTCAGGGATTGATGCGGAGTCGAAGCTGATGGTGAGATTGGTTAAAGCCCTGCCTAAACATGAAGATTTCCAACAAGCACACCTCAGTGTGTAAGACTGCAAGTGTGTAATGATGCATGTGTCCCTGGTGACAGGCACTCTTAGGGACTTACAGTGGCTGTGTGTGTGTCTTATGAGAGGGGAGAAGGCGGACGGGTAAGCACTTATAAATATGCATCTTAATGGCTGCTCTGTTCCCACCATTCACACCGAGCGACGGCGGGAGCCAAAGAGGCATGGGACGAGAGGGAGAAGAGCTGCTGCAGCTGACACAGAAATCTATCAGTCAGGGGTGTCCAAACTTTTACATGACTCAACTCTTCAAGTAAAAATTATTCGCAGGACAAAAACATTTTTTAAAAAAATCAAAAATCAAGGAAATAAAGTGGTCTTTTTTATGTAGGAAAGGGATGCTATTGATCCTAGATACAAAAATTAAAACAGGATTTTTCATTTTTGCTGTAGTAAAAGAAAGTCATCAAATGTTCAACTATTTTTTGGCTCGACGGAAATAATGTATTCTCATATAAGAACAGGACTTGGATCACTTTCTTTCAAAGCACTTGCTATATTTAGCATAGTTTAAAAGTGACCCATTGGTTTTCCTTGAACAGGTTGGGACAGGTTAAAACATGTTTATTACATTTTTTAGATAATTTCAGAATGAGTTGTTTTAGGGCGTCCTGTCACTTTAAATTGAAATAAGCTGCTGCTGGCCACGCCCCCTAACTCAACGTTTACATTTGCACGTCAAAATGGCTGTAAACAGATGCGCAATTCTACAACAGAAACATCTTTGAAAAGCAGTAGTGGAGCCTCCTGCACAACCAACAAGAATGCAGCAAGTTGTTTCTGGGTGGTAAGTCAACAACAAAACAGCTTGTCTTGTCCAGCAGCCATTGTACAGCGCATACAATGAGAAGATCAGCTGACCAAATGTCATGGAGCTCTGACTGGGTTGCTAGGTAACGGGCTGCAAGGTTTTTTAAACGGCTCCTTTTCTAGACACCAAGAAGCATGAACTTATTGCCTGATATTCTTTTAAGTGCTTTGTTTTTAGAAGTATTTGTTTGAATAAAAGCTGATTTCTGATTTTACCTGGTTTTACTTATTATAAAAGCTTGATTACAAAAAGACAAAACTTTGTGACAATGTAAGAAAACTACGTATGTTGGTAATGATTTTACCCTGATTAGAAACAAAAAGTCTCCATCTGCAGGGAACAAATTTGAATCATTCTTGAACTGCAGCAAAAATCAGTCCAAGGTCATAAATGGCCCCTGAGCCACACTTTGGACACCTCGGGTATAAGTAAACATCCACAAGAGACAAGCTATGCCATACCTGACTACTTCAACCGTGGCCCTTTTGAATGGACACACACGCACGCACACACACACACACACGCCTTAGTAGCTGTAGCATTGAGGAGCGGAGAAGCCGCCTCCTCAGGCAGAAGCTGTTTGTCGCTAAATGAAGGGCAGCATTCTTTGGTTTCCCAGGGAGCTGGGTGCCTGCCAGTCCCCCAGCCAGTGAGTGCCATTTTATTAAGAACAAAATGGAGCCCCTATGAAAGGAGCCCGGCGCTGAGCCTGCACAGGTCTCACAGAGCCCAGCCTCGGCATAAACAAACATCACCTTAAAGAGACAGGCCTGCAGAAAACAGGAGACGGCGGGGCCCCTCGAGGGCCGTCTGAGAGACACAAACAACCCCCCGGGAGTGGCGGGGCGGATCATTGGTAATCAGGATTCACCTTATAGAGACAAGATGGCAGCCGTGTGGAGGAATGCAGTGATAACGATGTCAGAAACAGTCAGCAGGACACCGAAGATAAAGAGATGTAGGGCTGCAACGAACGATTATTTTAGTAACCGGACGATTAATCTGATAAAATAAAATGACACATTCTGCAAAATTTTCATTTAACATTAGAAAGAAATCAAGAGATACAAATAAACTATTAATCAAATAAGTTTTAGAGACGAAAATAAACATTTTAACATCTAAAATGCAACAACAGCATTCCTTTAGTTGATGTTTGATCATTTCTAGCAGCTAAAACACTGAAAAATAAATATACAGTCCTTGGCTGTCTTAATGATTATTTTTTGCATTAACTGATTAACAATTGGATAGCAAAAGTTTTTTTTTTTATTCTTAAGATCTTTTAAAATGATCATTTTACAGATTTTGAACCATTAATGCTAAAACTGCCATAAGAAACGTTCTGGGTGGAACAAATTTCCAGATGAAGATGGTTTTGCTTTTCCCTTAAATGCAAAATCTATATATTTTTGTACATTATTGGCTTGATTGCTCTTCTCAGGATGTTCTTCTTTTAGCAAATATCTTTTTTTAGTCTGTATATTCCAGTTAACGATTAATCAATTACAAAATTAGTAGAAGATTATTTCAATAATTGATTCATCGCGATAAATCAGATTAATTGTTTCAGCCCCAATGAGATGGCAAATAGTCACAAAGCAAATAACTGCCCTGTCCTGCACATTTAAAAAGTCACGATTTACCGTTAAACTGAACTTTAAAAGATCTTTAAGTCAAATAATCCTGATCTGGTTTGGCGAACCGTCCACACCGCAGAGTTTTTATCTCATCAATGTTCAAGAGCTGTTGCTCTGATGCAAAAGTTCACAGTGTAACCAGGAGGGGTCAGTAAAACAGAGTCAGCTGAGGCACCCTGTCTGCGTGCGTGTGTGTGTGCGTGTTTGTGTGTGTGTGTGAGACAGAGTAGGAGAAAGAGAGAACCTCTCCGGTTTGTGGACACAAGCACACGAGAGGCTGTGGTTTTTCAACAGTACGTGTGCGCTGATACACAAGAGCCTGTGTGTCTGCATACTGTATGAGTGAGAGTGATGCCCTGTCAACCTGAGAGATGACCTCTGACCTCTGGTTATGTGATGGTTTAACAGAAATGACAGTGCTGATAAATGAGCTCGCCTTCTATGTACACACATACAGTGATGTTAAACACCGAAAACAAAACAGCCTCTTTACTTTTGTTTAAGTTTGGAAAAACATGTCAAATAGGTGATTATCTTCAGCAATTAAAGAAAGATCTTCAGTAAACATGAATGCATACCAACATATTTTTTAGTATACAATAAAGCAACTTTTACTTTTTAGCAACTTCATATTCTATGAAAAATGTGGCGGTACACTCAAAAAATAAATCTTGATGTCAATATATTATAAGTATACATCAGTTAGATTTTACTTGAAATGTGGTTTTCACAGTGTTTAGTTATTCATATTAGATTGAGAATAAAAATTAAAACTGTCAATTGAAATAATTTGTGAAAAAAAGGCTAAATAAAAATCATAAAGTATGAATTTTTTTTTACATGTAACCATGGGATTTTTTTTTACTCTGCTCCACCAGGGGGCAGAGTTGCACCTACATGTTAGTTTACCGCAACCAAGCAAGCATTCAAAACTGAGATTGGGCCCCCACTATTCGCAAATTAATTTTTTTATTATACATTCCTGTTAGCTGAAATCTGTGAATACTTGAGCCCACCTCTAAAAACATTAATAACTGCCTATTTTAAAAGTCCAAATGCCAAATATATCTGAGTATGTTTTATTGTGAACAGTCGAAACTGTCTTGGTGCTGCAGCAGAAGCTAGCAAGTACAGATTTCTTTATTTACACCAATCAGTGGCAAGAAAAATGAATGATGCTAATGGATTGGCTGCTCTGTAAACCCCAGCCAATAGGATGTCAAGTAGCATTGCACAGTAGCTAGTTACTACTTTAGCTTGTAAACTATTTTAGCTTGTTTACTTGTAACCTAGTATATCTATGAAGAAGCTAGTTTAGCTAAAGTAGTTCAGCTAAACTGGTTTACAAGCTAAACTAGATGAAATAGTTTGTAAAGCTATTTTAGCTTAAACTGCATTTTTTATATATATTCTAGATATGCTTTACAAAATAGCTGCGGTAATTTTATGTGAGTAATTTGGAGTTATTCTTTACAGGGGAACCTATGAATACTGATCCACACTGTAAAAGTAGGGATGCAATAAAAAATACAGTAAAACTAAATTTCCCTTCCGTGCCAGAACTCTGTCTTTTTTCTCACTGGCCGGTAAGATTTTGCCATTTCTCCTCAACTGACCCAGAAAAACACTTTCATCAGGAGCTGGGCTCATACAGCAACAACTGCAGAAAATCTTTTGAGTGTCATGTTTAAAATTACTTTTGGTTTCCCCATGACTTCTGTGTTAAGGACAGAAGTGTAAACATGGAAGATGTAAACAATAAGACCTCTTAAAATTTTGTGAAGACAATGAATAGAAAACACATCTTTAAATGTTATTTTAAAGTTGTTGGTTTTGCTGAAATGGGCTAAAAGAGCCTGATCTTTTTTTAGTTTACATTAAATAAACTTTCCTAAGTGTGTGTTGTAGTTTCTATTCTGGGATTGATTTTATCACTTCAATGTATTTGTTTTTACATTTCTGTTCAGGACTTTGGTCAGTCTGGGTTGTAATTTTTAAGTGCTTTATAAATAAACTGTTGTCTTAAGTGTGTCATGTTAAATCTGGACAGGAAATACAGGCTTATTTTTCTGGGCTAAAAAAAGACCAAGAACAGGTCGAGCCGAAACACGCAAAAAAAAGGAAAAAATATCCGATTTGAGGTTCGTTGTATGTCAGTGCAGACTGCTGTCAGAATCTATGTTTTAACTGAATTTATAAACGGCGTCAGTTCTTTTACTGATCAGATCAGACCCAAACAGAGTCCCCTCATTTGTGCCCCTGCCAGACTAAGCAGTGTTTATTTATTTATTATAGTTTTTTTTTTTTTTAAATAAACCAGTAACAGCGATGGCAAAGACAAGCTAAAGAGTCTCTGGTGAAATTATGGTCAGTATTTGAAGACATAGAGACTCTGAGGTCAGATGTCTTTTTCTATTCATCAGAACGCCGTAACCATTTCCTGTCTTTACTAATCTACACAATAACAACTTTGGCTAATAAAGCGATAAGTCACAGATAAACTATCAAAAAATGTGGACGCTAATTAGGATTGTACTTTTTTCATGTTTGCCTTTTAGTTGGTGTTTAGGTATCGTCAATATTGCTTTCCGATCTTATTTTAAAGTTTCCTGTCAACTTTAAACATTTTAACTCAAAACATGTTGAGTTGCTGAATGACTTCCCTATAGCGCAGCTACCACTGGGCTTAGCAAGTTTTACAGTATGAAGCATATTTATTTAGTCATTAGCTATTGCATGCCTCATGTCTGGAGTGTAGTCCCCCTAAAAACTAAAGTGTCGGCCGGGTTGTTTGGTTCTGGTAGCTGAATTTAGACTTTAAAACTTCCAGAATGCACCCAGCATCGTACAGGTTGACAACAGAAGTGAAACAATGAGAAAGCAAACGCCGTCAAGCCAACTGGCAAAGGATTTGCACTTACCCATGATAGATGCAAACAAGCTACCTAGCCAACTAGCAAGGGTATGTTAATTAATCAATCAATCAAGTTTAGTTGTATAGCACATTTAAACGGCAGTTCAAAGTGCTTTACATTGTGAAAACCTAAAAAAGTGGGAGCCAAACACAACTTCCTAAAGACCTACAGTACATTTGTGCTCTCAACATTTCTCTCCAGAAGACTTTGAGACATTTGAACGAGCAAAACTGACAAAGGTTCTAACAGGTGATTGTTACCTTAGCAAGCTAAGAGCAAATGCAGGGGTGAAAGTTTTTATCCACAAAGCGCCTATGACAGAACATCTGGCTGGAGAGCGAAGAACGCTGGGAAGAATATCAGACAGCGCTGAGAGTTCCTTTAAATGCTAACTGAGCTCTGCGGCAGTAGTACCAGCGACACGTTTATGTCCAGATGAAGACCGAACCAGCTGTTACTGGACCGGACACAGAGCTATAGAAGTACTTACTGGATCACACAGTCCGACCAGAGGTATGTGTCATTCATTGTTTCATTTTTGAAGCTGAAGGTAGCAGCAGCAGCAAAACAATAGCTCATACAGCGACGTTCGTTTCTAAAGTTTTAGGACTTTAGAAAGGCCCAAAGTTTTTAGGCCTTTCTAAAGTTCCAACTTTAGAAAGTTGGAACTTTCTAAATGAAACACATGAAAGCGCAGCACAGTTGGGCTGTTTTGGTTGTCCAGAGCCAGCGCAGTTGGACATTCAGACGTCATTTACCCAGAATGCATTGCAATGTGAACAACATGGCGACGTTCGTGTGACAATATTTTATTAAAAATTATAAAAACTAAACAGCCTACAGTATTATTACTATACTGCTTTTACATCTAAAATAAATATTTCTCAAATAAAATCCAACTAATCATGGATCCTTTTATGGGAAACAAACATTTCTCTAAATGAATTTACGACATTTTAAGACCTTAATTTTAGATTCCTGAATTTAAGACTTTTTATGGATGTGCGTTGACTTTCTGGGTCTCTCAAAATGTGCCTTAAGTAAGAGAGAATGCGTGTTTGGGTTACTCGTCTGTCGCTCTGTGATGGGTCGATAACATGTCCAGGGTGTTCCCCGCCTCTCAAATAAATGACTGCTGTAAACACACAAACCGCTGGAAAATCTTACCAATGCAACTAACCTTCCTTTTGGATCAATCATGTTAACTTTAACGCATGTCAGGTGTGAGCTCAAAAGGACTGAATGCTGAAACTTGCAATGTAAATTTAGGGTTGTGAACACTTGTGCAACCGTTTTATGTTTTCTCCCAAACAGATTTGTTTGTTTTTCATCATTTACGTCACCAAACCCTGGGATTTTAACACTTCTGAGATCCAGTGCTAAAACGCAGAACCACAACTGAAGCTCAACTGACATGTGATCGTTTTCAGGCGAACATGTGTTCCCGAGGAGCCGCTGCGTATCAGTCACACACACATGATAAAAACACACACAGAGCGATGGGACCGGAGCCAACATCTGTCTCTGATATTATTTAAGCAACCGATTGTAGTGGGAGCCCACCAGAACCGTCTGGCGCTGCGCGTTAAAAGTCCGTTCAAACGTTCCTGCAGCCCGAAAGCGTGCTGTTGGCCGTACCGTGTGAGTGTGTGTGTGTCTGCATTTCTCAGAATGTGACTGCATACCACCGTGCTATGTGTGTTTCCACAGACATGTGAGAACAGCGTGAGTGTGTGCGGGCGGCTGTCCCCCACCGCAGCGAAAAGCCGCAGCCTCAGACCACATCAGAGGGTGTGTGGGAGACGGAATGACAAGGCCAGGAACCAGCCAGCGTCGGCCTACAGCCACACACACAGACAGACACACACACACACCAACACACTCATGTATTTACAACACCCGCTCCATCTACTTATTGACACATACTGTCCTTTGCAGCCTGTCTCCTGCTTTCCCCCCTTTCTGACACATGCAAATGCATTTAACACCAGCCATCGTTACACCACAAACCCGATCCAGTGGCCACCGTTTAGGCCGGCGTGCCGCTCTGTTTGTGTTTGCATATTTTCTTAGAGGCAGACAGTAGCTGTGCTTCCATTAACTGTAATGGGAATAAACTCGCTTAATGGAAACACGCTATTTTAAAAAAACAAAAACTTTTTTGACAAAGAGTTGCTGCGTTAGGATGAGGTGGGGTTTTCTTTCAGCCATAGTATAGCATTAAGTTGTTTTTTTTATAGCACACAAGTCACGTTACTACTGGAGAAAGCGACAAAGAAGACAGGAAGTAGTCAGAGGACGATAGTTTGCGCTGCAAAAACACAAAATCTTATCAAGTATATTTGGTCTAGTTTCTAGTGCAAATATCTTAGTACACTTGAAATAACATAAAACTAACTTAAAAGAAACTTTTCCGTAAGATCAATACACGTTTTAAGAGAATAATTCCTTAATATTGATGAAAAAATACTTATTCCATTGGCGGATAAATTAACTTACAACATGGAAAAAATGTCTTGTTAAAAGTGAAATAATCTTCTAGTGAAACAAGAACTTTTTAATCAATTATTTACTTAAAACAAATGCGTATATCTAGATATAGAGCTGCTTTTAAGTTAGTTTTGTCCAATTTCAAGCATATTAAGATATTTGCACTAGAAACTAGACCAAAAATACTTTTCAGTAATACGTTTTTTCAGATAATGTATACAATATATATCATGATAGACGCGATTAAAATCAATAGATAATACAGCGGATAGAATATTTACTGAACTCCGACCCAGAACCGCACAGCATTCTGGGAGATGTAGGCAGAGGAAAGGATTTACCTGTTCAACATCTCACGCCCGCTTAGCAAGGCTGGTGGCATCAACTAACTCACTCACTTTTTGGTTACCCAGCAACAACCTTCTGAGTAGCTCATAACTGCTTAAAAAATAAAAAACAACAGTATGGAGTGAAAACTGTGGATAAAACAGGAACCAGCCATTTCCAGACATTTATAATCAATAATTATAAATTACCACCGTGTCGCTGCCATGTTTCTTAATGATTTATCGCATGAACAAGCTTATTTATGTGATTTTGATTTCACATCTTATTTAATGCAAAATTGTATTTTTTTTACATTAGCGGAATATAGACAAAGATTTGTGCACATTTGTAATAGAAATGCAGGTACTGACGGAACAGAGAGAAAACAGGCCTGTTGAATTCCCAAACCGCACAGTTCAGTCATGTGTGTGTAAGTTAAATAAAAATATCTAAATTTAACCTAGTGGAGGCAAAAATAATCCCTGAAAACCGGTAGGAACACAGAGGAGAGAGCAATGAGACGACTGCATGACTCTTTGTGAACACAAACACATTGCTGTGTCCGGCCGATGCGTTTTCTCACGCTGACACACACACACACACCCACGCACACACACACACACTCACACACACAAAGACGCAGGTCATCCATGGGTGAGTGAAACCTAGAAGCGGTGGGTTTTTTCTTCTTCTTCTCTTTCCTTGCGGTGGACACATCAATTTTAGGGAAATTGCTCGGCCCATTATTGGAAAGTGTTACCGGAACGTCAATTAAGGGGGAAGTTTTTAACCTCGTGCCGCAAAAATAAACAGAACGAGACGCTTATTAAAGGCAGGGTCAGCACAGACAGAGAGTCTGGAGGGAGAGATGGAGAGAAGGAAAGTAGGAGTGATAGAGGGATGGCGAGAGAGAAAGAGGGATGAGATCTGGACTTTGACTAGGCCATCAGTCTGGAAACTGCAGATCTGTGGCTCTTAACTGTGGCCAGCTTAGCTTTTGCTTATGTGTTTTTGTACCACAGAATGACACAAATCAATTAAGATTAGTTAATTTTTATGTTATAAGGCTGAACATTACATGTTGTTCATTTTCCATAAATATGGAACGATTCAAGAAAACAGCTTTAACTCTTCTGATAAGTTTGACATCTTCCTTTGTCATATTGAATTTTTCTAGGCCTTTCTATTAAATATGTTTTGATCTTACTGCATCATATCTTTGGCTGTATGCTGACAGTTTCACAGTTTTATTAATGTGTAATTTATGAAATAATTTATGAAATCACACCTTCATCACTAACTGAAGAGGTGACATCTAAAGAAATGCACCAAATGAAGTTGGTGCATTTGATGACAACAAATGCACCAATTTTCAATCACAAATCATTATTTTTAAAATTACGTATCATTTCTCTTAGACATCACAATCATATGTTGGTTTATAACATAAAATCTCAACAAAACAAACTGAAAATTTTGGATCTAACATGAAAAAAAGTAGCAAAAAAACGCAACAAATTCCTATGTAAAACTATGTTATCAACAGAACATCCAGGAGGAAACAAATGGAGTTGGAAGAAAAAGGAAAAGGTGTAAAAGTCTGCAAACGACAAGTGTGCAAAATGAAGAACACAGGTGAGTGGGATGGGAGAAAAAATGTGAATTAAGGAGGAAAGGAAGGTGAAGGGCAGATGGAGAGGGGCGGCGAACCCGAGGCGAAGTTTGCTCTGTGCAGAGTTACTTTGAAAATACAGTGGGTTCAGAGCAAATAAACACTGTGGGCGAAAAGGAGGCGGAGTGGGGGGTGCAGACAAAATGCTAGCAAGCATGTAGTCAAAAATCTGACTGAGAAATAACTAAAAACAGGAGAGCATAAGATGAAACAACCAGAGGAAAAAAACAAGTAAAAAAACTGACAAAGGAAATACAGAATCTCTCCATCAATAAACATCACTGTATATTTAAACACTAAACAACAGAAATCATTTGTTCCACATCAACTTACTGTTGAATAACTTCATCATTTCCTTCCCCTGACATCCCTGAATTGTGTTCAGCATTTACCTGATTAGTGAACACAGTTGTAGAACATGGTGGTGGCAGCATCATGCTGTATTAAAGCTGTTCCTCATCAGGGAAGCTGGTCAGAGTCGATTGATTTAAACTATCTACTTGTAGCTCTGGCTGTATGCTTAGGATGGCTGTCCATCTTCCAAAGAACATTCATGTGTTACATCGGCCTAGTTAAAGTCCAGACTTAAATACAACAACTTTTTCCATATGAAAATATTTGAAAACGGCTCCCCAGAGATGCTCTCCATCCAGTCTGACTGAGATTGAGCTGCTCTGCTCTGAGAGTATAAAACTTTTAGAACCGTAATAAGAAATTAGGGCTAAAACGATTAATCGTTATGAACTCATTTTTTAATTAATCGTCAACTAATTTAGTAATCAATCATTAACTGGAGTTTGCAAATTTTAAAAAAGGCAATTTACTGAAGAAAAAAACAACACATACAAAACAGTAATTTAATCAAAACTGTATAAAAATATATATGCATTTTGCATTTAAGATAAAAACGCCTTTGTCTGTCAGGATGTTGTACCCAAAACAGGTGGAATGTTTTACATTCATTCGGTTCAAATTCACTAAAGGATGCTGTTAATGTTTATTTTCTTATTTTAAAAAGTCTGATTATTTGTTTATTTCCATCTTTTAATGTATTTCTAATATTGTACAGGAAAAACTTAAGTGGTTTAATGAAAAATCTGGTGAATGTGCCATTTTTTACCAGGTTAATCAATTAATCATCATAATAATCAATTACTAAAATAATCGTTTTAGTTGCAGCCCTGATTTACAGCGGATATTTGTAGTATTTTAGTTTGTAAATGCTGCATGGATGATTTCTGTTAGATGTTAAACAGAACATCTCAATGGTGATGGACAGTTAACTTATATCATCAGTTTTTTATCCCATTAATCGATTAATCGTGAGAATAGTCAATCAATAAAATAATGTTAGTTGCATTAAAGTTTGCAGTCATAACGCAACAAAATGTGAAAAAGTTAAAGGATAATGGTTATATCTGCAAAGTTTGCCTGCACTTTATTAAGGCAACTGTTGGTTTTATTGAAGAGCATTAAAGGTCCAAAATATCCTGAAGGTGTTTACAGAGCAGGAACAGATCGAATGGCAAAGAAGCGGGTCTGCTGATGCTTTACTGACTCGAGCCTCCAGAACTGGGTGGAGTGTGATCAGATGGCTCCAGGGGGTCTAAGTCTGCAAGCTCACAGGCATGTGAAATGCCTTCACACAGCCAGTGTGTGGGCCTCTGTTTAGAAAAGGGCCTTGCCAAGAGCCCCATCACCATAACAGACCAACAGCTGCTGAGAGGCGGCCTGTTCCATGCAGCTTGCTAGATTACACACTGGACACAAACAATGAATCTCTCCTCTCGCTCTGAATGGAAAAAGAAGAGGCGTGAGTGTAGCTGAAATAATAAACAAACCGGCTGGGAGCAAGCACTATCTCCAGAGGGAGACTTACAGCAAGTTCCCACTGACACCTTCAAGAAATATTTCAATGTCAAGCAGATTTAGGCTGGAATGGAACTTTTTTCCACAGCAGCAGCAGGGGAAAAACGAAAATTAACTGTACAGCAGAAGTTACAGATCAATGAAAAAAAATACTGAGAAACTGGAAACAAAAGCAGGAAATAAGAAATAAAGTGGTGCGGCACAAATTCACTGAATTTAAGGTGAAGATGTATAAAAATCTTAATAAATGATGAGACTCAGATTCTCAGAGATTTTCCTGCTGACTGATGCTGCAATCCTGAAATCCAGTCTGGTCGCCACATATCAGCCCTTCATAAAAATGTAAACAACTTTAGGCAAGGAGCCATTTTCTGTACGAATATCAACACATAAATGACATGTTCTTCCGATATTTCCCATTTTGAGGAGTGGCTAAAAGAAACAGTCCTTTGTTTCACATCATATTTACACTAAATGGATGCAGGAAGCAACAAATGACCACTTAAAGCTTATTTGATTCCCAGATCAATTTTAAAATCTAAAGTTTACACTTTAAAATATGCTTTAGTTGCATATTATTACCTAAGGAAGACAATCAGGGCCACAAAAAGAAGAAAATCTGACTTTAATTACATCATTCTGAGTTTTTCTTTTATCGTAATTCTGACTTCAATCTCACAATTATGACTGTTTTATCAACACTCAAATTCCAATGTTTTATAACTTTGCCCTTTTTTTGGAATAAATTTTGAATTTAATATAAAAATTCTGATTATAACCTCTCAATTATGACTCTTTACCTCAGAATTCTTTATTTTCTGCAGAATTCTGAATTTTATCTCAAAACTCTGATTTTTTTTCTCAGAATTTTGAATTTTATCTCAAAATTTTGACTTTTTACTCAGATTTTTTTAAAGAGAAAAAAGTGTGGTCTAACAACTTTTCTAGAAATTCTGACTTCAACCTCAAAATTTTGACTTTAAATCAGCTACTTCAAAAAAACAACCACTCCAGTCCTGACAAGTTCCTCCAGGAAGTTAGTTCTCTTGAACATCTCACATTGAAGCTCCTTCTTCCCAGGTGCTTCTCTGCATCTAAACAAATGGACGAAAATTAATTGTCTGACTGTGTGAATTTATTCTTAAAGTATTTCTCTAATGTAGTCCAGTTTCAGGATCAGGTTTGGTTGAATAAATTTAATGACCCCAACAGGGCAGGAGATGAAAAACGACGTGTTGAAAATAGTTTACACTGAGCAACACTCCTCAAAGTCCTGTCTCAGCTCGGTTGCAGTTGTTTGTTTATGCACATTAATCATCTTTACCGCCACATCCATCCATCTTCCATCTGTAACACGAGACGGACAGAACAAGTCGATTCAGCACCACATGTCTCCCAACTTGAAGTGATTGTCAAGCTGATGTTCAGCACAGGAATGCTGAGTGGACAGAACGAGCCGACTTCTCTCTTCTCCAAGCATAATGAAGAAGAAGAAGAAGAAGAAGAAAGAGGAGAAGAAGAAGAGAGCGCAGGCGAGCCGTGGTTGATGTGGTTCGGACTGCGGTTGTCTCTGAGTTCGTCATCCCAGGATGAATGAGTCACCAACTCCAAACTCCACCCAGGGACCCGCTCAGTCACACAGCTGGTGCTGCTGAGGGCCATCGCTGTAGTGTGGCATCATGCTGCCACCATGTGGTCAAAGAGCAGAATGCACATGAGCTATGATTTAACATTTTTAGTCACAATGCAATTCAAACAAAAATAATAATTATTATTATCAATTTAGAATAAAATGTAAATTAAAATAAATAAAACACTTTGTTACAAGGCGTGTGCATTAAAAGTTGACACTTTTAACAGGTAAATAATCAGATATTCTGCATTATTTACAAATAAGGAATTTAAATATAAATAAGAAGAAAATAGATCTCATCGTATCACGTGGGAATATAACCATTTCTTTTAGCCTCTCGTCAAAACGGAAAAAAACGGAGAACTCAAGACAGATGTGTGTTGATCTCCATAATTCAGGAAGAAGAGCTCCAATGGAACAAAGGCTGAGGAAGGGCCCAGTTTGTCTTTCCAACTCAAAGACTGGGGAGACTGGGCGAGAGAACTGCAGCAAAGAGCGCCATCTTGAGGTCACAGAGTCACCATAACCACTGGATGCTATCTACATGCCAACCTTTTCACCTTCTTTTTAACCAGGGGTTGCAATAAGACTGAAACTGCACATTACTAGAATAGCTGAAACTACACAGAAAATGTAGAGTTTATTTACTCTGCACTGCAAGAGACAATAACACAAAAAGATTTGAAAAAACAGAGGCATGTTGAGGCAACAACAACATCTCTGCAGACCACACACATCCTGGACACAAACTGTATAGCCTTTCACCTCCCCCCTGATTGTCTCTATGATGAACACAATGAATATCTTACTTTCTGAAAAGTCTGGGAAACAAAATATGCATCACAACCGACCTTCCTCTTTTTTTCTCTCTTTCTTTCCCTAAAGTTAACCTGGTCGCTGTGAGCGTTTACAAACCAAAGTCAAAATTCTCCTTCTGTGCACCCGCTGATTTAAAACCATTCTGACTGATAAATGTGGGAAATCCTCAATGGAGCTAATTAAGTATAATTAGCATCAATAAGTCAACACACTATGACAGCTCAATGTGAACAATCATATGTGCATTGTTCCACTTCCTGGTGTCTTCATGGAGAACGACGACGATCCTACGACGGCAGACGGGATCGAGATGGAGGAGAATCAGCTCTACTGACTGATGTGGGCCACAACGTCTCACTAATTGCCCCAGTGATTACAGAGCAAAGGTGGCAAACGCTGCAAAAACCTCCAGGCAGTTCTCTGCTGTCCTATTTCGATTGAAAACACTCAAACTTGATCTGCTACAGATGGAGATCTTTAAGCTTTCAAGCTCCTAACAGCATGTCTTTGACGTCTATCATCCCAGCTCATTCAGTCCATGTGTACAAACATTTCACTACAGAATTTACATTTTTACAGTAACCCTCAGCAGCTCTGTCAGCTGGTATCACAGTAAGGCGGAAACGGATCAACCACTTCACCTTTAACACGGTTATCAGGAAAATAAGTGGCTGACCGCGTTAGGTTGCTCCGTGACATTTACCTGGTGCTGTCCGCGGCATCGCAGAGGCAGCGTAACTCATGTCACTCATGCAGGAAACAAGTGTGTTGATGTTTCTACAAGGCTACAAAAATCACGTCAGAACAAGATGCACCAAACGGGTCACTCAAAGCTTCACCTCAGAGATTAAACTACATCAATGCAATGTTTTTGCATGAATGTTGTGTATGCATAGCATGTAAAATCACAGAAATATACCGGGGCTGAAATGATTTATCATGATTAATCGATTCTTCAAATAAACATCAAATAATTTAGAAACAATTACTCTTTAACTGGAGTATACTAAATATACATTTTTCATAATTTTTACAAACTTTTGTCTGTAAAGAATGTCAATTAATCGCATAAATCATGATTCACTGATTCTTCAAATAAAAGTCAACTTATTTAGTAATCGATTAATCTTTAGCTGAAGTATACAAAATATACATTTTGCATTTAAGATATAAAAAAACTCTTTAAAATGTTGATTAATTGGATTAATCGTGATTATTCTACATTTCAATTAATCATTGACTAATTTAGTAATCTATTAATCTCTAACTGGAGTGTACAAAATATACATTTTCATTCAAGATAAAAAAAAACCAAAACCTTTCACTGTAAAAAAATTCAACCCAGAAATCCTCATGTGGCAGTTTTAGTTTCACTTCATTCAAATTCAGCAAAAACAAAAACATTTCCTACAAAGCACCTTTTGCTATCCAATTATTAATCGATTAATCCAAAAAATAACCAATAGATCAGATCATCAAGGAGAAAGGGCTGAGGTTTTCACATGTTGACTTTGGAAGTATTTTTTCAGATCCATCTTTTACTACAAATGGTCAACCGTAAACTAAAGGAATGATGGTGACGCATTTTAAGCAATAAAATGTTTATTTTCTTTCTTAGAAAATTAACTAAATTATTTGTGTACTAGCATCTTTTACTGCATGTCTAATAGTGTATTAAAAAGGCTCAAGCAGTTAAATGAAAAATATGCGTAATGTGTCAATTTTTTAAAATCCGATTAATCATCAGAATAATTGTTAGAACAATTGATTCATTGTCAGAATAATCAATTAATCATCAGAATAATGGATAGAATATTTGATTTATTGTCAAACTAATTAATTAATCATCAGAATAATCGATTAATCGTCTGAGAAATGTATAGAATAACAAATTACCAAAATATTCGTTAGCTGCCGCCCTGGAATATACAAGAAATAAAATGCAATTTTCCAATGCACAATTTTTAAAATTTATATATCAAATGTTTACATTGGTAAAGTAACATGCAGCTCCTGCATTCGCACAAGAATATAGTGTAGAAAAAAGTGTCCAGTACTGAGGACGCTTTCCGTCTTAATTAGGCAGAGTGGACAGTTGAGTCAATTGTCTCTCAGTGAGATGATTTACGGAAATAAAAACTCACGTTTCAACAGCTCTCAACCACTCTCACGTTATTGCTTAGCAATGTAATGGCTAGACTAACCCTCCCATGTTACCCAGAACACATCCGCTGCCCAGAGACCAGCTTGTTATTGTATGTGATCTGCTCGGCATGTTAATGGGGGAAAAGGAGAGAACTGGGTGGCTGGTTGAGCAGAGTCGCATATCTCACAGCCACACAAGCAGAAGCAATTTTGCAAGAAACTGATGGACCATAGTGGTAAATATTAAACTTTCACTCTGTGATGAGAATTAAAATGGCATGCCTGTGTTTCACTGGGTCGGGTTATTAAACACCTGCATCTTTTTCGATGTGTAATCAATTTTTAATCAGAAAATTTTATGTGTGAAGAAGCTTTTTCTGTGAATACAGCTTCAGTTCTTTTTAGGTGTATTTGCAGGTCTAGAGAATAATGCTCTGAACATTTTCTTTCATAAAATAGCTCAAGCCCAGTCAGAATACATGGATTTTTTAATTTTGCTACAAATCCAGTTGAACTTAGGTCTGTTGCTTTGACTAGGCCATTCTTGAACTGAGCTATATCTATTCAAAGCCACTTTTCTGAGTACCACTACACTAACACACATCTTGACACTAGCAGAAATTTTTTAAAATAAATCCATTATCCATTACTACTTCACTGGTTTAAATATGTTGAAATTTTACTGAAATATGTAAGTTTCCCAGTTCAACGTTTGAGTTTTTTTGTAAGAAAGTCTGAGTTTTCCCACCAACAGTAACGTCTTTATTTCAGACAAAATCAAGAAAAAATTATATACTAATCCACAAATGCTACTAAACAATTTTATTGTCTTTGTTTTGAATATATCCATTTAATGTATACTTTCTCGTTTGTTTATTTTATTTTTGTTGCTGTTATTCGTTCTATTATCTGATTACTTACTTGGTAGATAAATACCACTTTTTGCTTTTTATTAGTCTGTAATGTTTGTTGTATATACACCAATTGGTAAGTAAATTTTTAAAAAGTCTTTAAATGAGTTACATCATCATTTAATTTCCCCTTGAGATCAATAAAGTATTTTTGAACTGAATTAAAATCCAACATGGCTGCATTTGATTGATTCAGGTTAAAATGAATCGATTGGGAAAACTAGATGTTATTAAATCTTCCACACACAGTACTACATTACTTTATTTAATGCTTTTTCTATAGTGTTTGAAAGGGTTTTTAGCTATTTAGCAATTATTTAATTGAATAATTGTGAAACAAATTTAACTCCATAACACTTCTTCAAATTTAAAGGACTAAAATTGTCCATCAATTCTTCTAAAAATACTTATAACTGCTTGTTTTAATAGTTCAAAACCCAAAACATGTCTTCTTTTCTTAGAAGACATGTTTTTTTTATTAAATTAAATATTTAAAAATATTTTTTCTAATATTTTATTTGAAAAAAATGTTTGAAGTGCATCACTAATATTCCTTTCACTCCATCTCACAATGATGCACAAAATAAAATGTAAAAATCAAAGGCCAAAACTGATTTAGCCGTTTAGGTCAGTGAAAGTAAATTTGCAGCTTTCATTTACTTGACTTGTCTAGTTTAAAAAATGATTAGCGTTTATCTGCTGCTCATGCTGGATAAGTGAGACCTAATCAGAAGCCATCTGACGGGAAATCAGATGGTGAGCAAAGAAAACAAGCAGGAAGCTCTGAACCACTGAAAACAGCAAATCATGTCCAAAACAAGACGCAGTCTGGACGGCTGGACGGACTTTTCCAGACTGTAGAGACGCTTCTCCATCTAATTCCTTAGACGTGTAAAAAGGACTAACTTATATTAAACCAAGCTGCAAAAATGCAACATTTTACGAAGTATTTTTGGTCTAGTTTCTGCTAGAAATATATTAATATACTTGAAATAAGACAAAAGTAACTTAGAAGTAACTTTTAGCAAGATATAGGAGATTGTTTTAAATAAACAATTCCTTAATATCGACAAAAAACTAAAAACATTGGCAGATTATTTCACTTGTAAGGCATTTTCATCATGTTATAAGTTTCATTTAATTAAAACAAGCTCCTATATAGGTAGGTCACAGTAACAAATTTCGCTGGACGATAAATTGTTCCATAATTTATTGCAATAAACGATAATATCGTTGTACTGAGACCATTTTAAGTGATATAATGGCAAAAGAATAATGCAAAAGTACATTCTAAAAGATCAGCAAACTTTAAATTCAAATGAACATGTAACACTGGAACTGGAAGACATTTTAAATATCCAAAATAAATAAACTAAACTAATAAAATAAGTCTTTGTAAACAAAATTGTCCTTCCAAAAAGGGCTGGTTGAGACCAAAATACCAAACTGAAGACTTTTATCATCCAGTTGTTTGTAGAAAGAGAGAAAAAAAGATAAACGATAAATCATACCAATGGAAAGAATTTTAATTGTTTTAATTTATCATGCGATTAATTGATTTATTGATTATTGTGACAGGCCTACTCCTATATTTTGCTGAAAAGAACCGCACTAAGACATTTGCACTAAAGCCTAAACTAAAAACACTTTGTAAGATTTTGTGTTTTTGTATTGCATTCTTGATTTCTACCAACAAACAGATTACAGGTCAGAGTCAGAATTATGGAGATGAATGGAAAACAACAGCTTAGCAGAACCGAAGTGAAGGAAACATTCAGACGTCAGAGCTCAAGTTGCTTTATTCCTCCTAAATCCTGCCGGCGCTCTCTCAATATCAGATATTTGTATGAGTGCAAGACGCTCTCTGTGTGCGTTTGTTATGTCATCACAGGCTCTGTGCTGTGCATCACAGGTTCTTCACAGCATAAATGATCCCAAACAGAAAGCACTTAACCACACAGGAAGCCTTAGCCACTGCAGAAAACTCTAATGCTGCTTTTCTCACCAAAGTAAGGTGCTGAATATGATTTAGTTTATTAATCCATGGTGAAACCACTGAGCTCCTTGCTTGTAGTGCATTAGTGAGTCCTGGATGTGTCGGAGGTTTTATTTCTCCAAATGATTTGTCTGATAAGAGTCTTGCGGTGTTTCCTGTTGCTTTTCCAGCAAATCAGGAAGTCGTGACAAATTGCTATTTGCATTCGCTTCTTCCGTGGGTAAATTGACTCCCCTTGTTTCATTTGTTTGAGGAACTTTGTGAGTCATCAGAGGATGTGTCGGACCGAGGCGCAGCAAACAGGCGAGGACGGGGCATTATGTCGTTACAGCCATCCAATCAGCAGAAATGATACGCTCCGTTCTTTGATTAGGAGGTTTGGAGAGCATTTGCACATCAGACGCGCCTGTGCATAAATAAAACATCCACGCAGAAACGAAAACACACATTTTTTGTGCTGCCTCCCTCCGCAGGGAGTCGGCAGATTGAACTGCGATTTGGACATTTCTGTTAAAGATTTCTGCAGTTTGTGCATTCCAGGTGCCATTGTGGACAATATAATGAAACACACACACACACACACACCCCCACCTACACACACACACACACACAGTCCTTGAAGCTTCCAGCATCATCAGGACAATTCCTGGGGCTGGATGGAGATCTGAGCCGTATGACGCACTGCGAGGAACAAATGAAACCAGATTTGGCCTTGCTTTGCGTCACAAGTGTGTTAATGTTCGTATCATAAATCAAGACCGAAAGGTGATGAACTTCTCAAAGTCAATGATTTCTTTAAAAAGGAGGTCAGACTTTTTAAAAGCGATCTGCATTTTCCACACGTTGGTCTTTGATTCAGACTTTCTGCAGATAGCAGGAAGATTTTTAGATGGAGAAGAACTAATATCAATAATAATAATAATAATAATAATAAGATGACATGTCCTTAACTTGATTTTTTTTTTTTCATTTATGATATATTTGTGACTGGATTTCCCAAAATGATCAAAGAGGATCCTCTGGAGACGTTCATTCTTTACTTTCTCAGAGATTTAATTTGTTCTTCACACATCTATGTCACTTTGTCCTGAATTTCCACTAAACGTCCCACGAGAGCTGAAGAAATTAACGACTGAAAGCAAAAGATACATTGATGAAAAGTTACTTCAAAGTCAGTTTTATCTTATTTCAACTGCAACTAGACCAAAAAAATACTTTGTAAGATTTTATGTTTTTGCAGTGCAGAGAATGATGTTTTAGTAATCCCTGCCCAACTAAAACATGATATTAAATATAAGATGCTAAATTGTAACTTTTTACATTTTTTTAATAAAATCATATTAAAACCCTTTCATGCAGTAACTACTAACACTTACAATAAATACTTATAACAGAGAAACAAAAATAGCAGCTTTGTAAAATCATATAATGAAAACTGGCTGTACACTGCAAAACACAAAATCTTACCAAGTTTTTTTTTTGTTTAGTTCCAGTGCAAACATCTAAGTAGACCTGAAATAAGACAACAGCAGCTTATAAGTAACATTTCAGCAAAAATATATGAGAGTTTTGAGTCACTTTCTTAATTTTGATGATAAAATACTAGTTCCAGTGGCAGATAAATTGACTTGTTATAAGTGATATAATCTGTCAGTGGAACTAGAACTGGGTTGCTAGGTAACGGGCTGGGTTTAGGTAATGGTGCCAGTGAAACTAGAACTTTTTTCATCAATTTTAAGGAATTATTAACTTAAAACAAGCTGCTACTTCCTACTGAAAAGTTGCTTGCAAGTTTGTTTGTCTTATTTCAAGTGTACTAGGATATTTTCACCAGAAACTAAGGCAAAACTACTTGGTAAGAGTTTGAGTTTTTGCAGTGTTGGATTGTGGTCAATGCATCTTTAATTAGTAAAAACAAAAACCTGGCCCGTGTAGGTGAAGATGGAATGACTGTCAACAGACATCCTGCAGCCTGTGAGCATGTTGACGTGAAAAGCAGCTTAAAAAATGTAAAACTGAAAATAAAAAAGCTTTACTTTTGTCGTAAACCACTGAGGCAGCAGCAGAGACAGACAGACACACGGATAGTTCAGAGGATGGATTTCTGGAGAGGAGATGATACTGTTACAGAAAGTAATTAACTTTTACCATAATGCACAATTTGGCAGCCGTACAAACACAACCATACATTCACCCGCCATTACCTCACTCCCAGCACTTTCTCCTCTGTCTGCCTGAACTGCACACAAATCATCTCACCCAGCCGACCACGTTTCCTCCAAGATTGGAATCTCTCATTAAATTCAAGGAGATTAAGAAAGGTCTTCCCGCTAAGACGAGTCCTCGGCGTCTTACCGGTGGCTTCCTTTCAGGCCTGCATGGCCGTTGCGCTACAGTAACACTCAGTCCGCTCGTTTCTGTAAATACGACCAACAGGCGATGAACTTAGCAGCTCATCCTCTGCAGCTACCAGATGTTGCGTTAACCAGTAAACTATTATGCTTAATTTTGATTTGTCGTCTTCGCTGCACACAATAAAACAGAGATTCCATGGGAACTGATTAATCAATAGGCAATTATCAGAGAAAGAAACACAATCAGTAGATTTAATTAGACTTTGATTTAGTCATAAACTTGAGTAACTTCCATCCCGTCACTGATGCCGAACGGCGGCAGCGGCGGAGGCTTGTGGCGTGTTGAGCTCTCCAGAGGACGAGCAAAGACAAACCGAAGGATTCCCGTTTTCTTTGTGTCATTTTTAAAACAACACAAGAAATGTGTCACTTTACTAAAGAAAACCGGCTCGGTTTTCTTAAAATCTCAGCAATGGCCAACAAAAATGAGATATCTTCAAGTCAAGAATTACCAGGTAAAAGTTGTGAATAATTTACTCCTTTATGATTGAATACAGTTTGTTGAATGTCATTATTACCATTGTATTACTTGAAAATGGTCTCAAAACAACAATATTGTCGTTTATCACAATAATTTCTGGAACAATTTATCGTCCAGTAAAATAAGTTATCATAATAGGCCTCGTCATAAGTTCAATACAGATAAAAGAAGTTTGTATTTATAATAAATCAGCATTCAATTAGACACAAGGCTAAAAACTAGAAGACATGTTGTTGCTCCAATAAAATGTATGTTTATGTTTACACGTCTTCCTAAAACGCCTCAGATTATTTAGCAGCCAGGCGGTTCGGCCCGTCGGCTCCGTCCAGAGCGACCGCTGCCTCTGTGAGGCTGAGCCGAGTTTTCACCAGGCCAGCGGAGCATCAGAGAGTTGAGCTGCAAATAAAATCCTGCTCCTACTGCAAATTTACCCCCCAAAAAGTCAATTCTTTGGCATTTTGCACAGACAGTAAAAAAATTAAACGGAGTTGTAACCGACAGGAAGTACAGATGAATTATTAAGGACACGAAAGATCTATTTGAGGATCAGTCTGGATAGAGTTTTAAAAACTGGAGCTTCCAGTGGTTTTACTGGTATACGGCTTTTATTTTTGCCGTTTCTCCCAGGAGATGTGCTGCTTGTGTGCAAATGCACAAAAGGGCCGCATGAATAACAGCATCACCTGTTGCATTATCCCCCGCAATGCTTCAAACCAATTAATGTAATGCCATCGCTGTATTAAAAACAGGAATTATGTATTAATAAGGCATCTCTGTAAGTGCCTGTAGTGTTGCCTGGATGAGCGCTCACCCCAAAACACCGGCGGCAGGCCATCACATCCAGAGCCATCCCCATTCCTCCCTCCACACATAAATCCAAGCTGCTTCGAGAAAACACAAAAAATCAAATGAAAAATCCGTCTGAGGTTCAGCCAGCAGAGTAAAAACTTCCCTCCAGTCACATTTAATCCAGCAGAAACAAAACCAGCTGCCGTCTACCTGCGCAGGTGTCTTGTTGCTCTTCTGCCTGGAAGAGTCGATTACAAAGTTTGGGCTGGTAATGAGGTCTAAAGTTTCCGGATTAAATAACCAGAGGTCAACAAAAAGGTCTTTAATGTTTAATGGCTGCAGCGAACGGAGCCGAGCCGCACCCAGACGGCCCAAAGCGGCGTGCAGGGCGCTCGTTTAGACTCCCTTCATTAATTACAGGAGCCCCAACACTCCTGCTCTGCATTTATATCACATTAATATGATATTTTATCATTTAGAAGGAATCAGCTGCACATTATCTTTACCAAAACTCCTTGGTTCCTAAATAATATTTGTTTTATCTCACTTTATTTGGAATTGTGTCGAAACATTTTGCATACGTTAAATTTTTCAGTTTTTCCCTTTAAAATCCTTTAAATTACATGGAAATATTTATCTATTTAGCAGTTTTTAAGACGCTGATTCCTACTGAAATTCCAATTTTAGTCAGATTTTATTTTCATTTCCACCCGTTGCAATCTGAATAAAATGTCCCGTTTTGCTGGTTTCTGCTAGATTTTTACAAATTTACTGTAAATCAACTTATTTGCATTTATAGAAAAACATTTTTTCTGACAAGTTAAATATGTTTGGATTTTTAAAAAATGACTAGTATTTGTAGTATTTAAAAGAAATACTACAAATTCAATTCATGGGACTGGGTAAAAAAAATTAAGTTATATTTAAAAACAAGAAGACTTTAATCACTAAATCAAAAATTAAAGGAGTTAAGACTTCACAAATGTTTATTTTGAGGACGGACGTTAGCACTGCTATTTACAAAAAAAGACAAAAACATATTAATACGCAGTAATATTTCTACATTTCTTTAATTCAAGGGATAAAGATGGAGCAATAAATACTGTGTACTGTAAAAGAAAATCTTGTAAATGCTCAGATTATCTCTGATTTATATTCAGACATTTTCTGTCACAACTAAAATACAGGAAAATATCAATAAATAAAATAAAAACTTTCAATTTAGAAATAAGTGCTTTCAACGACGGACAAAAACTATATATTATAGTTTTAAGCCTTATTCCAATTCAGATTACAGAAATCACATTAATTATTTCCAATTTACTTAATAAATTGGTAAGAATTAAGTAAAAATAAGTAAATAAAAACTATTTGGTCTTTGAATATTTATGTGTGTTATAAAAAATGCCCAAATTTAATAAAACTTTATGGATACCCACGTTTTTAAAAACAAAATTGTAACAGTTTAAGTGCATGCACGTCTTAGATTTAATGCCTTTGATTAGAAATAATTAAGATTATTTTTTTTCTGACACCAATGATCAATTTAACCTTTTTGGGATCAATCACAGCATTGACTGTTTGAAATATTTTCACGTTAAGTTATTATTAATTGCGTACAGTGGATTTAGAAACAGAAGTTGGCCCAGTTCAGCAGGTAGAGAGGGATAAAGATGGAGGAACATTTTCAGTTCGGCTCTTCCGGCGCTGAACTTCCTGACATAAAAAAAGCCGCTGGGTTTCGTCTCCTGCCTACAAATGCGTTTAAAGGGTTTAACATTCTGTTTGCTTCATGCAAATCGGAAAACAAAACACACATAAAGCTGTTGAAGCAGCAAACAGCAAGTTCCTGCTCATTATATCTGAAACGGCTCAACTGGCTTAGTGTTGATCTAAAGCTGTAGCCAGAAAATGTTCTGGACCCGGCCGCCTGCATGCAACCAGGCCGACAGCTTCACTGAACAACAACCACCAGGAAAACGGCTTTTTAAAACTGTGTGTGGTTCAATATTTCATTAAACCAGTGACTTTAAAGCTGCTCTGCCGCAGGTTCCGGAAGCTGCTTTTTGAATATTCACTGTTTAAAAATCACAGGCCTCAGCGCCGACTCATCAGTAAATAAAAAGGTAACATTTATCAGGTTTATGAGGTTTTCCTCTTTTAATATCTCACTAAATTCATGACTTCTTTCAGAATCAGGTAACTGAACTCAACAAGTCAGCAGATGACATGGAGAAGGTCCCATGTTTCAAATATTTTTAAAAAAGGACTTATGCATGTTGTTTCCATTTCCTAACGTATTTGTGACAAATTCGACTTAAAGTCCGGAGTCAAAATTCCATGGAAAAAAGGTCAGAATTCCAAAATGAAAGTAATAATTCAGAGGGAAACAAAAGTCTCATTTCTGAGATTAATTTCAGAATTTCTAAGAGAAAAGTCAGAATTCCGAAAAAAAATGGGAAAAAAACTTAGAATTAAAATGATTAAAATTCCTTAGAAAACAGTCAGAATTCTGAGATTAAAGTTAGAATTCGGAGGAAAACAGTCAGAATTTCAGGGAGGAAAAGCCGTACTTCTTTAAAAAAGCAAGTCAGAATTCTGATTGAAACAAAAGGCTAAATTTGCCAAATGTCAGAATTTCTAAGAAAGAAGTCAGAATTCTTGAGTCACATCAGAATACTGATATTAACGTTAGAATTTCAAGGAAAAAAGTTAAAGTCAGCGTTCTGAGAAAAATATCAAAATTCCGAGAGAAACAAAAGTCTAAAGCCAGAGATTAATGTCAGAAATTCTAAGAAAAAGTCTGAACTATGAGATTAAAGTTAACATTCAGAGAGAAAATAAAAAATCTGACTCCGGTGGCCAACAGTAGGGAAACACTTATAGCAACATTCTCACTGAAGAGTGCATTGCTGAAATATGTATTGCATTAAATACAACAGTGATTTATCTCCATTTCTTTTGCAAGCCACATTTTAACTGAAATCCCTTTTATCAGAAATCAGAAAGAATCAAAGATCCACGCTGAGCAACACTGAAGCACCTTCTGAACAAGAAGGTGTTTAGAAAATGCAAAGTGCTCACACTCACAAATTTCCTCTTGAGCTTGCCCTTGTTGCTGCGCGCCGTCTTGGCTGAGCTGTAGTCCAGGCCCATGTCCAGGTGGTCGTCGGCCGACATGCTCTTACGGAGATAGGCGGCCCGCGCCCGGAAGTGGGAGAACGGCGACTGGGAGAGCGGGGGGGCCTCAGTGTTGCTGCTCTGCTCCGTCTCGTCGTCTCCCTCCAAGTCGTCCTCCAATCGCCACAGCTCCCCTAGAAGCAGAGAGGGGAAAAAAACAGAGACAGGTAGATAAATGAGAGCAAGACAAATTGGACGACACAATTATCGGAAGCTGTCATCCGACGACGGCCTCCATAAAACACGCCTGGAATGTAATTTAGCTTCCCTTTAAGCTCAGCCGCTTTCTAACCATATTATTCTTCGCCTGACTTATGAACAACTTGATTATGATTACAGCTGCTGGACAGAAATGATGGCTCATTTACAACAAAGCAAGAGTTCTGCAGCAACGCTCGCGTTTTTCTTCCACAGCAGAGACGGATCTGTGCTGTCGGAGCGAAGCTGTGCTGCACCAATCACGTCCAACTCTCATCGCTCGGCATCCGACGTTTGTCAAACATCTTCCAGCAGCGCTCATTAAACTGTTAACGAAGCCTCTTCAGCCGACACCAGAGCCAAAAACGGTCCAAGTCAACATGTTGCAACAACAGAGCAATCTGGGCTCTGTAAGGACAAACGATGCAGAAATTATAGTGATAAACAATATTATTGTTGTTTTGAGAACATTTACAAGTAAATTATTTAAAAAGGCATCAAGTTTGCAATTTCAAAAAAACTTTTTTGTAAAGAAAGGCAATTGAACTAAATACAACCAAAAACAAATAAAACAGAAATAAAAACTACACACAACCAAAAATGAACAAAATGAATATTGAAGTCTCAAAATTGCCCTTCAAAACATATTAATAATCAGAATTTAAATGATCAAGCTCATTTAAAATTGATTATGAGATTTTTATTTTTTTAGTTTATTAGTTTATTTAAAACATGGATAAAGTGGGGGAAAACACATTAATAAAAGATAATTTGCACCAGATTTAAGGCTGCGTTCACACAGCAGGCTGAAGTGACGCCAATCAGACTGGTTTTTTGTCTTAATGTGCCTGTAGCTGATCTTTTCATGGCAGTCTGAACAGCGCAGATCAGATTTTTCCGATGTGAACCAGGCTATTTGGATATGTGGTTCTAAATCTGATACTTATCTGATCTTTTCAGATGGATCCGAGTCTGGAGTCCATGTCGCATTCTTCCGACCGGAACGTCATTGAAACTCGACAAACGTCACTATTCTGCGTCCTGATGCACGCAAGCGGGCAGAAAAACAACAACTAATGACGAACAATAACGAGGATTAAGTTGTTCATGTTCTGGCTCCGGTCGGACAACAACTTCAAAATCGTAAAATATGCTACACCATTAGCATCCATGTTCACTTCCGCAAACACTGAGCTTCTTCTTCTACTTTCCTCTTGTGGCGGTTGGCAAAATAGTGAGAACGCTCTCTATGTGTGACGTTACTGCGCCCTCTACTGCGCATGCGGGACACTTGTAGGTCTTTTGTAGTTAAGTGAAAATTTTGGTATTTTAAGGACGGAAATAACAAGAATTTATATAAGTGACAAAAGAAAATGTTTCCAAATAAATACATAAATGAATTAATAAATAATAATAATAATTATTATTATTATTTCAATATAAAACTTATGAAACTTTAGTAAAAACTGCAGGTGTGTGTCTGTGCCTGGTGAACATGTTTGTTTTTCATTCAGTAGAGAATCCAGACATTTTACTTAAGTAAGAGTAGAGATACTTCATAGTAAAATTTCAAAAACTTACTCAAGTAAATGTAATTGAGTAAATCTAACTAGTTACTCTCCAACTCTGGAAAAAAATTAGCTAAATTCCAAACTTCTGCTTTATACTAGGCTGCTTTTTCTTTCCAATATTTTAAATGAACACTATATAAAATCTGGAAATAGGACAATTCTCCACAAATAACTTGAAGTTATGTACAGAAAAATCCATGAAGAGGTGAATCTGTGAATACTGAAGCGTTAACAGGCAGGTGTCTAAAATTTTCCTTAAAGACTGTGCTCTGAACTGTTACGCGTCGTATGAGACATGGTATGGGGCCAATTTATGGAGCAGAACAATAGTCAATTTAGAATGACGAGCTACCCTAGGGTTCATCTTTTTGGACAGAACAAGGAAATGGAGAACCTGGAGAAAACCTAAACAGAACAATGATCTGCAGACATGTTGGTGTGTGTATTAGTATTGTTCTGGTTAGTTAAAAGTGTTTTTATCTGTGTAGTACATGTATGATTCAGAAAGTCTTCGACAACATGCAGAAAGGTATATTTTTTGCATCACAGCTAAGTGACGTTGATTTTCTGAAACTCTGCTGACATGCAGATGCCAGCAGAGCTGATGTCTGTAGACATAAATCGAAGTAAATGCTGCGGCTGCTGCCTGCGCTGCTGTCAGTGTGAAGCGTCCTGAGAGAGCCGCTGAAGGGAGGCTGAGCAGCACAAACATGGAAATGAATGTGTAGGAGAAAACAGTTCCTCTGAGAGGCGGCACTTCCTGAAAATCAGGAGGAAATTAAGATATAAAATCCAAACTTTGGAAGAAAAAGATGGGGTTTCTCTTTTTACATTTTTGTAAACAGTCCAAGGCTAAGATATACAAAATGGTGCCTAGCTAAAGTTTTATTATGTTAAAACCACAAACTCCAGTATATTTTATTAAAAGGGATCTATTATGCAAAGTTCACACTTGGCACATTTTTGTTATTCAATTTGGGTCTAAAACACTTCAAGAAAACACCTACTTGTTTTCTGACAATACGAAAATGTTTTTTGGTGTCTGGAAAACGAACCCTTTCAAAAACCTCCCGATCGTTGAGTCAGACTGTGCCGTTAACTGGCAACCCAAACTGTACTCCAGCTGTGAAACTTTAATAAAACATGTTTGTTTTCATTCAGTGGTTAGAGAATAAAGAAACTTTCAGAGTAGAGATACTTCATAATAAAATTACTCAAGTAAAAATAAAAAGTACAGTGTAGTACTCCTAAAAGTATGTTTTTTCAAAAAAAGTTACTCAAGTAAATGTAACTAGTCACTACCAAACTCTGCTGGTGTAATGACAATAAGGATGATCCTATTTCACAATTATGTGTACTAAATATCAGCACACTTTGTAGTTTGAAAACTGTGAAACAAATCCAAGCAACATGAATGGATTTTGTAACAGAAGCAGAGACAAAACCAGATGGACCCGTTTCTTCCATGTTAGTTGAATTAATGCTACATCCAGAAGTTCTGCTGCTGCACGCACTGCAAAAACACAACAATTTACCAAGTATTTTTGGTCTAGTTTCTAGTGCAAATATCTTAGTACACGTGGAATAAGACAAACTAACTTAATAGAAACTTTTCAGCAAGATATACAACTATTGTTTTAAGTAAATAATTCTTTAATATTGTTGAAAAAGTTCTAGTTCCTCTGGCAGATAAATTAACTTATAACATGGGAAAATGTCTTGTTATAAGTGAAATAATCTGACAATAGAAACAGTACTTTCTCATCAATATTAAGGAATTATTTACTTAAAACAAGCCTCTATGTCTAGCTACAAAAATACTTTTAAGTTAGTACACTTGAAATAAGACAAAACTAAGATATTTGCTCTAGAAACTTGACCAAACATACTTGGTAAGAGTTTGTGTTTATGCAGAGCCAAAACACCAGTAATTAACTGGCTGTGCAGATGCTAGGAATGCGTGAAAACTTGTGTCCACCTTTGTAACCAACCGCAGAACAGCTGGCTCAAATTGTTTGCTGTATTTAAGAAGGAAATAAGAATAGATTGCAAGGCAGTCAAACATCAAACTGATCATAATCACACTTCTTTGTAAAAAAAAAAAAAAAACAGAAAAATAAATATTTTTTCCCAGTTGGATCAAATGCAAAACATGTTCAAGTACACACCTGGCTTCCACAGCTGGATTACACTGCGACACCAGACAGAGAGAAAGAGAGAGAGGCTGGTGAGTTACTCTTACTAATATCAGCCGCGGCTTAAATCCCTGAATGAAGTGCGGCTCGGTTATTAAACCGAGGAGCAGCGAGGGAAGGAAAAAAAAAGAAGTTGTCTTCCCACTCCTGCAGGGATAAGGAGTGGTGGAAAGAGTGAGGTCGCATCATGGTCGATGACAGTAGTTGCTAGGCAACAAGGAGCCACGTGAGACCAGGTTCTTTAATTTGATATTTGCATCGGAGCAACAGCCGAACAAGAGGAAACAGAAGAGAGACAAAGGCAGTTAGGATGTTCATAAAATGGCAGAACCTGGGTCCGAATCCGGCGACGGTTCGGTTGGGATCGTTAGAACGCAGCGGCGGGAAGGATTTATTGGATTAGGGCATTGATGGATGGAGTTCAGGCTCCTCTAATAAAGTGAGTTTATTGATAAAATAATCAAGTCATTGTTCCAACTGGAGGCCAAGATGGACCAGACAAAAGCAGAGAGATTATTTCTCCTTACGTTTTGTTTTTCACCAAGTATTAAGCACTAAAATTACCAAATTGCTGTGGAATGAATCGAATATTGGCTGTGATAATTTTAGAACATAGAGGGAAAAAAGCCATCAGAAAAGCTCAGTAAGGTTAATGGAGTTCTGCTTCTCCTTGGCATGTCGGAACGAAATTAATCTCTAAATAAGGTCGTGTCAACTTTGATTCAAATTTAAGCCAAGAAAATGAGAAGTTAAACATTCTTTGTCTACATGCTGCACGAAATCCCACCTTATGTTGTGCTTGCATGACTAATTCAATTCAATTAAGCATATTTGGATAAAGCACATTGATTAACATTTTTGTAAATGTGCCAGAATTAGCCAAAGAGTTGCTCCTGTTCAGTGTCAATATAAGATGCATTTGTGTCACTCTGCTAGATTTTGATACTTTATTACAACTAAGTCTTTTTAGATAGTAGAGTCACCCCACAGCATGATTCTGCCACTGCCGCTTTTCAAAATGCGTTAACAATGTTCCATACTTCTCAAAAGTCTGAACTGGAAGTGATCTGCGCCATCTTGGTAGGCAATCACATAGCAGAGCCATGCGCTTCGAGACCAACAAAGAGAAAATATGGGGACACTCTTAACCAATGTGCAAGAGAAAGATAGATGATGAACAAAATGGCTGCTGTCAGGATCGACAAAGAGTCAAGATTTGAGACGAAGAAGGAAAATACTGTATGTCAAACAATGTGGACAAACTGCCTCCAATCTCAAACTATGACATACAGTAGTTAATCACCTGGTTAACCACCTAGTGAACAACATGGAGGAGCTTCACAGCCTGGAATCCATGGACCCATATAATCAATGTTTCAACAGCTTTGTAAAGGACGCACAAACATTTTGTGTGAATATCAAGGTTCTGCTGACTGGCAAACAAGTACGTAGTAACAAATACATAGCTAGCAGATAGCTACATTAGCTAAGCTCATTTTGGTAGTTTGGCAGTAAGTACTACAGTAAATATCACTGATATTTATCTTAGTATCATACAAAGGTTGGTAGAGTACTCAAAAATGGCAATCGAGTAATTGTTGTAATGTACTTGCATTGTTTATAAGTTAGATAGGAACGAGGTGAGAGCTAGTTCTAAGCTTGTGTCTTTTTTATTGTTGTCATAGCAACTCCATAGCAACTGCCTGCCAAGATGTCTGTCAACTACAACGTTCACAGAAGTGTGACGTCAGATGAGAACTATGTATCGGACACCTGTAGTGACTACTTCCTTGTCAGAGGAGGATAAAGCCATTCCGATATTAGTTACTGACACGATTAATGGTAAGTTGGCGCCGCTAACCGAGCAGCTGGCATTGGCAAATGAGAAAGAGAGTACTAGCCAGTGCTAGCTTTGGAGAGGCTAACAACTAGCATGCCTACGCTGGTCTCTCACAACTCGTACTTTTTTCTTTGCTGTGTTCTACTTGGATAGGCTCTGAAGTCGGAGCGCTCCAGTTAACTAACATTTAGCTTTACTTTCCATGAGCAAACACCACTTTGAATTTGTTCAGTTTAGAGTTGGAAGCGGTGCATGTAACATTGATGTTAGACGTATTCCTACATGTGCATAATAAACGTGTTTCCGCCACAGCTTATTGTTCATTGTGATTAATCTGACTGAAGGTTTTAGTCGATTGACAGCACTAGAGATGCACCTCTGCTTCCAACACCTGAATCAAAAGGCTGATCAACAACTTTTGCAAAGGTTGTTAATCATTTGTTTGATTCAGATGTGTTGGTACTAAAGCATCATAACCCACTGCATGTAGGTCAATATTAAAAAAAGAACAGCGATGCTTCCCATAGCATTCATTACGTGTCTCACTCTTTGGTTAGGAATGTGTCTTCTTGAGAAATAACAATGAAAAAATATATTTTCTCTCCAATAATCTGTTTTATTTATGAATCCCCGCTGTACGCAATCCTGTCACATTACCTGTAAGTGTTTTCTTAACAAGGATGGATTTTTCTTTTCAAATGAAAGCACTCTCTGTCAGGGGGCTTCAGCTTCAAGATTCTCCATGACATGTTTTCCCTCTCAGGTAAGGGAACGCCGTTTGATTTACAAGCAAGAAGGAGAGAGAGACAAGAGATCAGAGAGAGCGAGATAGAGGGTCTACCACATCTGCTGCCTCTGAGACAACTGGATGCTGCGCGCTCTGTCATGTGAAGCAAATATCAGAATCAGAGCAGCAGATGGCAGAAAGGTGAAAGAAATAGGTCATGTTTGGCATATCTGAACACTTTAGTTTGGGCTTTTATGTACTTTACAGTTTTGTAAAAGCAGCTTAAGGATACCACAACACCATGTAGCCTTAAGTTCAAGGTGCTCTTACTTCATAAGTCAGTGCTGTCCAAAAGTTTTGGCAAAGGGGTACTGTGTTCATTAACAACATTTAGGGCTATTTGTAATTTAGAAGCACAATAAAAAGATAGACTTGAGTCTTACTGCTCAAGGCATAGAGTCGCTCAAAAGAATTGAATCGCTTGTGAACGACACAAAACTCGCTGCAGGTCTGACTCAGCTTCCTCCGATTATATAAGTATTCCTGCCGTTGTTTCTTTTCCACTGTATCTTCAGCTTTTTTTTTTTAGTGTTTAAAGTCATTTATCCATTTTTTAAAAACACATTCCTTAGGTAAGCTAGCTGTAGCGTCGCATTTTCAGCCCAAGTCATGACAAATAAATGGTTGTCCACATAGCAGTAGTCCATGGACCTCCGGTGGTGCGGGGACCTCCGGTAGTGCTGGGACCTCCGGTGGTGCGGGGACCTCCGGTGGTGCGGGGACCTCCGGTGGTGCGGGGACCTCCGGTGGTGCGGGGACCACAGCTTGAGAAAGACTTAAATAACCAATGCTGATGACACCATTAGAAAAAAAGTCATGAAGGTGTGAACATCACTCCTCACAATCAGAGGAGGAAAAAGCACAACAAAAGAAGCTGACTGGTGCCTCTAAGTGAGTCTTTTTCAAACTGTGGCCCGCGGGCACCCCCTACTGGTACGTGAAGTACTGCATGTAAACAACCATTTATTTGCCGTTACGTGAGCTCAAAGTGCAATGCCACAGTTAGCTTACCCAAGGATTGTGTTTAACATTAATAATGCATATATGGCTTCAGACCGGGTCACTAAAAAGAAAAGCTAAAGATATCGGTGGAAAGTTTTTGAGGATGAGTTGCTGAACTTTTGTTTTTGAACACTATTACGATACATAGCATGTTCACATGCTGCGCCCCACGCTGATTAACTGCATCTTAACACCTAAAATAAAATTATTCATGTTGGGCTATCTACTGGCTGAAATAAAATGTTTGTTTTTGCCAAAGCAACTCAAGTCTATTCCACATTACAAATAGTCTTAAAATATTATTAGTCCACACAACACTTGTAGTAAATACATTTTTTGATCTCCATATGTTTTCTATCATTGGAAAGTTTAGAATCCATACTGTAAATAACTCAAAGTGCCCTGAATTGACGTGTTCATGAGTTGTTGTGGCCAGTCACATTTACAAAACATCGCCATTCTTCACAATCGGAGGACCAAAGACAATGAGTTAAGAGACTAATATCTTTCCTTCAGGTTGTATATATTAAGATGTGTTATTGCAGGGGTGAGTGTTTGTTAAATCAGGTAAATGGTCCTCTGTGTGTTTGATTAAGTTTGAGAAACCGCTGCTGTTTACCTGCAGGGGGCAGAGTGCAGGCCTTTGATTGGCTGGTGGCAGGTGGAGGGTTTTTCCTGCGGGGCGGACTCCCACCAATCAAGTCCGAGTGGTGGACCCTGGATACGGTCGGCGACTGGGGAATGCTGGGGAGAGTACGCGACTTCGCCAGTAGGGGTCGCTGCAGCTTCCTTTCCAGAGACCTTCAGAAATAAGACATGGAGAGTACAGTAGATCTGTTTGGTTTATTGATACTTTCGACAAGAATACAATTATTGTAACGGAGAGAGCTGCAAATTAAAACTGAATATGATACCATTTTAAATATACAAATAGGCCTGTAATAATAAACAATAACTCAGTTAGTTGCATGATAAATTAAAACTCGATAATTTCCATTTGCATGATTTATCGTTTTCTCTTTTCTCTCTTTCTACCAAAAACTGCATGATAAAAGTTTTCAATTTGGCACTTTGGTCTCACCTAATATTGGTTACAGAGACTCCATAATTAATTATATTTGTTGTTTTGTTTATTTATTTTGAATATTTAACATGTCTTCCAGCTCCAGCATGAAATATTCATCACAATTTAAAGTTTATTGCTCTTTGAGAATGTATTCTGCATCATTATTACATTATTATTTATATTACTTGAAAATGGTCTCAAAACTTCAATATAATTATTCATCAAAATAACTTCTGGATATTTTATAGTCAAGAAAAAATTATCGTTACATATATGGAAGTATACAGCAATGCATACGGACTCCTATTAATGACAAAGAGCATTTTCAGGGATCAATAAGTTCCAGTTCTGCTTAATCAGACCCAGGTTCTTCCAGATGACTAATTGATTCATCATAGCAGCCGACATCATCACATCAGAAATCAATAGAAGCAATCAAGCGAACATCTTGGCAAAGTGCTAAAAGAAAACACACACAGAATGCTATTTATTCATTTATTTAGTTGGATTTTGCACACAAATGTGCGGGTTTTAATTTATTTCCATTCACTGTAACTAAAAATCTAAAGCTGGAAAGCAATAAGGAAAATATACTGACAGCACAAAACATTTCAAGAAACAAGTTACATAAGAAGAGAAAGAGAAAGAAAGAAGTGGGAAACAATAATATGAAAATCTACACTGTGGAGGAATGCTGCTGATAAATATTCATACACTAGGTTTTAGAAATTAATCTATATCCTAGAGGAGAGATAAAAATATTCAACATGATTAGCTACTCTGCCAACCGATTCAGTGTTGAAGAATTATTTCAAAGAAAATTTGCTCCAAAATCTGCAGAAGACAATTTTTTCTGCGTAGATTTCACTTGGAGCTGCAGAGATCCTGGATAAAAAAAGTATTTAAACACCAAAGTGACTTTTTTATGAATGTTAAATATCCTGGAAACAGCTTCTGAAATATACATCCTAAATACCATGAGTGTAGAAAGGAGGCACAGTTGTTAATGTAGCTGTAAGCAGAGACTCTTTAGAACAAAATGCCTGATGGATCTCATGTAAAAAACGGACTGGACCAGAAAAGCTTTTAATGGCTGCTGCCCTGTTTTACATTTACATGGCAACAACTGTCTTCAGGTTTTAATACCGCTTTCTCGCAATTCAACCACAGGCTTCCCTTTATTTCAATGGCCTTTTGTGCAATAGTCCAACAACAAGTCAAATTTCACTCAAAAAAATCTGAACAGTGCGGTGTGCATTTGTATTCTGCTCCTCACACACCCTGTTTGGTGTGTAGGACAGAAGGTTCCCACACTTCGACTCTGGAAACAGAACTTCTTCTGACTTTCTTCCAGAGATTGTTCTTCCAGTCTCTCTTCTCTGAATACCAGATTTGTTGACACTTTTACATTAAGAAAACATATGAGTATTTCCTAAAAACTAGCTTATTGCTGTTGTATGCAAACTGGCGTGATGCAAAGTGTTTCCATCACAATTTTGCAAAATACACAAATTTAACTGTGGCCAAAAAAACACCTCATCCTTAAAGGTGACCTATTACGCTTCCTTAAACAGGTTAGATTTAAATCTAACCTGTTACATGTTTTTGTCCAAAATCATAAATCTGCCCTAATGAGCTGCTTTCGGGTGTCCTGTCCCTTTAAATCCAAATAAGTGCTGCTGGCCACGCCCCCCAACTCACCTTTAACACTCACACTTGAAAATGGCTGCAAACAGATGAGCAATTATACAACCGTACATCTTTGACAAGCAAAAGTGGAGCCTCCTGCACAACCAACAAGACTGCAGTAAGCGGTTCATAAAGCCATTGTAAAGCTGCCGCTTTGCTGGGGTTGCTAGGTAACGGCACAATGCGACTCATCAGGACTTTTTTCAAACAGCTCATTTTCCAGACACGAAAAAAACAACCTACTGGGAAAAAAACTGCTGGATTTTATTTTGTTTGTAATAATGAAATACAAAAACGTAACACCAGTTTTTAAGTCCAGTCTTTATTTTTTATAATAAGATATTTTTTCATAGGTTTCCCATTTATTTATTTATTTAAATTTTTTTGTAAAAGTGGGCAGCGAAGGAAGCGATTCTTTTCCCTCCTCTCTTCCTCTGTGCGTGTTCTGCAGTTTATATTGCAGGCTTAAGTTTATCTAACTCTGGGGATCAATTAGATAAAACGAGAGCAGATCCTAGATCAGCACATCCACGGGTCTCAGAAGCAACGCACCGACATCAGCGATTAAACTCCAACCTGGTGGGAAACGCAGGTGTGCAGAGGTTGGGAATATTTAAACCCACTGAAGGTGAATCCTGCTTTTCACATGTAGGCAGGAAACACTTTGATAACAGCAGAAGCCGACAAGTTTCTCACTCCTTGGCGATCCATACCGACGTGTGCGAGGAAGAAAAAAGTATTTGCCTGAAGCGCACTCTCTCTCTCTCACACACACACACACACTCCATGAAGCTGCCTGGAGGTGAAGCGACTAAGAGTCCGCTTGTAAACACTTACAGCCAGCCGCACTCTCTACATTTGCACAAACACAGTTGTCAGCCTCCCACCGGCACAGCATGATGATAACGCACACAGGGTTGAACAGTCGGCCCAGGCCGCTCTGACAATTTGGGTTTCACTCATCCAAAGGACCTGTTGCTAAGTGACACTGACTACAAAAAAGGGGGTGAAAAGAAGAGGAGAGAGCAGAGATGAGGAGTGAAGAGCCTTGTTTTTTGTTTTCCTTCACCTCCCAGCAGCAATCTATACCATCAGGTTGGAAGAATCAACAGTTTTATGTTCACAGATGTTCTGGACAACAGCCACGTCTCTTGTTTATGTGTCACATAAACTGGAAATATGCAGAGAATAATCGAGATTCACTATGAATGACAGACATGAGCAAAACTAGTCAAAATGTGTGAAAAAAAAATACTGCAGGATTTGTAATTTTTTAACAGAAAGTGTTAGAAAAACATGTCCTACAATCTAGCTCGTCAGTTTGGCGTGGAAGAAAACTCTAGAAAATCTTCTGTTCTCGGACTCGCCGGCGCCCCCCGGGGGAAATGTGCCATTCTCCCACATCCACAGGCCCACGCTCCAGATCCAGACAAGCGCAGCGGTTTGTATTAGTGACCCATTTTAAGGCTAAAAGTAGAACACGCAACCCTCAGGCTTCGACGTCCAGCCATTCGTCAACCCGGACACTTTGTGAAAAAATAAAATAAATAAAAATGGACCATAACTCAGAGATGGACAGAAATGATTTTGAATGCAGAACGCTGCTGAATCCTGAATCGCTTTAGCAGTTTGTATGCAGAACCGCCGTGCCCAGTGTGATTCACAAACACTTTTTGGCTTTTCAGTAAGATTAATATCAGTTCAGATTAGCTTTACTGAGAAATTGTTGTTTTTTTTATTATTTTGAAATGTTTACTTCCTGTTGAACTGAAAAAAACGCAGAGTGCAGAAAGAAGCACAGAGTAACTAATACAGTTTTTGAACATTTTGGCGTGTTTTAATGTAGAGAAAGAAAAAAAATCCTATTTTTGTATTTGCTTTTGAGTTTTTAGTTAAATTCGCAGTTTTGAATCCATATTTTACTTTTCCAAGCGTGACACAAATACTGGATCTGTTGCCTTATCACCTGGTAAAGATGTACAAAAACAGTAAAGTTAATTTTTAGTCCAAAATCAGTGAAACTGAGGCACTTTAAGGATTATTTCCACTGGGGATTGGCATTTATCACATCTGCTACTGTGAAGAATTTTGATTTATCCTCATCATGGTAAACTTCAGTTATTGATGGTTAATAAAAAAAACAAAAACAAAGATGATTATTTCAATTACAGATTCATGTGTAGATGCATTTAAAACAATAATCTGCGACTGGAATTTGATAATTTTATGCTCTAATCAGCGACTGGCTGGTTGGAAACTGAAAAGCCAATTTTTTTCAGAACGCTAAAAGCGGAGCAAGCAGGTCAGACTGACGGCAACACTCCTGGGCTTCAGAGCTGCTACTGAATGAATGAGACTCGCTTGGCTGTTTCCAGCGTCTGTGTTGTGCTTAAAAACAAAACACAAAAGGTGCAAAAAGGAAACTGCGGCTTTTTCAAAGACATTTCAGTCAATAAGACTGAACAGGCGCTCATGTCTTTAAATTAAACATCAGGGGGTTTAGTAGATTAGGAAATGTTTGCAGTGTTTTTTTGTAAATGTTAAAGGAGCAAAATTAATAAAAGATGCATTAATCTAAATCGTGACAAAACTAACAAGAGTATTTATCTCTTAAACATCAATTTAGACATAATTATTGTTAAATGATCTTGTAGAAAAAAAACATAAAGAAGGATACAGTTTGAAAATACGAAGTATTAATGTACCTCTAAGTCTTTTCAGCTAATTTTTTGTATGAATGGCCACAGAACATTTCCACCAAATAATAAAATAAAATAAAATAAAATAAAGAAAGAAAAATCTCATATTTGCAAGTAAAAGGCCAACTTGTTATATTTTCCGGTGTTAAAAAGCTGCTACATTTGATATAAAAATGAGAATTTTCCATGATTAAAGGCATAAATTCACAAATTTAGACTATGATATTTGCTGACATCGTAAAATTTGAAATTGGTCTGAAGTAAAACAAATTTCCTGACATCATAAAGGCAGAAATTTGTGACGTAAAATGTATTTTGGATCCCGTTTGAGGTGTGCATGGCAAATCTACACCCAGAAAACTTAATCTGAGACCAGAAAAGATTTTATTTCATGCAATTCCCAACTTTATAATGCCAGAGAATACTTTAATTCTAATATTGTAAATTTATTCCTTTAATCAAGGAAAATTATAATTTTTGGGGTGGAAATTTATGCCTTTTGGACAGAGATAATCCATGTTTTACTTGTAAATGTTTTAGCTAAAGTAGAAATAATTTTTGGCTTCAGTGAAGCAGGAAAACAGCTCTGTAACTTCAGACTGGTTTTGTTTATTTTGCTTCATTATATTAGAAATATTTTACTGTTAGGCAAAATATATTGTCATTTAAGATGAATAAAGAACAATCAAAATTTGATAGAAGTGTTAATTGTTGATGGAGGCATGAAATTTATACTTTTTTTATGAAGTATGTAAAAAAGGGCAGAAAATTTCTTGTATTTCTTGTCGAGTTAAATATGTTTTCATCTTTCCACCAGGTTTGTGCCCAGCAGAGTTGAAGGGGAGATAAAAGCAGATTTTCTTTGGTATCTGGATGAGAAAATCTGGGAGCAATACGTTAAGAGCCGATTAATCTTTATCTTTATCCTTCAGTCATTCAGCAGACACCGGAGTCAATAAAGCAAATAAATTGAGCGAAGCTGCATTGATCCGCTTTAATGACGAGCTGAAGCGTGTGGACTCTCTCTGCGGCTTTCAGGCTGGACATTTACTGGTTCATCACAGACGGGCTCTCAATCACTCCGCTCTACCGAAGGCTGTTCATCTCACTCACGAAACAGCAGGAATTACGGCTCCGGCTGCAGGAAACTGCAAAAGTCTGTAATGTTTCTTTCATAGGAAGGAAACCGGCATCCATAAAACATAAACTTAGTTTGACAACAGAATCACTTTAAACCCCCATTTCATGTGAAAGTGAAACTTATTTAATATACTTTTTCAGATAATGAGACTTGGAGTCCCCGAATGATTCGAGTTTCTTGATTGTTAAAATTCCCCGGGGAAATTTATCTGCCTTGAAGTTTGGTTAAATTATGTTTTATTATTTAGCGTATCGTGTTCCGGCTGGGTCGTTATTTATGTTGCGCAACGCTTTCACTTCCACCTATGAGTTGTTGTTAAGTGATTGCAGGATAAATTCCAATTTTTAAATTCGATGATAATGTCCGGGTTGTTGTCGTTTTTCGGGGGACCAATGACAATTCTTAAATTAACTGGAGCGATGCCTTAACGGCGCGGAAGACTGCTGCAGGTGTATTTATACAGGTGAGCAGATAGACTGAACACGCCTGTTAGTTAATTGATCGTTAGTGTAACTGTAGCTTTATGGACGAATCCGGAAAATAAATTTACCACCATCCAGGTTTCAACAAATGGGTGGCGGAGCGCATCGTGGCGGTGCATAGCTGCCATTTGTGTTTTTATGTATGACGAAGGAGCCAAATCCCGTCGCTAACATGGACATAAAACCTATAAACGTTTTGGCAAAGTGAAAGTTCATCTATTAAATTGACTGAAGATGAATACATTAACTAAAAACTGTTTTTTAGACATTTTTTAAGTGTTTTTGAGAGCCTGCTGCTTTGTTATTAAATTTCATATTTTTGTATAATTTCGTCCAGGTTAACTTAAAAATGGAGCTACTATTGTTACAGGGTAATTTTCTAAACTACAGAACTGTTAGGGATGCACAATTATGAGAAATTAGGCCGATGCTGAAATCCGACAGCAACACTGCTGTTATGGTAGAAGTTACCAACTTTTACTTCATCAAATTTTTTATTCGATTACTTGATTAATCGTAAGAATAATCGACAAAATACTCGATTACTAAAATAATTGTTTACAAGAGCCTAGATTGCAGTTTTTCGGCCAATCACCAACCTTTAAGAATCCTGACCAACCGATTCCGATTTTGGATGATACCAATTTTTCTTGTCTGAAATGTCGCTAAAAATAGGAAGAAAGTCGCCGAGTCGGGGTGACTGACATGACCTGGTGGACCGGCCTGTCAGCAGGAGAGGGGGTTGATTTCTAGGTAAGATCGGCTTCATGTGTAAGTATCGGCACCAATAAATTGGTGCACTCCTAAATAAGACAAAACAATAAGAAATTTGAAGTTTGTCAAAGGTGCAGCTAAAACCTAAAACATACAAATCCAGTGTTTAAATCAGATGGTTACAGGAAGATCTTCAACATTAGAAAATGCCAGGAGGGCACAGTGTGCACGGCATTGACAAAACACTGAAAACAGGTGATTAATGAGGCCATGAGCCCAATTTCTTTTTATTCACTGAGACTCTATTTGAGTGGAAACCCTCCCTGCTACAGCTGATATTCTGTCCAGATTCACACACGTGTGTATTAGCGGTGTAATGAGATCTGGTCACAATATTAAAACTTTTCAGTACAATCTGTCACAAAGCAATATTAGCTGCTGCCAACATGTGACTCTGTCTGCTGAGGTAAAGGTGCAGTTATGAAGCCCGGATATGAAGGAGAGCGTATCTACGTTCAGGACACTTATTTTGAAGAAAAAAAAGGAAGTAGTTCTTGATTTTCTCTGTTCTACTGACAGAATCTATTCACAAAATGTTCGTCAACAACCCATGGTTGAATTAGCACTGATGAAGGACTCAGACACATTTGTTATTTTTTTAAGCAAGTATGTGTAATTATTCATAGCATCTAGGGGGGCGATAGTGTGCTGGTGCATAGACCTCATTCATGTTTTTATTATTCTGGAAATTTCATGCATGCGCACAACGCTAGAGGGCAAAAAGACGATTCTTTTACATGCTGCGACAGAACAATCGCTTTACCTCAATTAAACCTGAAGCTGTTATTGATTTAATGTTTTGCTTCACAGCAAAGGGGAAAATAACGCAGAAAAACCATTAAACAACTCAGAGCCACTTTTTTTCTCACTCTGTCGGCTACGCTACACGACGACTCGTTGCCATAGCAACTGACACCACCACCAGTTTATGTTTCAGGATTCAACACCAACACCAAAACAAAAACACACTCAACCATTTCCCACGCAAAGAACAGAACACACAGGCCGTTACAGTTTTATGTTTTCAGGCTTGATGTTTATTTTCAGATTATTAGTTAGTGATCACTGTGGTAGATTAGCTACCGCTGCTACTAGCTAAGCTAACAGCACTGGTTGATTAATTTAAACACCTACTTTACTGATGATCTGTCAGAGTTGGTGTGTGAGTCGCCTTTTTTTATTTTGCAGCTGAACCGAAACACACAGAATTCCACAGCACATCTACATGTTAAGGTTTTCATAGTCAAGCTAGCATAGCTGACCTACTTCCCTCTCCCTTGCCATTGTTTTTCTCAAAAGAGTAAAGTAGAAGAAAAGAACGTAAAAAGATAAAATGAATAAATTTTTTATTCATTCACATTGGGAAAACATCTGTTTTTATAGAACTCCTCCTTGGTTCTACAAAAAAATTGTTTCTTCTTTTTCTTATCTGCGGCATTTGGCGCCACCTTCTGACTGGGAGTATTATTGTCACTGTCCACAAGACACAAATATCTGGGTTACACTCAGTCATCCACAAACCATCCTTGTACGTTAGCTATGTAATTTTTTTGTGTAAATCCTGTGAAACTCTGTTGTTTTTACTTAACGTTATCGAACCATGAAAATCTAACAACTGTGATCAACAACTGCTGGAATAATGAAGGCCTGTTGACCGTTAATAGCATGTCTCCACCTGGTTTCATCCGTCTAAAAACAAGAGGCAGTGTTAATGTGTTAGTGCGGCTTTGAGGGAGCCGGCGTAAGAAAGGGCAACAAAGAGAGGAAATGATAAGTGATGGTTCAATAGAAATGGAAAGTTTCTGAGAGAGAACACATGAAAAGATGGAGAGGCGTAGGAAGGGGTGACTTGAGAGAAAGAGACGCTGAGTGGGAGACAAACTGTGGGGACGTGAGGGATTCATAAAGGCAGGACATCTTGTGTTGTTTTCCACCCACATTAACACTTTGTCTGTAAGTAAAGAATATAATGTTTGGAAAACATAAAGCAGCGGCATCAATTTTCTCCCCCAAAACATTCTGAGGTGGACACCAGAACCATAAAGACGAGATAATGACATTTGTATTAAAGCTTTGAGATTTGAAGAACAAACTCTCTGATCTACTAGAAAGATCAGAAAGATTCATCACCATATGGGCATTTGTTGATGTTGTTAATCTGTTAGCTTACACCCTTCCATGAGAAAGACAAACGTAATCTAAGTTTATATAACAAGTAGATTGCAAATATTTTTCTCATTCCATGCAAACCAACCTGATCAAATGTAAAATATGACCAACACCTTTGTATAGTCATTAATTAAATCGCTGCTAACCGCACTAAGTCTGCCAAAAGTTTAGAAAAAAGTTTTTTTTTAAAAATCCCTTCAGCAGAGCCAGTCTGACAGCACAAAGCAGACCAAAAGCAGCTAGCTAAAACGCTAGCAGCATTAACCTTAAAGAACTAATCAGAAGCTGTTCCACTAACGTTGAAGCACCATATCAGCATGGTGTTTAGCCAAAGCTAATGCTAAAGTGCTAAATTCAACCATATTCACACCGACCATGTGTCCAAGGAGAATTAGCGCTTATCCAGAAAAATTAACATTGAGGGAAGCTAATTGTGCTAAACATTTTCAAAATTAGCAAAACAAAATATTAGCTCAACTATTAGCGCATTTGCATGGAATGTGACACTGTACAATCATCTGGCAGCATCTTCACCAGTTTATCTGGGTTCCTGGAGTTTACTTTACAGATATAAGATGTTAAATGTGTTCAGGTTTTTGAAAACATTTAAACGTTTAATTTATTGACCAAGAGTTTTGTGTTGTACATACAACATGATCCACTAAGTTTTACATTCATTTTGGGATTTTTTTTTGTTTATTTGTTCTTTCTAACTTTGTAAGCATGTAATGTGAACAAAATTCATATTTTATGGTATATTTTTTATGCTGATTATAATACATACATATTAATAAAATAAATCTTATAAAAAATTAGCGCATTTGCAGATTAGGACCCCTAGCCAACAGTAACACATTGTACTCTGATTGATAATCAATAAATATTAATTTCTCGTGCCTGCATATCTTCTCTACATCATAATTTAAAGGTTTTTGCAGAGCATTATTATACAACAGTGAATTATTTACATTATACATAAAATAACTGTTGTTCCATGACTTTATTGGAGGATGTTGACTCCACCGCAGTAATTTGTCTCTTTGTTGTATCATAAAACAACATTTATTCTGTTCAAACAACTAAATTCTACATATGACCATACCGCAAGTCCAAGAAGAATTAACAGAGAATGTAAAATATGCACCACCAGATTTCCCTCTTTAATAATTCATGGAGCTAATTAAAGAGCTGTTATACAAAATTAAAAGTGTCGGAAAATTGGGTGAAACTGTGATGAAGTGGAAACTCGAACTGCCGTGATGAGATCATTTTTATGCTGCATACGATAACGCTGACAAAATATAATTGAATGGTTTTAAATCAACTGTGTCTGCTGGGATGGTTCAGTGTTTAAAGGTGATACTTACAAGTAAAGCGCAAAAGTTACTGGCTCCCCGAGCAAATTTGTGTGAAAAAATATTCAAATAAATTCAGCTGTAGGTGAATTTCACACAGAAAATGTCAGAAAAATTTCATATTTAATTTTATTACATTTATTCAAGTGGTAATTATTACCACTCAAAATGATGGCGCCCATAAAAATCCCTTTAATAAATGTAACCAAGAAATTTTAATACTTTATAATTTGGGATAAATAAAGTATTTTTGAATTTATTCAATCGATCTTTGCAAAATGTACAGTGAGAAGAACGGAAAGAGAGATTAAAGTAATGAAGCAAAAAAAATGGCACCTTGGTCTCATTGTGTATCCATAGCAACCATCACAAACGTAAACATCCATTTTAACTGCAACTCTGCACCTCGTGTATACTTTCAGGTAAAGTAGAGGATGTGTGATGCTGTGGGCCTGTTTCTCCACCAAGAGGCCTGGGAAACTCAGTAGTTTCACAAAGTCTTTAAAAAAAACAAACAAACAAAAAAAACCCAGAAGATTTAAACTAACCATCTGGTGACAATCTGAAAAATGGGTCGTCAATTGGTCCAGAAACATGACAAAATCGATCCATAGGTGGTTCAACGGCAGCCTGCTTCAGACCCAAACCCTCTAGTGAGCCTGCAAGGTGGACTGGATGAAGAAGGGCTGCAAATAACAACCACTTTACTTATCAATTAATCCGTCTGTTCTGACGATTAATCGATTAATTGTATAAACTGGCAAATTTTGCAGATTATTTTATTGAAGTCTTTGTCTGCATTATTATAAATTCACACAAAGATGCAAATAAAATATGTAAATTATTTTTTAAATAAAAAACTAAACATCTTATTGCCTAAAATGGAACAACAGCGTTCCTGTCGTCACCACTACATCATCTGTAGCAGCTGCAGCTAAAACATCAACATGTGAAAAACTCAGTTTTTCCTGCTTGACTAAACGCCACTTCAGGGCTGATCTGGTGATTATTTTTGGATCAACTGATTAATGACAAAGCAAAATGTGCTTACAGGAGAATTTTGTTTACAGAATTTTAACATGTGAAGCTAAAACTATATTTAAAAAGGGATTTCTTTCATCTTCGATGCAAAATGCATATATCTTTGTGCAGATTTGGCTTAATTACTCCTCTGAGCATATTGTTCCTTCAGCAATGAGTCCATTTTTGATTCTGTATACTCAAGTTAACAATTGATTGATAAATTTATTGATGATTATGATGATTATGACAATGAATCTGATTAATCATTTCAGCCCTACAATAAATGAACTCAAATTTCAGATTATGGACATATTTACAAATGTAATAAGTATATATTTTTGTAAGGATTTGGCTTAATTACTGATGTAAGTATATTGTTCCTTCAGCAATGAGTCCATTTGAGTCTGTATGCCCCAGTTAACGATTAATCGATTAATAAATTAAATAACGAATCTTATGATGGATCTGATTAATCATTTCAGCCCTATAATAAATTAACACAAATTTCAGATTATGCTCCGAGTATATTGTTCTCTCAGCAATTAGTCAAATTTTTTGATTCTGTGTACTCCAGTTCATGATTAACTGATTAATAAAGATGAAGATTAATCATTTTTCAGCCCTAATAGATTAACTCAAATCTCAGAGTATGCTACTGAAATTATTTTTGTACTCTCAGTTTGCCAATCTGTTTGTATCTAGTGGTATGTTCTAAAATAAATCCAATAAAGAAGATTTCATTCTTAATTTTTGATCTAAAAGACGAAGGAGGATTCATAATTTCCCCATTTCTCTGCAGTCAGTTTGCTGTAAATCCACTTCCCTGCCGCTGAATGATAAACAGCAACACATCCTGAGTGCTAGTAGGAAGCCGACAGTGTGAACGTGTGAAGCAGATGTGAGCCGAGACGAGCTGCTGGCTGCTTCCCCCTCTCCCTCCACGCTCCGTCGTTCCACATAACCAGCATGTTGACTCCACGCTTTTCTCTTTCTATCTATAGAAAGACGCTCCGTGTTGAAACTGAGTCAGTGGGAAGAACCTATAGTGGGCTCCAGCAGCATGCCTGACAGCACACATCCACTGCAACCTCCACACTTATGTAACAACGCACACAAACAGGGAGCCACTCCGAAGCTAACACCTGTGATCCTGACAGGTGTGTTCAGCTCTGCAGGTGCTCTTGGTGTTAAACGCAGAGAAGTGAAAGCTTTCTATAGGGTGCCATTTAGGCTGGCATGCCTTTGCACACACACACGCACACCCACGCACCCACGCACACACACACACACCCACACACGCACACCCACACACACACACACACACACACACGTGGGTTACCTGGCCTCTGCCACCGTGCAGCAGTAGCTGCCACTGCGCCGCGAGCTTCTCCCCACCCGCAGCTCTTCTCGAGACTTGCGGCGGTTAAAGTAGTCGGTGAGTTTCCCGAAACTTGCCATTTCTCTTTTTTTCCTTTCCTCCTTTCCTTCTTCCTCCGCCTCTCAGGCTCCTTTATTCCCCCCCACTCTTGCCCCACTCTTGAATAAACCTGGAAAAGTCCAGATTCTCGCAAGATCCCTGCGAGAGTTCCTCCAGACTTGGACGTGTCCGTTCCGGTCAGATGCTTGGCGTGGTTCAGCGGCGGGTCCTGGGCATCACCTCCATCTTTTCCCAAAGCCTCTCAGAAATTCTGCGTCTGGTTTTTGCTTTTGTTTTTCTTTTTGCTCCCTCGATGGCTTGCCACTTCGCGTGGAGCGTGTACACTGACTGACTCTCTGGAAATAGTAACGTTTGTAACTGCCTACCCATCGACACAGCAGGAGCGCTGCCCCCTCCTCCCCTCTGCTGGAGAGCAGACAAGGAGGAGAGAGAGAAAGAAAATGAAAAGGGAGGGCGGCTGAGCAGCGATCTCCTCTCAGGCTCATGGGAGAAAATGATGCTTGTACCGAAGCCCCCGTCTCTCTCTCTCTCTCTCTCTCTCTCTCTCCTTTTTTATTGCATGCTATCTTTCATGCAGGAGTTTTTTTCTAAAAACACGTCTCCCAATCAAAGCTGAAGAGCAGAGAACATCCTCCATCTCTCTGCTCTCAATCTGGGGACACCTGCGCCACAATCCCAGCTTCACCTGTTAGTCCCACTGACTGCAACTCTATTTAACTGGGAGGAAAACAGAAGCAGAGGAAACAGAGAAAGAAGAATGGAAACATCCAGTTATCAACTTTCTCATTATTTACAGTTTCAGGGCAGCAAAATCATTTTAATTTTTGTTTTTTGTTGTTTGAACTGAATTGAAAAATAATCTGGTTATTTTTGCAGTTCTGGGCAACAGGAAGAAATCTCAAAAGGGCTGCACTGATTGGTGGCGATTTTCTTCATTTTCGGTGATCTGCCGATACTTACATATAAAGACAGTTACAAAGTCGGCCTTCTATCACCTGAAGAACATTTCCAGGATTAGAGGACTAATGTCCCAAAAACATCTAGAGAAACTCCTCCATTTGTTTATCTTTGCATTTATTACTGCAGCAGCATCTTCACAAGGCAGCTTAAAAAAAAAATCATCAGATCCAGAACGCTGCTGCTGGTGTTCTGACTAAAACCAGGAAGACAGAGAACATCACCCAGTTCTACAGTCCACTGAGAGAACAGACTTTAAAATACTGATGTTAGTTTATAAATCACTGAACGGCTTAAAGATCTGCTGCTGCTGGATCAACCTTCCAGACCCCTCAGCTCTTCAGGTTCTGGTTCTGCTTTGCATCAGAACCAGAACTAAGCAGCAGTCAACTTCTATCCACCACAAATCTGGAACAAACTTCCAGAAAACTGCCAAAATACTGAGTTCCTTTAAATCAAGGCTAAAACCCCACTTGGTTAGAGTTGGTTTTGAAACATAATCAATGAAACAATAATCAATGATCTGATGTGTAACGATGGTAAAATGTAACGATTCAGCTGTTGACTGTGTTTCTGTGACTTTGTGTTTTTGTGATGTAAAGCACTTTGAACTGTGTTGCTGCTGAAAGATGCTAAACAAATAAAATTTGATTGATTGATTGATTGATTGATTGATTGATTGATTGATTGATTGATTGATTGATTGATTGATTGATTGATTGATTGATTGATTGATTGAAGTCTTATGCTAAAATCAGGCTCCTAGAGAATCAAATAACTCAAGACATCACAATATTTTTTGAATATCTTTGATTTCAGTTCCTGAAACATGTGCTTCCAAACATTTTGACAAAGATTTTACTTGAATAAAATCTTTCAACCACTGATAAATATGTTTTAGTGCATTTCTTTGCATAGACTCTGTTTTGATTGGTTTATGCTATAAAAAGTCTCATTTGCTTTGCAACCTTTAACAATCTGAATCGACAGGTTAGGCTTTTTATAAGATTGGTAATCGACGATCGGCCAGAAAACTGCAATTGGTGCAAACCTAATCTCAAAGACACAATTTTTTTAAAAATATCTTTGATTTGAAAAATGTTCCTTGTAAAGTCTTTCGACCACTCATAAATATGTTTTAGTGCATTTCTCTGCGTTTTCATTGGTTCAGGCCATAAAAAGTCTCGTCTGCTTTGCAACCTCTAAAAATACGGTCACATTTTCAAACTTCCTGCTTCCGTCCTCAGACTTGCTGCACGCTCTTTGACTTTCTGCGGCTCTCCTGAAGCCGTTCCTTTTGACTACCGAGCCCGAGGCCCGGTCCAGACCCGCTACCGACATGCGTCCCGGCTGATTCGGTCACAAGTTGACAGCTTCACGTAGGAGTGTGTCGCACCCGGCAGTGAAATCTGTCATGAATAGTTACAGCTCTGATTGCAGATAAACAGGGAGCCACGTCAAACAGTCAGCTGGTGGCGGAGCAGCAAACAGGACGACAGCAGCTCTTCTCATGTCCCCTCAACATCACCAACGCATGCATCCACTCACCCAAACCACGACCGTTTTAACTCGATCCTGATTCACCTGGGTCACATTTACAACAACTGCAAATAAATTCACAAGACGGTTTCGCAGACAGACTTCAGATTCTTACCTTATTGGATTTTCTGTCATCCAATTTAACTGAGACAAGTCCGAAACAATCAGTCAGACTGAGATCTGATTAGATAAAAAACAGAAATAATTCAGTGCGTCAGGGCATTTATCGCATCGTTTATCATTTATCACAATAAGAATTTTTATTCATCGTTGTCCCAAAAAAATGTTATCAGTGATAAATAAATAAAAAATCACTTTAATGCTAATATGAATGTTCTTAAAGGGCCAGAATATACTGATTAAACTGTTAAAATATTGATAAATTGTGATTTGTTTCAGCATTCAATAAGTGTTTCTTAAAAATAAATACCTGGTCAGTCTCTCCGGGATTTTGTGATTGGTTTGCGATCAAAATCACATTTGAATTATTTGCACTAATATATGATGTTAAATGTGACTTTTTATTAATCTCTTTATTGATCACGGACTATTACTTGACATCCAGTAAGGCTGAGGCAGCAGTCACTTAAACCCAGTTTTTGGTCAATTTTGAGATAAATTTGCAGCAAAATCAGAAAAAATTTGGAGATCTGTTGATTTTGTGTGAATTTGTGAAAAACTGAAGGGACTTATGTAAGTTGGAGTCTAAAGGGCCACATAAAAAGGTTCAATGGGTTTTATCAGTACATTCTGACACACCGGCCCTTTAAGAACATTTGTTGATATGGCCCAAAATGAAAATGAGTTTGAAACTCCTGATCTACAACACAGTCAGTCAATCATTTTAATCAGTCCTGGTGTTTTGACAGTAAAGCTGCAGAAACTTTACCAGACACTTTTTTTCCTGTTTCCTCCTGTGTACTTGGAGTAAATACAGCCTTGGTGAATCCCCCAAGAGGAGGAAATTAGCAGCTTAATCGCTGTGGATTATGTGGGCTACCACCGGAGAGAACAGGAAGCTTCAGTGGGAAAACCGCAACACTTTCTTTTCATCCTCAGTCACTCTTACCTTCTCATTTCTGAAGGTAACTTTTTAATTATATACCCTTAAAATCCTTCAATCAGTCTGACTTTAGAGTAGGTCATAATTAAATGTTTTTATCTTTTTCAGATCAGGAGTTGGGGTCTTAAATTTTCTGGATTGCAGTATTTTTACAGACATGATCCATGTTGTTTTAGAGTCAGGAAGGAAAAACTCGCTGCAGGTCCCTTTAGGTTCTGCATTTCCCTGAAGATGAATACATTTTAATCCTGCTTACCTCAGTTGTTGTGTTTATTCTGGAAATGGTGGAAGCTTTGCTCGAGCATTGCTTTAAACATTGTAAAAGCTGAGTTTATGGTATTTTCACAGCATGCATTTTCATGGTTGAGGTTTAAAAAAAAGTTGCTGAGCTGGGTGGAAGTTGTGATGCTGCTGCAAGTGCAGATTCACCGTCACGGATCACTGGCTCACTAAAGCCCACTGAGACATAATTTATGTTTTTAGCTTCACCCTGTCCTGTTTCTTACTCTGACAAGTTGAAATAACGCGCAAATTTTAATGCAAATGATAATATCAGTATTTTTATCGCAACTTTGATTCAACTCTGAAAGAAAAAGTAAAAAACAAAACAATAAAAAAGTAGAAATACTTTAAGCACCTTTTGTTATCCATTTATTAATCAAAAAAATAATCAGCAGATTAGACAGTAGTTTATTTTTAGCTGCATCTTTTGCTAGAAATGAACAAGAGTACACCACAACAGTGGTGTCCAAAGTGTGGTCCGCGGGCCATTTGTGGCCCTTGGACTGTTTTTTTTGTGGCCGCCAGCTGCAGTTCATGAATGATGCAAATTTGTTTCGGTTGAAAATGTTAAGTACAAAACAAGATTTTATAATAATTAGAACTACATATTTCCAGAGACTTTTTCTGAAAAATCGACTCTGCTGCACCCAAATCAGCTTTTGTTTTATTTATTAAACTTGGATAAATATAGCAAAGATTTTGACAATCAAGTCCAAAATAATTTGAAAAAGTGTTGTGTAGAAAAGACTCAAGTTGTTAAATGAAAAATATGTACAATGTGACAATTGTTTTATCCGATTAATCGAATAATCGGTTACTAGTTGCAACATTAGTTCAGATCAGAAGGAACAGAAACAGAAATTAAAGAAAACAAGTTAGAAAAAAAAAGACTTTAACATGACTTAACATCACTTTTATTCACATATTACAGAGCTCTGCCTTAGGTGCTGAGAAAGTACAAATCTTGCAGTCATGCTAATAGCCACTTATGTGAAAACGTCCAAAGCACAAGCAGCAGTGGAAGTACTTTTAGATGTGTGTCTGAAGCTGAAGTGTGTTTGAATGCATTTGCCTAATAGGTGTAACTGCTACTTTTACTGCCACAGCAGGTGTTAGTGGAATTAGTGCTTGAATCAAGCTGCTGTGTTGCATTAATTTTCTTTTTTTTATGTCTGAATTACAGCGCAGTCTCTGGTTTTGCTGCTTATTCACAATCTGTGGGCAGCTCACTGACTGTTATGATCAAAGAGGCGTCGACAGAGATAAGACGGGAAGAAACGAAGCTGAGAGTTCGGGGATAAAACAGACTGGAGGACGGCGGAAAACACGATATTTTCTTAAAGTAGAAAGGAGCTGAATGTCACAGCTGGAACACGCCGACACGTCTGCACACAGACGGGCGTTATCCCGGGGCTGCTATGCTGGGCCTTTAACTCATGACTCATAAAGAGCGTGGCGGTGTTGATCCCCGGCATGCTGGGAGACGGAGCGATTACGTCTCACCATTCCACAAGGATATCAAAGATTCCTGTGCTGTGATAAAAAAATGGCACCATTCATTGCACTGTGAATACTGTTGTAAGGCCTGCTACAATAAACAATAATGATTTATCATTTTTCTCTTTTTACCAAAAACTGGATGATAAAAGTCTTCAGTTTGGTGTTTTGGTCTTAACATGTCCTTTTTTAAAAAAACCAATTTGTTTACAAAGGCTTCATAATTATTTTTATTTGTTTTTTCTGTTGTTTATTTTGTATATTTAAAATGTCTTCCAGTTCCAGGGTTAGATGCTCAGTAAAATTTAAAGTTTTTATTATGCCTTTGCCATTATATTGCTTAAAAATTGTCTCAAAACAACAATATTATCATTTATCGCAATAACGTCTGGGACAATTTATCGTCCAGTATAACTTGTTATCGTGACAGGCCTAACCGTTGTTTTTGTGCATCAGTCTACTGATTTCTGCAGGGAACGCTGCGGAGTAATTACATAATTTTGCTATTTTTTAAACTCACTTCTTCACTTTTTAACTTGTAAAATAATGCATCGAGGTACAGGTGCACAATATGGATTTAAAGTTTTATTAGGATATTTTGTGGTAGTATTGTGATAAAGATAAAAGTGACAATAAGAAATATTTATTACTACTTTTTAGAGACTGAATGAAGCAGCAATCATAGTCACATAAACAAATACTGCTCTTGAAAAATGCTTCTTTAGGACTTCACAGTCAAACAATACAAATTATATATCTAACATGATATTAAGAGGACTTCAATCTGTAAAATAATTTTAAAAAACTGCAGCTTTAAAGCCACAACTGTTTAATATTTGGCTAGATTGAGAACAGTAACCAAAATCGCAAGAAAAGCCCAAGATGGGTTAGATGTTTGTTCTTACAGAATGATAAAAACCTCTGATGACGCTTGTATAAAAGATGAAAAGAATAATTATTTTGAACAATTCATACAAACTCTGTTCAAGTTTGATATATTTGACATTTTTCCTTTCAGTTGAAATGCTGTGGATGTTTCCAAAGTGAGAATTCATTTTGCTTTCTGACTGAAAGTAAACACAAAAAACAGCAGTGAATGAATTATTCATCTGCCAAAACTATTTCAGCCACTCAGAGAGGAAAGCCATCAGTAGCTGGAGCTCAGCTCTTCCTCCTTGTGTTTCTAAATTCCCTTCAGAGGTTTGACGTTCGCTCCCTGGCGCATGTGTTCATTTTTATAACCGTTTCTTTCTCTTCCCTCCGAACCATCAGTCCTAGCAGCCTGCCTGACTTCTCTCGTCCTTTTCTCAGTTTTCTCTCTGCCGTTGTTTCAAACAGAGACCCTTATTTGTCAAAATTAAAGTTATAGACAAAATATCTGTAATAAAAACACTCTTCACAGGATGGATGTATTCACATGTCTGATTTCTGATTCATTTATTCTTTCTATATTTGGTCATAATGCTTTAATTTAAACATTTCTGTTGCAACTTTGCTTCACTCACTATCCCACACTGCAAAAACAAAAAATCTTACCAAGTATTTTTGGTCTACTTTCTAGTGCAAATATCTTAGTACACTTGAAATAAGACAAAACTAACTTCAAAGTAGCTTTGTAGATAGTGAAGCTAGGGCTATAACGATACACTAATCTCACAATACAATACAATATGCGATATTCTGCTCACGATATGATATGTAGATATATCACAATATTCAGCAAACGGTACGGTTCAACATGATTCAATGCATTTTCATGATTTTCTGAAAGAGAGTGAATTTGGTGATATTTTGTAACTGTTCTATAGACTTGGATTGAATTCATTGAACTGATGTAATACTGTGTAATAAATGTTTTTGTTATATATTTGTTAGACATTTCCTTTGTTTAAATGTTAATTGTGTGGCTTTGTGTATTTGGTTATGCAGAAAATGAACCTTTTTTGTCTTATTCTCTTATATTAGATAATGTAGTTTATCTAGTTAAATTCATTATTTAATTGTAACTGGTTGTTTCACTACAAGTAATTTTAATGTAATGGGGGTAAAAACGGTCATGTGTGATAACTGTCATTTAATTCATAACACAAAACTCAAAGTAGGATCTAACTTATCGATCCTCTCTGATGAAAAATCAATACTTTCTGAGGGAAAGAAATATTGATACATATCGTAGAATCGACAAAATTACACAGCCCTAATAGAAGTTTGCTTTAAGTAAATAATTCTTTAATATTGGTGAGAAAGTTCTAGTTGTACTATTGCCGTTACCTAGCAACCGCAGCCGGGCCCAGCCCGTTACCTAGCAACCCAGTTCCAGTTCCACTGGCAGATTATTTCACTCATAGCAAAACGTTTTCCCGACGTTATAAGTTAATTTATCTGCCAATGGAACAAGTGCTTTTCCATCAATATTAAGAAATGATTTACTCATAACAAGCCTCTATATCTTGCTGAAAATTACTCTTAAGTTAATTTGTCTTATTTCATGTGTACTAAGATATTTGTACTAGAAACTAGACCATAATTACTTGGTAAGATTTTATGTTTATGTTTTTGCAGTGAACTTTATGTACTTGAGCTGCGTAATATATATACTATTTCATCAGCAGCGTTGTTTCACGCTCTTTCACCGGACGGCAAACCACCATGGTTCAAAAAAAGCTGAGACCCTGTGAACATAAAACTGAAAAATTGAAGAAGTGAGGAATGTAGCAGCTTTAAGAGTCTCTGATGTTACAGCACACTCCGCCTTCATCTATTCCTGTCCTTTCAGTGTTCACTCAGAGACTGGGACTCAGAATATTCCCGAGCCTGCTGGGCAGTACAGTCGGACCACTCTCAGATCAATGGGCTGTGGTGGCGGCGGGGGGCGGCTTAGGCAAGGGGGGCGGCAACACAAATCATGACAGAGAAGTGGGGAATGAAGAAAATTCAGACGGAGAAGGATGGAGACAGGAGAGGCCGATCGATAGGCTGAACACTTCAGCACACACACACACACACCCACACACACACACACACAACCCACACCTTTCACACAACGTTAACTGCAATGAGGGATCCCAGAGCAGCAAATAGCAGCAGACACACACACACACACACACACACGCCGACATGCTGCCTGAAAAAGGCCAGCCATCAATCTTTACCTGCAGATTCATTCCTGCACAAATTATAATCCTGGTAAATTGTTTCACGAAGCGTAGTTCATTAAGTCACGTAGTTTATAAAGCAAATGCTAATAAAAGTTGCTCAGTTCTGGTAAAATATAACTCAGTAAGACTGAATGAAAGCTATTTTTTAAATTATCATCAGGCACGACGGTGAGAACAGCTGGTTTCTGTGGCAGGCTTCACCCAGTTTATTTCATCAACAGGACATTTAATTCTTGCACAGCGAAAGGAAATTTGCTTTTGGTTGATTTTGAAATGGATTTAATAATCGTAGGGCAGCAATTCCTGCTTTTAGAATTTTTTTCTCTTTTTTATCTGATTGTTATTAATCTGATGGCAGATATGAGCAAGTTTTCAGTTAGTCATTTCTAACTAGAGCCACAACTATCAATCGTTTATTCAACCAATTAATCAATGGATCTGATAAAAACAAATTTGGCAAATTTTGAAGACTTCTCATTTAACCACTTAAGTCTTTTTTATACAATGTTAAATTTTATTTGATTGCTTAACATGCAATAACAAAGCAATCCATTATTGTACACTTGAACATTTGTAGATTAATTGATTAAATTATCATTAACCAATTAATAATTGGAAAAAAGAACAATAGTAAAGTAAAGATTGTGTGAATATGCTTTACTTTATTGCTGTTCTTCTATTTGTGTGTGTTTGTTTTATATTTATTTTGTTTATTATAACTTTGTTCATTCCTTTATTACACCATCAGGTTTTCCCTCAATAGTATAAGCCTGGCAGACCGCCAGGCTTTACTTGTGCCCCCAGCATTGTTTATTTGTTTTAGTTTTTTTAATTGCTGCCTTTTTAAAAACTTAATAGTTGGTGTTTAGGTATTAATCTTCCAGTCTTCCAATAACACATAATTATCAAGTGATATTTTCAAATTTTCTGTCAACTTTAAACATTTTTTTAACTCAAAGCACCGTGGACCGCTGGCTGAATGACTGTTCTAGCGCCCAGAGCACCAGGATTGGCAGGTTTTCTGGGGGAAACCCTGCACTATGTTCAATAAAGTCAAACCAAACCAAATAATTTGATAGCAAAAGTTGATTAATGGGGGATTTTGTTATTTTTACAGAATTTCACTGGATGGCGGTCACATAGAGTCTTAATACAATGCATTATTTTTTGGTTATACTGTGACATAATGCAGAAAAATTCAAAGGTTATGAACATTTTTGCATGGTAAAAGGTCAAAGTTATCTTTGCATTACAAACATAACTGGCTGCTAAGCTAGTGTTATTTAGTCAATACCGCCGTTTTTGTACGTTTTGTGTTAAAGCCTGGTTTTATGAGGCGTCTTATGCAAGACTTATCTCCAAATTGTGACCTGTGTTGTTTTCCCCTAAAAGCTACTGAATCCATCTTATTTTTCCAAGTCTCTCAGTTTGTCTGGTTTAAGTGAGTCACACTCACTTTGTTTTGAACATCCTCAGCCTCCTCGCCCTGTTTGGATGGACACTGACCGCTGCGTCTGTTTGTGTCCACGTCCAGCTGACCCTCCGTGATTCATTATGCGGCAGTTTGGCGCTGAGTGTCGCTCCTCATTGTCTCCGTTATCTGAAAGGCGATTAGGCCGCCGCTGCTCAGCATTGTGTTTTTTTGTTGTTGTTGTTGAAGTGGAATTCATAATGTGACACGAGAGCTTCTCCAAACGTTGTCACAAAAACACAATCGGTATCACTTGGACCGGAAATACGGAACAAAACACGGACAAAACAGCTGATACATAGAATGAAAGACCGATAATATCAGTACAAAGAAAAAAATGCAGTGAAAACAAATTATGAAACCAATACAATTTAATAAAGAGGTCAAGATCAAGAGGACATAGTTTGACAAGGACTTGAATTTATTCATTTTAAGTTGAGTGATTTGGAGCAGCAAGAAGGTTCTGGGTTCAAATCCAACCCTGGTGTGTTTCTGCATTAAAATCAATATGACCATTAAGTAGGCCTGCAACTAACAATTAACTTAGTTATTGATTAATCAGTTAATCAGTTATTCTAACGATTAATCGGTTTTTAAAAAAAGATGTATTTTTTATATAAGATTGGAAATACTTAAAAAGATACAAACAGACAAATAGTTTAATTCATTTTTTCCCTTAGTGAATGCTTGATTATTTGTAGCAATGGACGTGTCAGCAGCTAAAAAAAAAATACTTCTAACTTCTGACTGTGTTGCTTGATCTTTCAGCAAATGAAACTTTTTTCAGTCTGTAAACTCCAGTTAATGATTAATCGATTACTAAATTAGTTGATGATTAATCAGTCACAGATTTATAGATAAAGTTTCTTTTTTCCCCCATCTTAAATGCAACATATACATATATATATATATATATATATATATATATATATATATATATATAATTATTATTATTTTTTTTATTTTTTTGTACAGTTTTGGCTTAATTACTTCTCTGACTGTGTTGCTCTTTCAGCAAAATAAACTTTTTTGAGTTTGTAAACTCCACTTAATGATTAACTGATTACTGAAATAATCAAATAATTTAGTAATCGATTAGTCACAATTAATCGATTCAGCCCTACTCAGCAGATTGTCACTCGATAACCAAAGAGAAAGTGAGTTAGTTGATGCCACCAGCTCCTTTCCTCTGCCTACATCCCCCAGAATGCTGTGAAATTAATGTAGTGAAATTATTGAATATTCTATCAGACGCATGTTCTATTGATACCGATCAAGTATTTCAATATATGTATTTATAGATTCAGTACAGATTCAGTTCGGATGTACAGGGTTGATTCCTCCAAGAAAGCGTCTTTCCTAGTTATATTCAATATTCTGCATTAGCTTAGCACCAGAATAAACTCTTGATGCACTTATTAACATTAAAGGATTTCTGTCGTGTTATTGTTTTCAGTTTGGTATTTTTTCTGCTCATTCGATGATTCTGTGGTATTTTTCATAAGCAGAATGTGCCGTTAGTCCTTGTAAACACAGAGAGGAGGCGTAGCAGTTTGCTGCCTCAAACAGTCCGACTCACACAGGAAAGCAAGAGTACATAAAGACGCAGCAGAAGATGAAGCAACAATCTGTCTTCTGAATCCAGACGCATGCAGCAGATTTCCCGTCAGAACGGCTGCACAGCGATGAGATCAAGCCAAACCGGCACCTCAAGTACTCAGCTGTGACAAACATATAACAGATTAATATCACAGCAACAGCAAAAACAACTCCGCTGAGCTGACGTCGGAGCCATTACCCAAACAAATCTCACATCTGCAATTTAAGAAAACAGCAGAAATGATTTTTCTTTTGTTTTTAGACATCTACTTTGTCACTGTCATCTAGAGAGTGGTGTTCGAAGCTTTTACCGCCCGATGTGGTGTAATAAACAAGCAGAGATTTGGAGCTAAACCACCGGTGAATCATATTTTAAAGTCATTTCCATCAAGGCCAAGTATAACAGCACAGGCTTGTTTGTGCAGCCCTGACAGCTCAGATCCAAATGACCAAGTTTGGCCAGTTATTTCTCCAACAGCGATGACAAATTATTTACCCAGTTCATCACGTTGATGATTAAAACAGACAAATTGAATCCACCTCTCAAGATGCAGATTTCTGCCTTCTTCTCTAAGACAAACAGGAGTCATTCTACTGACCTACTTTGCTTGGTGATAAACAGTTAAATTCAGTCCTATTTATTATCCTCATTACCCTAAAATCCCAAAATGACAAATTAGCCACATCAGCTTCAGCTGGTACCTTATCTTCTACACAGGAGATTTTGCGTTAGGGGTTATTTGTCACATGTTTGACAGCTTAGTTTTCCTAACATCTCTGTCTCTGATGCTTTCATTAAAATACTGACAGATTCTTCCACACCTGATGGAAACGTGGAAAAACCAAAAAACATTTATAGGAGTTGCATAATCTCACATTGAAAAATAAGCCTTTTTTTTCCAGATTGTGAACAACAGCAGTTCACAAACTCTCTCAAAATAAGTCAAATATAATTCACTAGTGATACACTGATCCGATATTAATATCTGTATCACTCATCGGGTCTCGGTGTCACTGTTCTTGATCCATGAAGGCAGATCTATTCAGTCTAACTCTATGCTTTTTGCTCTTACTATTTATTTTACAATACATCTAGAATTACTAATTTAACTTTCTAAAGCATTTGGAAAAAAAAAGTTTGTTGCAGATTATTTTTACATGTTTGAGTAAAGTATTATTTTTTTGTTTATGTCAATTTCAGTTTATTATTTATTTTACATTGGCTCTTCTACTCATAATTGCACTGACTGAACATTGTTTTTACATATTTCACCATGTTTGTCAAGATATTGGTGTATTTAAGCTGGACTGGTGAGCAGTTATCAAATAAATTAGTAATTTATTGCATTTATGTTTGTGCTAAAAAACAAAAATTATTTATGTCAATTCTGCTGTTTCTGTGTATCGAATCGCATCGACTCAAATATCGTTATTGGAAGTGTTTTTTGAGGTAACTTAAATAAAAGTAGTTAAATATTCCAAGATATTAGTGTAAGTTTCAGTCCATGCCAGGGTGTGTTGATTAACTAATTTTATGGACGATAAATTGTCCCATAAGTTACTGGAACAAATTATAATTTTTCTGTTTTGAAATATTTTCAAGAAATATAATGGTAAGATAATACAAGTACAACCTCTTAAAGATCAATGAACTTTAATTTTTAATAATTCGCTGGAGCACAGACTGCTACAGGAAATCCTTCCTGCCTCCTGCCCACAGCCATCACCATCTATAGCGACTTTTAGAAGAATCTTAAATGATTTGAGTTTTAATTTTCCTTTGGGATAAATAAATAATTTTTGAATTTGAATTGGACACTTAACACTGGAACTTTAAATATCAAAAATAAACAAACAAAACAACAAATAAACCAAATTGTCCTTCAAAAAAGAGGCTATTTGACATCACTGCATGAGACTGAAGAAAGAAAGAAAGAAAGAAAGAAAGAAAGAAAGAAAGAAAGAAAGAAAGAAAGAAAGAAAGAAAGAAAGAAAGAAAGAATCATGCAATCGTGATTATGATTTTTGATTTTTATTAATAAAAATCTATAATAATTTATTGATTTTTATTTATCAATAAAAATCAATCATAAAAATCAATCGATAAAAGGCACAAACAGTCAAACAAAAAACTTACTGGATGAATTCAATTCCCAATAATAATGTTTATGTCGCCCCCTGTTGGCTGAATGTGTTAATCTAATTCTCCTGCACTAAAATAACCCGCCGCTGTCATTAAGTTCGGCTTTAACAGAATTGCGTCAGCAGTAATTGGAATGAACCTAATTGGCGATTACTGTTCAGGTTTTATGAAATTCATCTAAAAAAAAGAAATTCATTTGAATTTATTCTGACAAATACAAATAATTAGTGTAAGTGTGCCTGAGTGTGCCTGAGTGGGAGCATGTAGTTGCAAACAACACACACTCATAACTTTTATTGCGTTTGACTCTGGATTTAAACAGCTGCTGACGTTTCTACAGAAACGTTAGCAGAGTTTGTTGACCAACACAAGCGTGTCTACCTACACACAGGAATGCATTTCTAAAGCTCCTTTCCCTCTGCAGTGACTCATCAGTGAGTCAGGGGTCCCAGAGGAGACCAAAGTTGCCCCCCTCTGGCACTCCGCAGTTTGGCACCGAGCGGCAACAGGTTCCTGACGTCACTTAATCATTAAGGGAAAGAAAGGAGCCAGAAGGGGTGATTCACCGATCACTGGGGTGTCACAGTTAATCCGATATACGTGGGGAGAGGCAGGGGGACCGGCTGTGATGCGCCTCGGATGAATACTTTCACCTGACAGGTTTGGGGTGTAGCAGGTACGAGGGAGAGCGTGTAAGCACGGATCTGTTTTTAGGCATAGTCACAGGTATGAATTATACATGCCGCTTCAACTCTGCTGAAAGACGCGAGTAATGAAATGCCAGGGAGCGTATGTGACTCACACACACACACACACACACACACACACACACTTTACTGTATGTGAAAGCAGAACCGATGTACGGCTGAGTTACAGTCATCTGCAGAATGTGCTGAAAGGAGGGCAGAGAGGACTCCCACGGCTCTTATCGTTCTCTGCCCAGCTACTCGGCACGGACAGCGAGGGTTGGGCTACGACTGCAAAAGAAGTGTCTATGTGTTGGAAGAACAGCAACACAGGTAGAAAACCAAAACAGTGAAAGCAGAGAGAGAAAGAGGTAGGTGGGGTTCGGTAAATCCAGTTCCTGGAAACTTTAAGAAAATCCGTTCAGCTGTTTTAGCTGCATGCAGATAATTTTATGTCCTCACAAACAATGACACAGTGAAGCTGAAAGGCATTTGTAGCAAATACCCCCCAAACGAAGGCGCGCACGTCTCCGAGTTGTGCATCAGATGAACAGAGGTTTATTAGAAATAAACCCTTAGTTTCATGGTAAAAGCTGTATGCACACACAGAAAAACACAGTTTACACTACAAAACCACGCTCTTACAAACGTAATGTTTATAAATAAAAATAGCATTTACCACTAAAAATATCAACTGTAGTTCAAAAACTATACTCTAGTGTTTGTATACAATAGAACAAATTCACAGTTTTAACCGATCAATATTAGAAACACACCATATTTTTCGGATTATAAGCCATTCTAATTTTCATTTCCTTCCTGTTGAAAACTGGTATGATCCGTTTCTGGTGATGAATATTATTTTATTTTGAATGAATATGATGACCATAGTTAAAAACATAGGACATGGCATAAAGTTCATCCAAGTCATGAAAATTGATAACATTTCATGGCAAAATATTTCTTGAAAGGCTCACAAATGGTGGCCATCTTGAAAAAAATGTCCGTCATCCTGAAATTAAAGTGGGAAATATGAAAAATGGCTTTTAAGCTTGTATCCACACTTGAAGGATTTTTTTACAGTAAAATGCTACACCTGATGTCCGTCCTAATGCCAGGCGTACAGCTGGAGCGTGGGCAACAACATTCCAGGAAGTTTCAGAATAGAGACAGGAAGTGCATTTAGGAAACACAAAGCTTGTTGATAAAGCAGCTCTTACTCTATGAGTTGGTCCATCCCTTCACCCTGGGGCTCCGCTGGCTCCCCAGGTCTGAGTGGGTGATCTTTCTATTGCTTTCTTCTTTCCCTGCAAACAAACAGACTTGTCATGAAATACTTTGACCTCGTCAATCTGGGAAAACAGAAGGAACTTATGAAGGAAGAAAAATATTGTTTAATCATCAGTAGAATCATGTTTCATTTTGAAACTGACACTTTCTTTAATCTTTGTGGAAACAGACAGCGTAGGATTGTTCACACCGCTGTCTTCCGTCTGAACTCTGTCAGCTGCTCTCTGAAGGCCCCTCTGATCCCCAGGTGTTGAGTTTCAAAGATGTTCTCACATTCTGTGATTTATGATTGGAGCAGAGCGGGACTTGGCTTCACAGCAAAAAACACACAATCTTACCAAGTATTTTTGGTCTAATTTCTAGTGCCAATATCTTAGGACACTTAAAAAAAGACAAACTAACTTAAAAGTAACTTTTCAGCAAGATATAGAGGCTTGTTATAATATATAATAATTCCTTAATATTGATTTCAAAAAAGTACCAGCTTCATTGGCAGATAAATTAACTAATAACATGGGAAGAATGTCTTGTTATAAGTGAAATAATCTGCCAATGGAACTAGAACTGGGTTGCTAGGTAACGGCTGGGCTTGGCTGGGGTTGCTAGGTAACAGTGCCCATGTTATATGTTAAGTTATCTGCAGTGGAACAAGTACTTTTTCTTCAATATGAAGCAGTTATTCACCTAAAATAAGTCTCTATATCTTGCTAAGAAGTTACTTTTATGTTAGATTGTCTTATTTCAAGTGTACTAAGATATTTGTATTCCAAACTTAATCTTACCAATTACTTGGTAAGATTGTCTATTTTTGCAGTGTTCTCTGCTGTTATTTCGTCCCATTTTTATCCAATTCCTTCACCTAAACGTGAAATAATTGGAAAAGAACTGGTAGACAAGCTATATAGATATATCTCCAACCCAATCAACTATTCAGAAAGATTTCTTAATCAGCCTTTTTATGGTGACCCACTTTTCACCTGAGGCAAAAATAAACAGGGATCAAAATCCCAAAATCTATGCTAATGTGAGGTAACTCTGCAGAGCTGCAGCACCTGGATAAACTCTGTTTGGGATGTTAATAACTCTCTATTCCTCGAGCCAGCATGGTAATTAGGCTGAACATCTGGCGAGAAGGAAAACCCACCGTTCACATGAATTCGACTCAACTCCCTTGATACAGTGTGTTGATGTGTCTTTTGGAAGGTGAGCCTCAGGTAAACTGAGGACGTGTGTATCTCCATATGCCAGGACCTGCTCCTGTCAAAGGAGGTGAGTAGTCGTCCAGGAGAAGCGATGGCAGCAGATGCTAAGCATTCAGCTGCAAGGTCAATAAATGCAAATGAACCTGCCTGACATGCTCCTGCAGTTACCTAACATTAATCCTGACTGATTTTATAAATGAAGTGTCTATATGGTGCGACCTGTGTTAACCTTTTTCGGTTTTAATCTCAGGACTGCTGCAGAAAACATAAAGGTCAATATTTAGAGTTTATTGATGTCTTTAAAAGGTAAATCAAGTTTTCAAAGCGGCATTGAAACAACCAAAGTGTTTTTGTGTGAATTTATTTAAAAAAACATATATACTTAAATATACCTTAAAGTAAAGCTAACCAATGTTAAGCTAAGCTAAATAATCCAAGATAAGTTCTAATTGCACTCAGTTCAAATTGCTAAATTTCTATAACTTTAAAATGTCATTAAACCCACAGCTACAGTAAACTTACAGTGGATTCAGTAAATTAGAATATGCTCTATCGGATTAAAAGTACCTTTTCAAAATAAAAGCCTTTAAGCATGTATTAAGCATAATTTCAATTAAGCCCACATTTTTGCATTAGGATATTTTTTGTGTAATTTCTGGCTCTTAAAATATCAGAATTGACAGAAGTGAAGGTTTAAAACATGAGTCTACTCATGAAGTGGGTTATTGTGATAAAGTAAATTTCCAATAACATTCTAATTTATTCAATATGTCTGTATATTGTTTATTTTTTTATCTATATTCTAAAGAAACTTTTAGCCCTCCACTGTATGATCAGCATGTTTAAATCCTTTTTTTAGATCTACTTTCAGCATATAGCAGCTGCTGCATTACGCAGTGAAACTGCTTTTAGATCATTATAATGTATAATCAGAACAACAACAAAAAAATACTTTTTCCACTCAACACCTGGCTGAAACTCTGCTCCTAAACCCAAACATCATTTTAATGTGGTCCATAAAAATTATCCAAAACAGACAAAAACACATTCCTCTTGTTTTAATTTGTGTTATTTTTTTTTTACATATCTGCATCGTTGCCACATTTTTTCCGAACCCGATTCATCCACATCCTCTGCTTCCCCTCCACCTAGCCATGCATAATAATCTGCACCGTAACCTGGAGCGGTGGCCCGCCGCTGCCTGCCTGCCTGTCCCATCAAACATGCATAAGAAACAGATGTATCTTTGATGTACGTTTGTTCATGTCGTCCCACGTACATGAGAGAGTGAATGAGTGTATAAGCGTGTGTGTATTTTATGTGTCTTATGCAGAGTGCTTCCAGCCCCTGCGGGTGCAAGCCAGGCCGGGGAGATGCAGCTGCATGCCCCGACACACAGGCAGAGGGGGTGGGCAGCCATAGATCCTGGAAAAGACAAATAATCCGCACAGCGCCTGAACTATGCTGCTATACATTATGTTTCACCCAACCACTGCTTTAAACATTAAGGATAGCATTATGTATGCAAACTGTAGCTTGTTTCATTCAGATGTTTTTCTGCAAGACGTTTACAGACAGAAATGTCTCCAACAATATTCAACCAAAAACAATTCCTTGGAAAATAAAGTAGATTTTGATTTTGACCCTTCAGGGACACATAATGACGATTACAAATTATAAATGATTCTTTCACAGCTAGAAAACGTTGTCCAGGCCACAGAAAAACAGTTACAAAGTCGGCCTTCTATCATCTGAAGAACATTTCCAGGATTAGAGGACTAATGTCTCAGCAAGATCTAGAGAAACTCCTTCATGCGTTTTCTTCAGTCACATTGATTACTGCAACAGTGTCTCACAGGTCTGCCCAGACAAATCAATCAGATCCAGAACACTGCTGCTGGCGTTCTGACTAAAACCAGGAAGACAGAGAACATCGCCCCAGAAAAAACTTTCAAATACTATTAGTTCATAAATCATTAAACAGTTTAGCACCACAGCACATTAAAGATCTGCTGCTGTTGTACCAACCTTCCAGACCTCTCAGGTTTTCTGGTTCTGGTCCTGCTCTGCATCCAGAACCAGAACCAGAACATGGAGAAGCAGCATTCAGCTTCTACGCACCACAAATTTGGAACAAACTTCCAGAAAACTGCAAAACTGCTGAAACACTGAGTTCCTGGGCTAAAACCCCACGTGTTTATAGTTGCCTTTAGTTAATAACAACTGGAGCATTAGAAAGAGAAGTCTGTTTTTTAAAATCTGTTTTTGGTTTCCTGTTCTTTGCCACAGCAATGTAACGGTTTAACTTTTTTGTTGTTTTATTTTCCTTCTAATCATTGAAGTGTTGAAAATGTGCTATAAAAATAAAATCTCCTTGTCTGTTCTTAATGTTCTCCTTGTTCAAGCTGTTGGTGTAGGTTGACGGCCAACTCTTGATTTGTTTGGAGTTGTTGCTCTCAGATGATAGATTGAATGGAGCTCGGTGAGAAACTGAATAAATTCACAGCCGTCTGCATGATCCAGATCATTGTTTATGTTGTTGTCTTTTCCAAATTAATTGCACAACTAAATGAAAAGTGCATTCCTCCATAAATTACCGTAACTGATCGCTTTTACTGTTATCTTCCCTCATGTTTTGGTATACAGGAACAGCACACTAAAAACATATCTTCATACTTTCATTTTCTTGTAATATTTATTAGAAAGAGTTCAGTATTGAAAATGTCATTGAGGGTTGTCTTAGTGTTAGTATCGTTAGAAAGTTTTGTGTTGTGATAACAAAGATTAAACACTGACAAAAAAGAAAACTAAAACTGACACCTTTTAGCTTTTCACTTTATAAAAACATTTAAATGTGTATGTATCCTTTCCCTTCCACTTCATATTCAATCTGAATAATGAATCAAATCTAAACAGAAACTTATAAAAGTTTGCGGAAAACTTCACAGGCGCTCCAAAATGTTTCATCCTAATAAAAAAAAAAAACATTAAGCTTCAAATTTCTCCTTTAAGTAAATATAAACTTCAACGCACCAGTTTCTACTTTTAAGTACTACTGGTTTGGGCTGCAGGAATGATAATAATGGACAGTGTTGCTTGAATTACATGCAAGCGCTGCACTCAGTAGTAAGTATGGCGCTGGTCCATGACTGTGTCATACTTTACCACCTGGAGTTATGAAAACTTCCCTTGCACAAGTCTGTAAACAGGTATCATAAATGTGAGTCACTGCAGGCGTGAGCTTATCCTGCTTGTCATTAGCTTCATTCATGCCTGTGTAGCTCCTGATCAGCCCGTCTCTCTGTCTGTCTGCATATTCATGCATGACCCTGTAAAGTGACCCTGACCTGATCTTCCTTACTTCTACACACACGTGCACACAACCTCATATACTTTTTTTTGTTCCCATATAAACCCTGCACACACACGAACACACACACATATTTTTCCTTTTCCCCTTAGACAATTGTGTTGCTCATTCTCCACTATTGTGGAAGTCAGTCATTTCCACATGTGTGCTGGCCATAAAACAGCAAAGAGCCGACTAAAAGCATCCCTTTCCTGAGTAGCAGAGTCACAATTGGTCTCATATAAACACAGGACACACCTTAGCCCAACAGGTTCCACATATCATTCTGCTTCTGACCCGTTCAGTGACAATAAACAAGCCTCGCTTTAATTAACCGTCTCTGTTAACTTCCAAGATGTTTTTCTCCGAGACACAAAGTTTTATAGCAACGCTCCAGACCGCATCTGGTGTCTTTTGTGTGTGTGTGGGGGGGGCGGGGGGGGGGGGGGGTGCCCCCCCCCCACAACGTGCCTCGCGTTGGGTTTCCTGAGCATTGTCATGACAACAGTGAGCATGGTGGCCTTTGAAAACAATACTCCATACACACGTTGAGAGAAGTGTGCTGGACAAAGTGTGAGTTTAAGCACTTCCTAAAAACTTTAGACTCTCGGGAAGTTCCCTCAGAAAACGCAGAGGTGTCAGATACAGGAGCAAGAAGCGTGCATTCATTTTCTTACCCTTACTTAACGAAGAAAGTTTGTCTTTACGCCTTTTTCCCGGGGCTGTTCTTGCCTTGGCTTCCGTCCCTGTCTCTTTTAGATTTATTTTTCCGTAGCCCAACGATAATAAAAGGCTTGCTTCTCTGCTTTAGTGTGTAGTTATCCCCGTAGAGGCGCTGCGAGTCTCAAACCATGTGTGAAATCAGCGTCCAGCCGTGGGGCAACTTCCTCCGCCCAGACTCATTCTCTTCTTCTGCCTGCTTCTGCCAGGGGATGCTTTACTTTGCTTTGCTCCGCCTCGTTCAGCACTAAAGGTAAATCACTGCCATCTAACAACCCGAAGTTTTTCTAAACTAAATGAGGACTTTTCCAACTCTGTACTGTACCACTGAAATCGCCCAAAACTGGAACTTCAGAGCTTAAAGCTACTTATAAAGACAGCTAGATTCATTTAGAATATTTTTCCACTTACAGAACAATATGTCGTGCACAGTTTTTTCCAGTATTTATTTTTTTGCTATTTTGTTGTAAATCACCATTTAATCAAGATAAAACCTACCACAATCCCCCCCCAAAAAGTTTCTATTCTGGTGACGTCACAGAAGTCATAATGGTGCATTCCATTTCCAGTATGAACCCGGAAATTCCGACTTCCCTTTCCGAAAAATCAACTGGAACGTACCGCAAAGTCGGACTTCCCACTTTGAAAGTGGGAGCAACTCCAACAAACATCAGTTACGAACTAAAAGGCCCTTTTCAATATGGCCGCTAAAGTTAATATGTAAACAGTGTATGCATATGAAAAGTAAAGCGATGTTTGCAACATGCAGGTTGAAATCCCAACTTCCCCAACTATTGCCAATTTTTCCATCATCCATCCATCCATCCATTTTCTGTTCACCCGTTGTCCCTCATGGGGTCAGGAGGTGCCGCTGCCTCTCCAGCTACGTTCCGGGCGAGAGGTGGGGTCACCCTAGACAGGTCGCCAGTCTGTCGCAAAGCAACACAGAGACATACAGGACAAACAACCATCCACACACACACTCACACCTCGGGAGAATTTAGAGAGTCCAATTAACCTGACAGTCATGTTTTTGGACTGTGGGAGGAAGCCGGAGAACCCGGAGAGAACCCACACATGCACAGGGAGAACATGCAAACTCCGTGCAGAAAGACCCCGGGCATGGAATCAAACCCAGGACCTTCTTGCTGCAAGGCAACAGTGCTACCAACTGTGCAGCACACGTCTGTCAATGTTTCTTTATGCGCATTTTGTTGTATCACATTAGAAAAGGTTGGTGGAAACGGCAAATTTCAAATAAATTTGGCAAATGTTTCTGCTTACTTGAGTTGGTTATTGGCTTTTCTGAAAAAGAGTTGATATGCAAAAGAGGAGATGGAAACACATTTTTCGGAATAAATTCTGACTAGGCTTGTTGGAAGCAATTATTTTAGTAATCGAGTAATCCATAAATAATTCTGGTGATTAATCGAATAAAACAATTGATAAAGTAAAATATTGGTAAATACTGACAGAAAGGCAATATAAATATTGGATATCAACATCGGCCCAAATTTTCATATTTGTGTATCCCTAAAAATTACTTTTCTGTAGTTTAGAAAATTAAACTGTAGCAATAACAGCTCACTTTTTAAGTTAACCTGGACAAAAAACAGAGAAAAATCTGAAGCTATATTTAATTTACAATTTAATATTAAAGCAGCAGGCTCACAAATACACTTCTAAAACGAAGTTTCTACTTCTGTTTTTAAGTTTATTCAGTCAATTTAATAAATAAACTCTGACTTTGACCTGCCATTTATAACGGGGTCTTTAGCACCTGCGTCACACAGAAACACTTATGACCAGTCATGTCTGTGCTTACGACAGCTATACCCCACAATGCGCTCCATCACCCATTTGTTGTGACCGGGAAGGTATAAACATTTATTTTTGGTGCGTCCATAAAGCTACACTTATTATAAACATCAGATACAGCAGCCCAGTGTGTTCAGTAAATCTGTTCCTCCTGTATAGGTACACCCGCTGCACACTTCACCACCGTCAGCTCCGAACCGCCAGCGAGCAGCTCCTGGACAAAGGCCTTGTATTCCAGTCATTTTAAGGATGCTTATTGGTCCCAACAAAAAATATGAAAACTTGGACATTACCACCAATCAATAAAATCCCCACAGATCCCCAGACCGAAATTGAAAAATTGGACATGTTCTGCTGCTAGCACTTAGCATTCGTCAACTACTCTTAGGCGGAAGTGAGATCTTTGTGCGCTGTTAATCATCACCCGACTGGAATGCAGCGTGCTAAATAGTAAAACATAATTTAATGAAGATTCATTTGAGGAATAACATTAAGTGACTGAACGCTTTTTGCATTCTTTAGTACGTAATTGTTATCAGAAATCATAAATGACAAAAGAAAAACTAAATTGATAGAACAAGAACGTATCATATTGAATTGAAATTTTTTAAAGGTCTTATTGGCTCTGGTGGGCTTTATTTGATAGATAATTGACAGGAAAGTGGGTAACGAGAGAAGGGGAAGACATGCGGCCAGGCCAGGAATCGAACCTGCGACAGCTGCGTCGGGGACTAAGGCCTCCTTATGTGGGTTGTGCTTAACCCCTGTGCCACCACAGCAAACCCAATCAAATTGAAAAGTTAAATGTAATTTTTTTTATTATTATTATTTATCTACAGTCATGCTGAGAAATAAATATTTTATTCTGTCCAGAGTTTGGGCTGGTTTGATTTTATTTTGCTATTGAAAGTAATATAAACAAAATCTCAAATAAAGAGAAATAAAAAATATGTAATATAGACCTCAATAGAGACCTAATTTTGTAACCTTCCTATATCGTGACTGTAGGAGGCGCTGTTTTTTCTGTGCATCTCAAAGTTGTCATTTGTGTTTCACATCGAGCATAGATGGACAAGAAGTTTAAGTACTTTAAAAAAGAAAATACCTTAAATACTCACTCCTACCACATATGGACAGTTAGTGAACATAGCATTTCAGTTTAATCATTTGATCTTTAAAATAAAAAAACACATAAGGCAATTGATATTAGTTCCCTTAATCACATGCATTTTTATTTGTATTGCTTGTTTCCTTTGTTATTTACATTTTTCTAAATCAAATTTCTCCTTCAGAGTTGTTCAGTTGTATTACTTATGTTTGCAGCATGAACTTCAGGAAAGTTTGCCAACAATAAAACACATGGAAGCGTTTTGTAAAGAAGACCTTCACAGGGAGTACGTTTAAAAAATGTTAATCCTGTGGTTGAAATCAATATCTTCTTGTGTGTTTATTGTCATTTGCTAGGAGAAAGACAAATATAACTGGATGGTACCTTTAATCACAATGCTCCCTCACTCTTTGTTTTATTGTGTCCAGTACCGGCAGTATAACTGCTGTCATGCAGGACCTGCAACCCACAGCAATTAAAGTTTAATGGGTGTTAGACTTCGTTTCATTATCCAAGCAGCTGAAATCTTCCTAATCCTTTGAACCCCCCCTGGTTCAAACAACCGGGGTGACACTGGCATTAGCCGAGGTAATCCAGACTCACTACAGTTTCACATGCTACATTTTATCTTGAGAGAACTTATTTTGCATGGATGTATTAAAGAAGGAGTAGAAAACCCAATCGGGTCCCCATGCAGCCAAGGCTTCTGGCTTACAGTTGGGATAAGCAGAAGCAGAGTGTCGTTTTGAAAAGAAAAGGATAAGATGTGGATAAGGTAAGGTCATTTTATTTATATAGCACATTTTAGCAACGAGGCAATTCAATGTGCTTCACATGAATTAGAGGAAGTACAAACAAAATAACAAAAAAAAGCCAAAGAAAAACAATAAGTACTCCACAATTTATAAACTAACAGGAGTTTCTCTGCATAAACTAATAGAAAAGAAAAGTAAAAGTATAAGACTACATATTGGTTCCCCATGTTTAATAAGAATAAATAGTTAGTAATTTATAATAGGTTTCTCTGGATTCTTGTTCTGATAAAACTAGATGTTGGTTCTCCATGTTTGATTCTATACTTTCTAAGTTTGTTCTAGTTTTTTAAACTAACAGGAGTTTCTCTAGGTTTTTCTTTGATGTTAAAAGTTTAATGCTAAATGTTGATGTAAGTCACGAGTAGTTTCTCTAGATAAACTAATAGGAGTTTCTCTGGATTCTAAGTTTGTTCTAATTATAAATGATCCTTTTAAAGCTAGAAACCTTTGTCCAGGCCACATAAAGATAGTTACAAAGTCGGCCTTCTGTTACCTGAAGGACATTTCCAGGATTAAAGGACTAATGTCCCTCATTCATTAGTTGAGTTATTCTTTTTAGGAAGTCTTCACAGATATTCCTAAAAAGTCAGTCCTCCAGCTGCAGTTGATCCAGAATGCTGCTGCTGGCATACTGACTAAAAGTATGAAAATAGACCACATCACATAGTTTTGCATAGTTTGCTTTTGATTAATAATAATTGGAACATCAATAATTCAATGTGTATACCAACTTTTCTTTACTTTTCTCCATTATATCATTCGAATTAACAATTTTTCTCAGTTTTTTTTTGGTTTTCTTTATGTAAAGCACTTTGAATTGCAGTGTTGCTGAAATGAACTATACGTATAAATTTGCCTTAATATTGCATATGTAGTAGACCCAGTCTCACACATTGCAAACTCATGTATTACCAGTAGATGGCGCTACATATCCATCGTCTGAAATGTGGATGGCCCATATACACTTACAAAAAATTCAATGCTTAAAAAAAGAAACCCAAACAAAACTTTTACAATATAAGATTGCAATTAAATCCACATATTTTAATAAAATATTTTTTTCACACAGTCTGAATTAATACAGTATTTGTTAATAAAAGGGACGGAGGTCATACCCGGATATCCTTGTTAAAATATCAACATGGGAAATGGAGTTTCGCCATTTTCCCATTCTTCAATCCACGTTACGTCGGGGGACGTGACGTAGCTCGAACACATCTGAAATGCGCTCCTTGATGTTTATCGACGCTTGCGTCACGTAACCGCAAAGTTACGTAATTTACGTACGTCCGAGTCCGTGTTTGCTCCGTAGAGATTCCCCCCTTCCTTCCTGGGCTGATTGAGGTAAACCTACGCGGTCGCATCATTATCGCTAATACCTGACGGAGTGGAAATAAACGGAAACATTTTACGCGCCTGACCGAAACCTGTGAGGTATGAGGCGGCAGCGGGGCGCGCGCAGCTGAAACCCGGAAGGGTTAAAGTGACCGAATTACGAGCAGGAGAGGAACTTAAGGTCTCCATGGCTGTGAAAAGTTAACGAAGAAACGCCTGAGAAAACAGGAATTATTCGTCCCTGTCCGACTACAGGTAAGAATAAATGATACTTGCGAGGAGTTCAGGAAGTAAACGGCTGTGGAGGAGTATCGGTAATGTCGGCTAAATGACTGAAAAGAGTCTTTGTTTACAGTGTCCCCCCGGTGTCTTCGTCTCAGTAGGACTGGACACTTTATAGCAGCTCTCTGTAGCTGAGGTTAGTGGTAGTCCTACAGCTCTACAGTTTGTTCACTAATAAAATCAGTTGTGCCTTAAATAGTTTACAGCCCTGCACCAGAGGGACGAATCGGTCTACAAGTTCCTCCGAGCAAAATTGGATAACACTGTTATTATTATTATATATTCATTTATGTTATATATGTATTATTGTATAAATTATTAATGTGGCTTTGAAACTTTAGTGCCGTTTATCTTCAGTATGTATTTCTGTTTTGGGGTCAATGTCATAGAAGTGCATTTATTTACCCCAGTTCCGGTGTTAAATGTTCATCAGAATTTAACGTTTATTGAAAATGGTCTCAAAACAATATTATCGTTTATCGCAATAACTTCTGGGACAATTTATTTGGCCTATATATTACAGTATGTATTTTACTACTAAATGTGTGTTGGCAGGTTTTGTGTAACCCAGTTTGGTAGGTAAATTGCTTATCTACCAGTGAAACTAAACAAATTGTCTTGATTTTGAAGAAAAATCTGAATTATTCATATTAATGCTTCAATAACAATTATTCAACATGCTCGTTGGTTTTGAAACTCTGTATGTATATCAAATTTATCACTGCTTCTGTGGACAGTTGATATATGGATTTAATTGTATAGATGTAAACTGAAAGTCAATAATCCAGTTGTTTTAAAATATATAATAAATTAGGCTTAATTAGTTTTGCAGCGGATGCAAGTGGTGCGTTTTAATGTCTTTGTACTGCGTGAATGGAGGCCTGCTGGGAAGATAAGTTGAAAAAGAGTCTTGGGTCACTCAGGACATTTGGGTGAAAAAATCTGCAATGTACCATGAAATCAACTCACATCCTCGCTTCCCGTCCCTCTGAGAACCGAAGTGAAACCCGACCGCTCCCTCTGGCACCGGCTGTGTCAGCTGCTGCATCTCCGGCTCTTCCGGGGGGGACAGGTGTTTCTCAGACAGGTGCGTCCGTGTAACAAAGGGCTGCAGACGCTTAACTTTATGTTTTGTTTTTATTTTTTCCTTCCCGCCATGTTTAATCCCACAAACTGTGGGATTAAACAGCTGACTCAGTAACGGAAGTATTTTTGAATTCTGCTGATTGTGAGTGTTCTTGAGAATTTCCTTTCACCCAAATACTGTTGGGTAAGTTGTGTCGTTTGTTAAAGGAATAGAAAGAATTTGCCTACAGCAATACTCATCTTTTCAGCCTTAGAGCGTTGCAACTTAATTTCTTTGTTTTACTTATTTACTCTTCAGTCATTTTTTATCCATTACTTACACAAGTCAAAAAAGGAAAAAAACACAAGACCAAACTAGTAGGGAAATAGATGAGAAATATGTAAATTCCTGTAATTGTAGACTGAAAAATGTGTATCTTCACTTTGTTATCCATAAAGCATCATAAAAATCAGTTTTCTGTTTATTTTTTCTAAAAAGTCCCAGCTGAGTTTGTAGACAAACTCATTAAAGAAAAAAAAAAATCAACAAATGATTCCCCCTAATTGAAGTACAATTGTTTTTAATATTCGTCATGACCTTTAGTTTTTTTGTTTTTTTTTTAATAAATCCTTCTCTCTTAACTTGTAGCTATTTTAATTTTGAACCACTTTTGTATACAACTTAAAATGAGTTAATTATGTGCTTTGATCACAGTCAACACTGTTCTCAACTCTTTAGATTGTATTTCTCCATAAGTAAGCTTGTTCTCTTGGATTCCCAGCAGAAGTTTTAGACCAGACAAACCAGTTTGAGTCTCCACACCACGATTTAGCAGTTCGTATGGGTGATACTCCTGCAGCACCTATTTATGCAAATAAGCAGCACTGCTTACTCATTTGTTGACTCACTGCCTTGTTGGCTACAAAAGATGCATAGAAAAGCATGTGGTTTGGTGAGTTCTTGTGATATGAATATGGTTGTGCATTACGCGCTCGATTTGCTGCTGAGCGCCGCGTTTGTCGAAGAAATGAGGCCAAGGAAGACACTTGAAGTGGAAGAGAGCGGAGGACAGGAAAAGTTTGACGGCTTCTCTCAGTAATGTGCAGCGACAGTTGAGCAGTGATGAGTGTCTGCACTGTCCTCCGTTTAACCCTTCGCTGCACCTCCCACCGCTGAGGCAGAGCCGGCTCAAAGCAGAAGCAAACTAAGCTGCTGCTGGTTTAATGAGTTGCAAAATTGAAATAATGACATTAGGGATGGAAGTTATCGATTTAAAAAGTTGATATAACGTTGATTGATATTGTGGATCATGCAGTAATTTTCTTAAAAACCAGAATTTTCTCTTGTTTTAAGACGGTTGACCATCTCTCCATAACATAAAGGGCAAAACTTTTTCACAATATGCTGAATAAAAAATAAACAATTAAAATTTAACATTAGTTTGTGTCAGCTGTTTGAAATACTGACTGAATAAACAGAAAATTGTGGTTTTCTCACATTATTGAACTTTGACCAATTTACAAAATGTAACAAATCAGGAACCGTTTAAGATACTAAGTAGAAAAATAAAAGATGAAAAGAATAAAACGAACAGAGCAGAAATGTTCTTCTGAAAAATCCATCCATCCATCCATCCATCCATCCATCCATCCATCCATCCATCCATCCATCCATCCATCCATCCATCCATCCATCCATCCATCCATCCATCCATCCATCCATTTTTCTCTTGCTTCAAGAGGCTTGACTTCATAACATAAGAGATATCTACTTTAAAAAACATAGATTTTAAAAATCTACTTAAAAAATATAAAAAAGGCACATTTTTTTAAATCTATTTTATAAAGTTGATTTTTAAAAATATACTTTAAAAAGTAGATATACATTTAAAAAAAATAATCTACTTTAAAAAATATATATCTATTATCTATTATAAAAATATAAATGTTATAAAAATTTTATTAAAATGTAGCTTCATATATTTTTTAATTATATGTATTTTTATTTTATTTTATTTTTTCTTTATTTATTCATTTATTTTTTGGTGTCATATTGACCCATCAGAATATGGTCTTTACTGTCAGATAAGTGGGATTATTAAAGGAAGCTGTTTTTGTTCAGGCAGTGATGAAGGAAGACTTGGTTTTTTGTGACGCTCTGCAGCACAACCAGCAGCTGAAGCTCCATGCATGATGAGCAGCTGAAGAGACAACAACCCTGGGCTCCTGGTGAGCCACAGACAAACCGCATTATGCTTTTGTTCCTTATTATTAGCTGGAAGCACTTTATGAAGTTGGACTGTTACTTCTTCCCTTCATAAGTCTTTACCTAATGTGCAGACCTCCGACAGTCGATAAAATCACTTTCCTTTTATCCAATTTTATCTGTGGATGCACTGAAACGAAAAGTTGGGTAAATATTGTTCTTATGGCCAAAAACCAATATTTATCGATATTATATTTCACTACATTTTTGACAGCATGAAAAAAAACAAAACAATAAACCACCACACTCACAAATCTGTGGTGAACCAGATGGCTAACCACTTTTCACAAACAACAAGACGGAAATAAAATATCAATTTTTTAAATCGACAGTTTTACAAATCAATCAGATATGTCAAAAAAAAAGATTATTTTCTAATTATTTTAGTACACATATATAATAAATTCCTATTTATCTGATTTCAATATGTAAATAAATTAAATTAAGATAATTTGTAAATTGTATAAAATTATTACAGCTCCCACTAGAAAACTGTAGGTTTATGTTTAAATTTCCTTTTTGTAGTTGCATGATTTTTTAAGGGAAAATGATTTTTAAAAAATCTTAAATTCACATATGTAAAATTAAGGCCTTAAAATGTCTTAATGAAATAACTTGCCCTTAAATGTGTTCTCCACAGGTCTTGAATTTTGTTGTGGGAGGAATATTTAATCTCGTACATAACACTAAAGTATTTTGTGAGACTTTAGTGTTATGTGAAAGAGTCAAGCTGCCAGCGGTTGCATCTAAGCTAACTCCTGTTGTCAACCCATACAATTAATTTATTTTCACATTTTTTGTATGTTTCTATCATGTTACAGGTCTTAAATTTCATTCATAATGGTCTTAAAGTCTTAAATTTGAATGTTTAAAGGTGCATTAATGCTGCTGTCTTACTGTCACAAATATGTAAAAAAAAAAAAAACTTTTTAAAAATAAAAAGTACACACTGTAGCTTCAAGGGTCAAACAAAACATTTATAAATAAACCATGAAGTTTAACAGAGGTTGTTTCTGCAATGAGTGAAACTGGAATCGGTTCCCCTGATCAGATTCTGCTCACGGCCCGTTCAGGTCTGGACCGTCTCTGTGGTGCAGCCTGTTTTCCTGGGACGTGTGAGTCTTCACTGCGGACAACTTGTGTCTGGAAGCCACCACTCCGGGATCCCATTCACATCAGGCTCTGGCTCGGCGTTCAGCTTTTATTTAAATCTCTTGAACGCAGCCCCGCAGCTTTTCTCTGCTGGTAAAGGCCAGTGCGCATGCGCTCTGCTGACACTCCAGTAATCCGCTGGAGGAGATTGCATCCTAGTCCACTGCGCTCATGCTGCTACCAGTGAGGGAGAATTAAAAATGATGGAGGAAATGTGGAATTGGAGAAATGCCGGTTAAGATGTTCGGACGTTATTATGGGACGGAGCGGAGTTTCGCGATGAGCAACCGGGACGGGAACGAGGAGGAATCCGAATCTAAGACATATTCGCAAGCCGTCTTGCGAATATGAGAAACCCGCAGACAGGAATGAAGCCGGCAGAAGATAAGAGGTTTTCTCTGGGATCTGTATATCTGTGGTACGTGGACGCAGGCGCAGAACGGAAAACCAGCAACACTGCTGTTCATTATAAGGCTAAAGTGGACCGGCGCGCTGCTTTCCTGATCACCTAATTATTGGTCGATACATTGTCTTCTGCCCCATCATCCCTCCATCCAAATGCACACTGTGAAGTTTGTCCTCCGTGACAGTTTCGCCGTAAAGACGCGCGGCTCCGTCAGCCGCTGCGCCTCGTAGAGACTCGCAATGACGGGCAGACGGGTCCAGATCAACCCGAGCCAGCCTGCAGGAACTGGACCGGCCGGACTCCTGGCTGCGGGATCAGACAGAAATTAAGCTGCGGCTCTCAGACAGGAACACCAGGATCAAATCCCCGCTGTCGAGCTGGCAGAGGACCGCAGCGTGACACCCAGCACCCACTCCAGCCCAACCTCTCGGGCAATTTGTTGGATAACTCTTGAGGTGTAAAGAACTTTTTGACTCCCTGATTTATTTTAACCCAAGAAGGAATCCCCACTTTAAATATTTGTGATATTACATGTTCTCCTTCAGAGAAATGCAGCTGATATGTTGCTTTTAAATCTCCATAACAGCTGTTCCTCTGCCGGGATGACTGAAAGGGGAGACTGGGATATTTGCATACTTGTTGTTTTGCCAAAACCCCTCCCTTGAAACCCAGTGCATTAATTTCCTCCAGCTTCCCTGTTGTAAATAATTCTTCAGATTTCTTTCACTTCTAACTTTCAATCGCTTGAGATGCATGTCGTGTTAAAACTCAACAAACAGATTTATGTACCTACATATTTCAGGTGTTTAACGCTGATTTTCTGAGCATGTCTAATAGAGAAGACAGGAAGCGCTTCCAAGGACTTATCATATGCTGTGTACAAGATTTGGTGCAGAATGTCGCAAGCCTAAAAGATGCAAGGAGAGAATTGCAAGGCTTTGCATCAGAAAAACTACATTTCAAACTCTGGAATCAGTAAAAATGCTCCCACTATTCAGAACTTTTCGCTTGAACTCTGGGAAATGCAGCCGGCTTTGGATCGTCTACCTGCAGATCACCAACATTTGTGAGCAGCCCGTTTGTACCTGAACCGGGGAGGATATCTGTGATATTTTTGAGGACCTCGGTGTGCCCCACCTGCTTCAGATCTGGATCCCTCGTCAACTTCTGTGTTGCAGGGGAAACAGAAGCGAACAGGTATCAGGAAGAAAGCGGGGTCTATTTTACCTAGATCTGTGGAGATGGGGAGCTCGGCCTCGTCTCTCGCTGCAGAGACCGAGTCGGACCATGGCTTTGGCAGTACCTCCTACCCGTCGTCTCCCCCCGTGGGCTGGCTCAGAAACAGCCACAGCAGTCCGGTGTGGGGAACCACCTTCATCACACGGCAGCACCAACAGCCTGTGCCGCACCGAGAGCGCAGGTAAGAACTATAAAATAAGCCAGAAAATTGCGCAATTTGAAATGAAAAAATAATAAATAAAAATAATTTTCCATAATTTACTTTAGGATTTAAAAAGTTATTGCGCAAAGATGAGGTGGCTTTTGAGCCATATTGACCCTTTGCAACTACGTCACTCAATCATTGGAGGCGCCATGATGGACGACAGAAGTGAGGGACGGGAGTGTTGAACAGAGCGACTGAAATTGTTTTCCTCAGTTGTTTTGGCCAGTTTATTCATGGCTTTTTCTTGTTCGAGTTCAGATAATTTGTCTCTGAACGTAACACACCTGACTGGGTCTCATAGACGGCGGGATTTACAAAAGTTGTAAACAGCTAGCTTAGAAACTGGCCCGGACCTCCTCCCTCCTGACGTGTTCATCAAACTTCCGGCTTTGCCTGAATTCACACCACATGATTTATATCACTATGTCATAAACAGCGTCTGCCTAGATGCTAACCAGTTTTTTACATGCTAGGCTACATGACCTGCGGCATTGTCTCCATGGTTACTAATAGCTAGACGTACCTTCTCCATAAATCAATATTTGATATCTTTCTAATCATACTTACTTATAAAGTATATGAACATTAATCTTCTTACCTTGTAAAAAGTGTTTGCTGCAAATCCGGGATTACGCCGAGGCTGACAGTCATTATGACTGACAGCTGATATCCGTCGCTGCAGTATCTTTCCTCATTAAAATCTATAAAATAAAATGACAAGTTTGGTTTTTATCCTTGTCTATTTGTGCATCCTATAACCACTGTAAAGTGGACTCTACTATATAGAAGTGATATTAGGTTACAGATGTCTGTTTTTAGACTGGTTAGAAGCAGATTGGTTGTTTTGACGTCTGTCATGGCGGAGTGGGCGGATCTCTGGAGAGCATTGACGAGTCGCATGATCAACACGAGTTACTACCATCGAAAATAATGAGGAAGACAACCGGAAGTAGTAGGAGGAATACTGTTTTATTTATTCATTTTATTTTTTTCCGCCTTCGGACAAAGTGCAGCTGGCTCCATCAGAGCGCTCACAGCATCTCACAGTTCATAAAAAGTTGTTTGTTATTCTAACATGTTGAATCCAGCTCTTCTGTAAAATCCCAAGTAGGTGGGTCTTGTCGCTCCAACTCCTGAATAAGACGCAGATGTCCTCTGATAGCTGATAGATAGTAAGCGCTAGCACCATGATTGAGTTGTGAATATATCTTATTTAACTGTGCACATCTGTCGCTGCCAGGATTTTTAATGACGTGAACAACCTTATTCTCATGATTTGAAGTTCTTTATTAATGTAAAGACTGCAATTGGGTTTTCTTGCCATTGTATAGACAAAGATTTGTGCACATTTTTAATAGAAAGGCATCTATTGAGTGCACTCTGGCCCAACCAGGTCTGCTAGAAATACAAAGAATATAAACTTCTTTGAGGTATCTTCCCTCGATTTCTTGGACACATTATGGTGCAAAGTGGAATATTTTTCTTCCATCATTCACTTGAAAAATACTTTTTGACCAAAGCCTCTGAGTGAAGGATTCAGTAACTCCCCTTGCCATGGATCCCACCCACTGCTTCAACAGAGCTTATCTAATCAAAGCCTTCATTTTGATGTTTGGCCATGATGCACCCAAAATCTGGCTAAGCTGGATTAATGAAAGCAAAATCCCGCCTCCTTCTATGGCTTAGCTAGATGATGTTCGCAACGATTTAGGAGGTTTTTAGTAGATTGCCTGTACAGATAGACCTAACCTCAGAGAGCTCAATAAAAACAATGTACAGCCAACAACAGCAAACCAGGACTAATTTGAAAATGAGTTTGATGATAGACTTTTTGTCTGACTTTTTGGGCTGCTTTAATGCAGTTTTTCTAATGTACCAACAAGCACTGGTAGTTAAAGTATGAATGGCCATTGAAAACACGTCCATCTCTAAATAATCCAGTCCACGTTTGACCCATCTCTTCCTCTGGTTTTAATCTACGTTTGTCCTGATGCTGAGAAACGGTAGCAATGTTTTCATCAGCTTTTTTGAAGTATCTCATTAGAGAAGATTGGTGAAAAGGGCAAAATTTTAAATAACTTTCTCAAAAGAAGAATTTATAGGTGGACATTGGTAAGAAGTTGCTAATTATTCTGATGTTGCATGTCCAGTTGTTATTTACAACTGTTATTATTACAATTATCATTATCTGTAGATTTTCTTGTGTTAGTTTGTAACCATTTTCTCATAGTACTATCATTTATTTGTTGGCTCTTTACCCCAGAACAGGTGCATGGATATTATAACTTGGTCTTAATTACAAACTCTTGATAATTATTGAGTCAGTAAGTAATATATTTAATTAAGTTGAGATTAGGGGTAGGATTAAATTAGTGTTCACTTTTTTGTACTCCTAGTAGTGGTAAACAAATTATTTTGTTTACGGTTATGTATGCACACATTTCCTTTGTCCTACTGATTGCTTTCTTTTTCTTGTATTGAAAAACCTGGTTGAAATAAATTAATCAAATCAAATTTTGCAAAAATGTTTTTATGCTCACTTAAGGTGATTTTTGGCTTTTTCGAAAAGGAGTTAATGCGCTAAATGGGAAAAACATGTTTGCCCAAATAAATTCAAATCCCAAATCAGCGTTAATTCTTTTTTAAACTTGCAAGCGTTTTTGAAATAAAGTTACTCAAGTCCTGTTCTTAGTACTGAAAATAAATGTATTCGATCAAGTCCAAAAGAAACTGAGAACTACATGCCTCAAAAAAGTTTAAAGAAAAAACTTGGACATTTTTTAAAATAAAAATCTAATTTTTAGATTAATATCATACATTTTCTACAAAAAAGTGTACATTTCAAATGTTGGAAATTTTCTTTTAGGAAATTTACAAGTTTTCTAGAAAATTTCGGAGACTAATCGTTTTTTTTTCTATCTACAATGGCCCTGATACGTCATCGCAAAAATCCCTCACGTTTTGGATCTACAGTAAATATTATGTGCTTGATATTAGGTCGTTGTTTGTTTTCAGTCTATAATTTTGTCCCACATGGCAAAAAGTTTGGACATCCCTGATATACAGGAAGCCTTAACACAATGCCGCCCTGGGTGGTGAGCCATACTTTAAGGACCACCACTATAAGTACATTATGGAAAAGATGTAATACTCATGTATATTCACAATTAGATGAACCTGCGGTGTCATCTGTGTTGTGGTTAAAGTTTCTAACTTTTTCTATGAACAAACTCAGCCGATGCGTCTTTAAGTAGCCACGCTATTTGTTGGAGAGACGTTGCGTTCCGATTGACTGGATTTCTGAGTTTTACTGCATTAAAAGATTTGCTGTTTCAACAAGAAGCACCGTATGGCAATAATCCGCCGTTCCAGTCGCTGCTTTCTGAATCCCAGTCAACATACTGAAAGAGAAGAAAGCTTTGAATGTGCAGCTCGCACCACAAACGGCACTTTGGACTCATTTTCCTTAGGCATTGGAGGAAAATGAGATCTTCTCGACCACCCTCACAGAGATTTGTTTCCTGTTTTTCATTTATTATTTCGTTTGCTTTTTTTGGTCCCGTCTCCCAGAACGAGAGCAGGCAGTTTATATCGACCGCCTGAAGTGTATTGAAGTTGTTGCTGAGTCACTCAGGGCATCATGGTCTGGTTGTTAGTTATTGATTTTCAGAGAGCCCGATCACATTTCCCCACAATGGATGTCATTATTTATTCAGCATCCGTCTCCAGTTGGGCTTTCATCTTTCCTGATTCCTGCTGTCAATGCTTGCCTCGTGAGTTGCTCTACATTTAACAGTAAAGTCCGTCCTGTCGTGGTCGGGAAGATTTTTTTAAAAATCCATCCAGACAGGTCTTGTTGTATTTGCTCGGAGTTTAAGCACAGATCCATCAACACAGCTCGATTTATGAATGAAACAGAGGCTCCTGCTGTCAGACTGCCTTTGCATCATTCAATCATCGTCTTATTTTTTGTTTGCCAGACTCCACTTCCTGTCAGCAATCAGACTGCACTCTGAATCCGCTCAGCACATCAGTGTATACATGTGCATCAAGCATGTTTGAAAACTGGAGCATTTGTGGCCCTTGGAGTGATTTTCTGTGGCCCCCAATACAAATTTGGACCGCCCATCACAGGTGTAAATGCAAAGTTTTTATTTTTAATCAGGATAAAATTATTACCAACATAATTCACATAACAGTGGCGCAGTTGGTAGCACTGTTGCCTTGCAGCAAGAAGGTCCTGGGTTTGATTCCCGGCCCGGGGTCTTTCTGCATGGAGTTTGCATGTTCTCTCTGTGCATGGTGGGTTCTCTCCGGGTACTCTGGCTTCCTCCAACAGTTCAAAAACATGACTGTCAGGTTAATTGGTCTCTCTAAATTCTTTGTAGGTGTGAGTCTGTGTGGTTGTTGGTCCTGTCTGTCTCTGTGTTGCCCTGCGACAGATTGGCGTTAAACGTTCGCTGGAGAGGCACCAGCACCTCCCGACCCCATGAGGGACAAGGGTGTTAGAAAATGGATGGATGGATGGATAATTTTCTTGCAGAAGAAAATGTTAAGTACAACACAAAGTATTTGTCTTTTCATACCCAATGTTTTCATAATAAGTAGAATTGCATCTATGTAGAAACCTTTACTGAAAAGTGGCTTTATTAAACTCGAGGAAATATAGCAAGCATTTTGAATGGAAGTGACTCAAAACTTTCTCTTATTATAATAAATTTGAAAACTGGATTAAATTTCTTTTAATTTTAAGCTACTTTTCTACAGAAAAACAAAACAAAAAAAGAGCAAATGTAATTGCTTGATTTTATTGTAATCTTTCCAAATTTTTGGCCCACATGACAGAAAGTTTGGACACCCCTGGCTTAAAGGGACACCCAGACATGCATCATGGACAGTATTGGATGCAGTAGGGCTCTGTTCATGTTTTCTCCGGTCGCCTCACTCTGCCTCTCTCTCGTTTACACACCGCTGTGTGATCCTAACCACGTTAGGCAAGCTTTGCTGAGCTGTGACAGACCATGAAATATAGAAACAACAGAACACTACGAGCCCGGCTTATTTTCAGCTGCTCTCTTCCAGTTTCTTCTCTAATAAATTGTTCCATAAAACATTTTCTCTCTCAACTTTTCTTTTCCTCTCATGCTTTTCCAACCCTAGATTGCATTGGCTGTCTAGTCCTTGGGGTGTTTTTCATATTTAGATTTTTTTTTGGGGTGGAGGGAGTATTTACTCCTGAGGAAAGCCAACTTATTACACAGAGCTGCAGTGTTTCTTAGCTTTGGCTCGTGTTTTAATTGAAGCGCCACAGTGTAGTTCTGCGCATTGTTCGGGGAACAATGCTGCTTTGATTCACTTTACTTCAGCAACTACCAGCTAGCGTCTTTCACTGCCGATGTCCTCGAGGCTCTAGAGTCTTTCTGGAGCCGATCCTCGGTGCCTCCTCTGTCTCGGTGTGATGTATGTCGCCGTTTATCGCCGCTCCATCCACCGGCTCTCCATTTAATTGGATTGAAACCGGTCCACTTGGGCTCAACAAGCGTGGTCACTGGCGGCGTTTAGGTCGAAATTGTTTCAGCACGTCCTCCTTTGCGATCGCCTGCCCGATGAAGACGGGTTCTAGTCGGGACCGCCCGATCGTCTCCAGAATAGATTTGGCAAGCAGCAGTTGTCTTAAAGTGTGGCTGTATTTGGAAAACAGAGCAGTTATGCAGCGTGAAGAAGAAAAAAAACTAGCCTGTTGGCACTGCCTCTGACATGATTCCAGATTTCCCCGTTCTTGTTGCCATGGAAATCTGTAGCATATGCTCAGTAACCTAATTCCATCAGGCCCCAGACAGGACCGCACATGGCAAACCTGGCAGCATGAGGCAAAAAGCGGAAACTGCTGGCAACCCGCACATCTGCAGACACTGGTTTGTCAAAATTCCTGCAAACTTTTACTTACGAGGTCCGGTTCAGTCCGGATAGCTTGTTTCAAACCCCTTTCACTGCTCTGTGTTTAGGGGTCATCTGCTCATCAACAGTAAATAAATCTTTACTTTGTGTCGATTTGAGAGGCATCTGTCTGGCTGATGGTAGTTTTCTGTCAGACTCCTCAGATTCAAAAGCCTTCAGGAACTTTATATTATTAGAGCCGCAGCCAACGACAACGCTGTCATCCTCTTCCTCGTCTCTGGCTGCGTTGCTTCTTCTTGCTGCTAACGCCAGCTGAAGCCCAGTCAGACAGCTTCCTCTGTTTAAAGATTCAAACGTCTAAAGCTGTCTCCACCGCTGACAGATTCGCATATCAAAAATGAGCTCTGCTCCTGAAATATTCACTGAGGGCAAAGCCAGGGGTCAGAAGCTTCACACTCTCTCTTAACAAAACTCCATTTATTTCCTTTTTCAGGCTTGTAGTTAAATAAAAACAACTTATTTATTGCTCTTAGTTGTTAACGGCTAATATCAGGAAGCCTGATATTAGGCAGTGGAAGCAACAGTGAGGATGGCTGGCATCAAGATATTTTAAGGCCTGCCCGCCCCCCACTTGTTGCTGTACACAGCCAGTGTACACATTTCTAGAAAATCACATAATGATAACCTCAAATAGAGCTGCAACTTCTCTGCATCCAGAGGCGTTTGCTGAATGGCAAGAAAGTGGGAAGTAGGTCAGCTACGCTAGCTTGACTTTGACAACCTTAACATGTACATGTGCTGTGTAATTTGGTGTGTTTCCGTCCATTTAACATTAAAATAAGGCAACACACACACCTGCTGTCTGATATGTAGCCATTTATCACCAAAACATGTTGCAATCGCAAAATAAACATCAAGCTTGAAAACACCGTAACTAACTGAATGTTTACGTTGCGTTGTTCTTTGTGAGGGAAACGTTTGCATGTTTTTGATGCTGATGTTCCTGATAGATAATAATAATAATCTGTACTGTTTTGTTCTGTTAGCGGAGCGCTGTTGTGAGTCGGTTGCCGTGGCAATGATTGTGCACACAGAGTGAGAAAACAGAAAATTACGAGTCAGTTTTGTGTTGTCGTTCGCCTGTTTTTCGGCCTTATTTTTTCCATTTATTGTGGTTCAATGCAGCCGCTGTAATTTTAAAAAATAAAAATAGGAAAACAAAAACTGGATTTATTTATTTATTTATTTCCTCGTTATTCATTTATTTCCTTGTTTGTTCATAGAATGCCACAATAATTACAACAGTCATCAAATAAGACAGAATATTTCATAAGGTATTCATAGTGATGTGAGACCTAACAGAGCGCCTCATCTTCAGGATTACAGGTCCTGAGCTGTAATCCAAATTTTTATCTACTTTTATTTAGAACAGAAAATATAAATTACATTCTGCATACCTAAATATTTGGACCGCTACTGCCGAATTCACTGGGTGTTTGTTTTATTTTGGGCTAAATTCTATGCATCAATAACAATAAACGTTAATAACACCATTATAAAATCAGTTATTTTGTTATTTGAGAATAATGAGAATCTCATGCTGATCTTAACATTTTCCTTTTAAATAATCTGATATTATCCTAATAAAATGAGCATTCCCTGGGAATAAGTGGCTCCTGCAGCATCCTTTTAATGTTCTATTTTGGTAACAGAGAAATGCTTGTTCAGTTTTCTACAGCCGTCTTGGTGCGTAGCGTCATGGTTATGGAGGACCGATGTCTTTGCCTAAAGCTACTCCTTCAAAAGAGCTCTTGTAACGCTGGACTTTTCATCCCGCTGTCCCTGCACCATTAAATTCTTTCTCCGAGGTTTGACTGCTCATCACGTTATTAAAGCTTCCCCAGTTATCTTTGGGCCGTCCCTTGTGACTAAGGCGTCACTGTCATCAATCCTTTTGTATCACATCACCAAGTTTCAGTGTGTCATTATAGGAGCTCTTTGTCTGCTGCTTAAGTCTTGGCTCTAGACACTCCCTGCAGATAAGCAGCAGTTAGTGGTTCCGTTTCCAACTTTTTTATTATTTTTGCATATCATTCTGGACCGTTAGTGGCTGATTAATGATTCATATCAGCCCGTAACTTATTACCTGCAGGATTGGAAAGACACCTTGGAAGGTAAAACTCATTTCTGTGACCCAAACCGTCCAGATCCTCTTAAAGAGACGGATCGATGTTTGGTGGGAGTAAATTATTAAAGGAAAAGGTTGCCCTCAGACAGGCTTCACACATTAAAGGGTGCTACAATAAATCTTTACACAGAGCTTGCAAAAGTATTCATACCTTTTGTTTTATCACACTGCAGCCACAAACTCTAATGTGTTTAATTAGCTCTGCATTGCAAAGTAGAAGGAAAATAATAGATTTTTTACATCTTTTTTCCTTTTTACGGGTAATAAAAACTGCAATCACTTTTATCATGCTGTAAGGTTTAGAGTAAGCCCTTATATTAGCTCTAACCATCTTCTATCTCTAACTGTGACCCACTTCTTCGTCCCTGTTGAAGAGAAGCTTCCCCCCAGCATGGCGCTGCTGCCCCGTTTTTTCTCTGGTTATGGTGTGAGTTGGGTAACATGCAGTGTTTTTTCACAGTACCTACATTTTGCATGTAGGGCAAAATGATCAGCTACAGTCTTCCTTCTGTTTGTTCCCTACTGCGTTGCCACCTTTCCATAAAAGTCAACGAACAGTTGTCAACGGATTTTCCCACCTGACCTCTGGATCTGTGCAACTCCTCCAGAGTTACCGTGGACCTTTTGGCTTCTCTTCTGATTGTTGCTTCAACCTGTCAGCTGAGATGGACGGCCATGTGTGGTGCTATAAGTTTTTCATGTTTTGAACCTTTTGTGACATGTTCAAAGCTTGGCATATTGTTTCAGGACATTTAGGCTGATACTCGGTTTTGTTCGGGACTAATGCTGTGTTCACACCAAACGCGTTTGGTCCGATGCTTCAAGTTGGACTTGTGTGCACTTTGAAGTCAGATGCTTGACATTTTGCTCTAGACGTGCGTCAAAATCGCTCTAGACTCATGTTGGGACAAGCAGTTGTTTTGCGTCGCCGTTCTATTTGTAGAATGACGCATAAAATTGAGAGAGTGACACCAAAATATTATGTAGTGAAAGCTTCTGCAATTATAACTGAGGCTCAGATGTCTTTGCTGAGACAAAAACTGTTCAGAAAAATTTCTGTTGAACAAACAACGGTGACGGCTGATAATATTGAGAGAATTTAGCCTGAAATCAACAGGATGTTAAATTTTCAGATACTGAGATTCACGTTCACACTGCACTCTGTCAAACTAACCAAACCTTTTGAAACACCTTTTCCCCTCCTCACCTGTGGGGGCGCTGCACCGAGAACAACTGAAGGAAGCAACATGAAAACCTCTGAAGAAGACACTTCCTTCACAAAATGCAAACAAAAATGGCATCAGATTTTAGCAGTTGTAGGATTTCTCTCTTGGTAAAAAACCACAAGCCATTTCTCTCGCTACTGGTGGACCAGCAGGTTTGTTTGAGCTGTATTTACCCAGAATGCCTTGCACCATAGTCATAAAGTAATAAATGCTTCAGGAAGGAGCTTTGTGTTCATTTACAGGAAGTGGGTTTTATATTCACCGTCTGTTCTAAAGAAACATTAACCTCTGAGTTTCGTTTTACTTCCCCAATAACAAAACAAAAAAACTGAACAAAGAGCTGCCGATGGAAAGTAATTTTGTAGATTACTATATTCATCAGTTATTATTCCAGTCCTCATTCTTCATTTAAAGTCCATTTTTCCCCCATTTTCTGCTCAGTTGTGCTTCTTGTAGCTTCAGTATGTGTGCCAATTGAGTTTCGTTTTTAATTTAAAGTTCTTTACTTTTCAACTGAAATCAACCTTTAGTGGAACAACAAGCTGAAATAACGAGGCCATCTGAAAACAAAGGCTAAAACACCTGCAGCTGATTAAAAATCCTCACTCTCTGCATTCCTATCACCTGCAGATGTGCAGCTATAAAACAGGTGATTAGGTCACATCTGGAGACATTTCCTCTAAATGAACTCAGCAGTATTGAACTCATCCAGTCTGAGCTTTATGTAAGGGCTGAGTAATCCCTCTTAAGCTGCTTTTTAAAACTGGTAGCAAATCAAGACAATCATAGGTAACAAGACTGTAACATAGCCTCCTATCAGGTTTTATTTAGGCTTGAAATTATTTATTTCAATAATACCACAAATCTGTAATAAATATGCTGTTTTTTGCAGACTATAAGTAAATTTTTTTCAGAGTTTTACTAGTTATAATCAAGTGTGACCGATATATATTAATACATACTGTATGACTTGAATCAAGGAGTAAACCAGAGATGTCCAAAGTGTGGCCCGGGGGGCATTTGTGGCCCTTGGAGTAGTTTTGTGTGGCCCTGGGTGCAGTTTACAAATGATGGAGTTGTAGATGGAGACAAAAAAAAAATTGTATGAGATTTTTAATGACAAATGTATATTTATAGAACATTTTAGTTTCAAAATAAGTGTTTTTCTTTCCATTTTAATGCCATGGTAGTGACTTTTTACTCAAAAACAGACCCAGTCACACCCAATGCTTAAAGTGGGGTAAATCCAGTTAAGGATTGTGAAACCCAGTTCACATTTTTATTGCTCACAATAAGCAATTAATTAATTAATCATGTGATAAATTAAAATGATCTTGATTGATTAAATTTTTTTTAAAAGGTTTTATTGGCTCCAGTGGCCTTTATTTGACAGTGAATTGACAGGAATTCACTGTGGATAAAGTTTAGGTAAATTTGCATTAAAAAAGTTGAGCATCTATTTTCTTTGAAAATTATAATTATGTCTAAAAACTGTGTCAACATGTGAACAGTTGTGCTGATAAACTGAAATTATGTTGCCAAAAAAGATAAATGTACTTTTGTTTTTATATTTTCCAGTTTTATTTATATCAGCTCCACCGGCATGAGAATAAAATAACATCTCATCAATAGGTGTAGTGTTGGTTTCTGCAGAAAATCACTGCAGAGCAAGATTAAGGGATTCAATTTGATGCTGAAGTTTTTGTATTTATTTCTTTATTTGTGTAAAACTCTTCTGTTTGATTTGTTTGCTGACTTGTTCCACACTGGGTCAAATGTTTGTTCTTTCCCTCGGATTCTGATTGCTGACTTCCTGAGGTCCAGTAGGGTCCAGTCCCGCAGGGGTCAGCGCTGTTCTACAAGCGCAGACAGGCCCTCCTCATTATTAGGCCGTAACTTTTTATGATGATGCACTCACCAGTCTGCTTTTATCCACCTTTTACTTTGCGGTTTGGCTTGTAATTTATCGCGCTCTGCAGAATGCGGCTTTTAGCTCGAGGGAAACGTTCCAAGTTCTATTTGTACAAACATGAAGTCACAGTTTGTTGGTGATTTCTGCCAAGTTAGTTTCTTTTTTTTCTCCAAAGACAAAAAAACTGACTCAGTCTCAGCAGCATCTGTGTGCAGATTGAAGAAATTCAAATGATATTTGTATGAATATTCGCCTGCTGTTTAACAGATGAAGAGAATATAACGAGGTGGATTTTTAGACTGGATAAATCCCAGAGTTTTGGTTGCTTTGCTCCTTTAGTTTAGTATTTTGTACCCAACTTGTTTGGGCTATAAGATGGAGCCATCTTCCATGGAAGGCTACCAGCCATACATCAGTTTGTACCTCCTCTGAAATCTGACATTAAAGTGATATTCTGTAACTATTGCTACTTTTTTGTGAGAAAATGTAAATCCAGAACTCTAATAATAATTATCTACCTGTAGGATGCTGATGGTTATTTAGCTCTCATTTTTCATAGGAGTTAAAAAGCCTTAACAAACATCAGAAACACAGTCTACAGAAATGCAGTGAAATATGAACATAGAGCAGCTTTTTCAGTCACAGAGGTTAAGAACCACACAGTCGCTTGTGAATAGTTAAAATCTGTGAATTCAAATGTTTATTGAAAAGCATAAAGAATTTATGTCGCCATTTATAAACTCTTATTAAAGAAATATGACAAATAATTACAGATGTAAAGACAGAGATCAGACAAAATAAGCTGGCCCAACGCTAATAAAAAATGCTAATTGCTGCATATTTTTATAATTAAAACACCAAATATACAATAAAATACACAGTAGAAACCATCTTAGCGCTACCGCAGATGCTCCTGGGTGTTCAGCCAATCAGCACCAACAAAAATAAATGATTTTCCTGGATTGGTTGTTTTGCAAACTCCAGCCAATAGCATGTTGAGTAGCATCGCACCTTTATTTTTTTTATTTATATTTTACATATGTTGTACTTCTGAAAATAATACAGTTAAATGAATATATAGTCAAGAGTTAAAATCAAGTTTTTATAATAATTTATTTTTGTATTTTTCACAATACTGAAGTACCAAACAAAATAAACATAATCTCATTGGTTTGTTAAAAGGGAAGTAATTATTTTATAAATAAATTGGTAACACTTTATTTGATGAGACTGACATGACGCTGTCATAAAAATGACATAACAACCTGCCGTAATCATGAAGTATTTATGAATCTTTACAGCTGTTGTCATGAAATGTCATTTGATAAATAATGACATTTTAATGCAAAGATCCATTAAAACTTGCACTAAAAGTTCATTAAAAGTGTCAACTTTGCATTATTTACCGAATGACAGTTCATGACAACAGTCAACAATTCATGGAGACTCTTTCATGTTCATGACAGGTTGTTGTGTCAGTCTTTTACACACCTCTTCAAATAAAGATTTACCAAAACATTATTTAGACCCAGGTGAACCTCGTCTATCATCATACAGCTGCAGATACTTTCTTTTACCCCTTCCTGTGTCACGATTCACCTCTAAACAACTATAAAAGTTCTATTTAGTTATATTTGTTTTGTTCATTAGGTACAAGTCACAGCATTTGATAAAAACAGATTAGCCTTGTCACTATGAACTACAGAAAAATACAGTTTTTTGGGTGTGGAGGAGAGGAACTCTGCCCCCTCTGTCCAGGAACGGTACTGCACTTTTCCCACAGGCCCTGGGCTCGGAGCCAGCCTTGGAATGGCTCTGCTAATGACTGTCGCACAAAGGCCAAATGTCTTGCAATGAAGCTGGACGAAGCTGGCAGGACTCGGCTGACTCGGTCTCTCAGCAGAGTTCAAAACGTAGAACCAGTCAGCGATTGCTATCAGCGGTTTTTGTGTTCGCTCTTCTCTGGCACCAGCAGCTTCCTCAGAGACATTTCACTCACTTTTCTCCAAAACTTTCATAAGTTTTCTCATTTCCACGAACAGCTTAAGCTCATGCCCTTTAAAATGATCTGCTGGATCTCAGAGCGTCTGGCGCTCTGTGAAGCTTTGAAACGAACTCTCCAGGCATCACACCGCTCCTTAAGTGAATTTAGAGCAGGAACAGAAACTGCGGCGAACTGTTCAATGCAGAAAGATTAGGTTTGTCGGGGTGAGGTTGGCCTTTTCCGCCTCTCTCTCTGCGCTGAGACACCTGGCCACCTGCCCGGGTTGCAACACCGAGGAACCGATGAGCTGAAGTGAGCACTTTTAGTTTGAGCCTCTCCACTTAGCACACAGTCAAGGACAAAAGGTGTATGCAGGGGTGTGTGTGTGTGTGTGTGTACGCACTGCTGTAAGGACGTTAGTGGAGCATGAACAATGAAAACATTCCTTTACAGTAAGTGGGGTCCAGGGATCACAGGCTGAGGTGGCCCATCCTTTACAACAGCCACATACAGTATATACGAGTAGATTAAAAAGTCAATTCAAGAAGTGAAACTAATAGATTAATTACACACAGACTGATATATGTCCATTCATTTCTGATTATTTTTTACAGGTTATGACTGTTCCTCAGAAAAACAAAGAACCATTCTTAGTTTTAAGTAAGGAATATACAGGAATGTGATTATATGGCCTATAATCCCAGGGAAGGCAGATTTCCAGTTAATAGTCATTGACTATGTGGATAAAAACTGCCGGCATGGCATTTGTTTTTAGCTTGTAACGATCTCTTGTTAGATCCTTTGTCAGTTTTGCTCATACAAATGACAAAGTCTTCTGGAGAGAAATGTTGAGAGCACAGATGTAGGTCCTTCGGAAGTTATGTTCACTTCCTACCCACTGCGCACTTCTTTTCTTATCGTGTGGGAAGGAATCCAGATTCACCTCACTGTTTCTTTGTATTTTTTAATTAGAGGCAACAGTGGCGCTGTGTGGTATTATCTAAGAAGTTAGTTTGCTTGACATACGCACGTTTAGATGACGTGTCAAATCAATCAAGCTTTAGCCGCAGAAGATTGTTGCTAAAGAAGCTGGGTGTTCACATAAGCTGCATTTCCAATGACCAGCAGAAATTACCAAAACTGTAATTCCAATTGCGCAAATTGGAATTACAAAAATGAAATAAAAAATGTCTTAAATGAAAACCCAAACATTTTTGCATATCGATATGGTTTTTCAGCCGTTTCGAAATTAGTGTATTTTGTAAAACCTTTTTTTTTTTGCAACACTTTTTTCGCATCGCAGAGGTCATGTGATTTACAACTGGAGGTTACTACTGGCGGAAATGATGAAGAAGACGACAGGAAGTGGTAGGAGGATGATGGTGTGCCATGTTCCTGAATGACTTATTGCGTGGACAAACTTATTCACATGTGATTTTTAATGACATTTTCTTAAATAATGCAATTGCGAAATAGTTTTTGACAAAGTTTTGCTCACATTTGTAATGAAGACAGCTACAAGCTGTTGTGAAAGTAAAGTACCTTGTATACACATCTTTTTATCGTGCTGACATTTTTTATAAATTTTTTTTAAGTATATTTTTAAAATAATTTAATATACTTTAGTATCCTGGAAAGCATAATTTTCAATTTTCTGTAATAATAAGCAACAATACTAACAAAAATAAGCATTTATAGCTGACAGAGATCTGGGTTTATGTAATTTAATTTCCCATTGGGATCAATAAAAAATGTTCTAATTGCATTTGATTTATCTATGGAGGGATTATCAGTCAAAGTCACACAGAAAGCAAACAAGAATAATTTTTTTCTTATCCTCTCACCTGCATGTGACACTTTTGGGTCATTAAGACTTTTCTCATTCACAAATGTCACTTTGGTAGCATAGCTTATTTCACTACAACTGTGGTGAACAGTTTTAGGATGCTGACAACATTCTGACTAATGTTAAAACAGCAAGTTTAATGCAGGTAACCATGGCAACCAGTGACAGTTTAAGCTCAAGTTGCGCGTGCATCCGCTTTGTTTACAAACTGCTCTCCATTTCTAAGTGTAAACCTTTTCCAGGGGGTTTCAGAGTGCGGCCTTGTGGGTCACGCATTAATTTGGAGGTGCCTTTGATTAACCCAGTTATTAAAAAGTGTGTGAGCCAGATTGGTGTAATTAAAAGCTGTGAGATCAGCTGCAGGCAGAAGCAGCAGCGTTGCTCCATGAAGAAGAAGGAGCTGATCATTTGCCTTGAGTCGGTCTCTGCGTGGATGGCTGACGCTGTGACTTTGCTTGCTCTCTCTCTCTCTTGTTGGAGATGAAAGTGGCCCGACAGTTGTGGAAACAGCCACAGGGTACAAGCTGTCATCATCAGACATGAGGTGGCGACGCTTTGTGCTGCTGCTGTCGTCATGGCTGTTTGGCCCGTCAGACAGCCAAACACGCTGTGAACGTGTGTCTTCATAGTTAGCTAGGATCTGCTGCTTTAGTCAACCATGTGTTGGTGAATCGCTGAGGATTCACACAGTGGGTCTGGAGGAAAGAGTCACAAAACATGTTGACTTTATTTATTATTTTGATTTTGATTCTTTGACTAAAGCAAAAATGTAGAATAAATACCTCATAACTATTGTAGTCAATTTCAAGGACACGTTTTTGTTGTTGTGTTGCAAATAAGTCACTTAATCATTCGAGGCGCCATGACGGACGTCGGAAGTGAGGGACGGGAGTATGAAACTGAGCGACTGAAATTGTTTTCCTCAGTTGTTTTTGCCAGTTTATTCCTGACATCTACTTGTTCCAGTCACACTAATTTGTCTCTGAATGTAGCACACCTGGTTGGGGATCATAGACGGCAGGATTTACAAAAGTTGTAAACAGCTAGCTTAGAAACCGACCCATCCCTCCTCCCTCCTGACGTGTTCATCAAATTACTGACTGTCTGAATTCACACCACATGATTTATGTCACTACGTCATAAACAGCATCTGCCTTTACACTGGAACATTAAAAACATGCAAAAGACGAGATGCTAACCAGTTTTTTTCATACATGCTAGGCTACATGACGGTGCAGCATTGTCTCCATGGTTACCAACGGTTAAACGTACCTTCTTCATAACACAATATTTGATATCTTTTAATCAGTTACTTATAAAGTATATGAATGTTACTCTTACTTTGTAGAAAATGTTTGCTACAAATCTGCGATTTGACAGTGATTATTATTCACAGCTGCTGTCCATCGCTACCGTATCGTTCCTAACTAAAAGTTATCAAATAAAATAACGAGCATGGTTTCTATCCTTGTCTGTTTGTGCAGCCGACCAAGCAGCTTTCTGTGACCATTTTTAAAGTGAAATCAACTAAATAGAAGCAATATTAGGTTCCCGATGTCTTTTTCACGGAAATTGTCCGATTACACCACTAATAATAATAATAAGTTTCTTTGTCAAATTATTTCGAATCATTACAATTCTAATCCAGTCTATTGTAGACCTTTGTAAATGTTCGATCCCACTTACTGCTACAGTGTTTATGTAAAACACATTATTATTATACAATTTAGTAACTTAATTTTAGAAGTACTCTTAGATTATTGGGTTATTATTGATGTGTGTATAAACTTTATATAATGATACAAAATCTTTTTTGTGAGGCCAAATGTTGATTTTTATTTTGTTTCAAAAATAAAGGAAAGAATGGAGCAAAGATGAATATTTTGGAAATAAATGAGTGTGTTTCATGAATAGTATGCATACAATGGTTTTCCCTGATGTCTTGATCTTGGATTGATTTTCTTCCTGAAACATAACAAAAAGCTGCTACATTTGAGCCCATCCTCGAGCTCCTGTCAGTTTGGGATGCAGCATTGCTCCTCTGGGATCAACGTGAAAAGCACTGCAGCATCCTCGCTCTTAGCACCTCATGCTCCACTTTGGGCAAATTCCCATATTACCGTCTCTGAGTTGCTGTTCACACATGAGCGGCCTGAGTGACAGTGGCATTTATGAGATTTTTTTCCGACTCCAAACCCGTCCGCTCCCTGGAGGCTGGGATGTTTTTTTGAACTGCGCTCCCACTGAGTTGAAAGTATCCAGCTGTGTGGCTCGACCTGCAAAGGGCTCGGCTCCACCCGCCGTCGATAAGCCGGATTGACTGGACTTCAGAATGAACCCCACACTGCAAAAACATAAAGTCTTACTGAGTACCTTTGGTCTAATTTCTGGTGAAAATATCTTAGTGCACTTGAAATGAGACAAAACATAAGGAACTTTTCAGCAAAATATAGGAGCTTGTTTCAGTCAATAACTCATTAATATTGATGAAAAAGTACTTCACTAATAACCAGATGCTGGTAGAATACCCAAAAATGTACTCTAGTAAGAGTAGAGATACTTCACAATAAAATTACTCAAGTAAAAATATCTGCCCAAGAAATTACTCAAGTAAGAGTCAAAAACTATTTGGTAAAAAGTACTGAGTAACTGATCAAAGTATCAATCATTTAATTAAAAATTACGTCATCAGACGGACCAAGATATAAAGTTAAGTATAAATTTTGGTATTTTAAGAACCAAAAGGACAATAATTCATACAACTAACAAAAAAATAACAAAATCAGCTAAAATAAAATGTTTCCAATTCAGTTTCTCTCAATAAAATAACATATGAAACTTTAAAAAAAAACTGCAGGTGTGTGTCTGAGTCTTGTGAAGTTTTGGTTCAGTGGGTTTGAAATCCAGAAATTTTACTCCAGTAAGAGTAGAAATACTTCATAATAAAATTACTCAAGTAAACAGTAAAAAGTATAGTGTAGTAAAAGTGCTCCTAAAAGTCAATTTTTTCCAAAAAGTTCCTCAAGTAAATGTGAATAAATGTAACTAGTTACTACCCAACTCTGTGTATAACATGGAAAAACAGGTTAGATTTTGTATTTTTTGCAGTGACCATACAAGTCGGTCCACAGCAACAGCATCATTAACCAAATTAACAGTTTCTGGCTTTAACAATTTATTCCTCCCCAGTTGGATGTTTATAAAAATATGTCAGTCTTACAGTGCTCTCATCAATTGAAAACCACTGAGGGCCTGAAACTGACATGACCTTATGCTGATCCTGCATTAGCTTTCGCTGAGCAGAGAGAGAGTGTTAATATTAAGTGGAAGAGATCCTGTGTGTTTTTCCTATTCTAATAAGTGCCAGTCAGTGAGACTCAGGCATTTCTGCTCTAATATTCAGAGGCAGGCAGCGTTTCTCTGCTCTCCTCCCCTCTGGCTCCTCCTCTCCATGTGCTGTCTCCCTGGCTCTAATCAGGTGGCCATTGTGTATGGATTTACTGCCCTCTGCGCCCCCAGGAGGGAGATTTGATTTTTTTTCCCCCTCTGCACTGGCTAATCTTTGCCTCTCCTATCGTGTTTTGTGTTTCTAATTTCATCTCTACTCCTGCTGCAGTTTCCCTTTTCCTGAGGATGATCAGCCTCAGTTCCTGGAAGGATGAATTTATTCCCTGCTTTTCAGATATATTCCTACAAACATTTTCTCTCTTTACTCTTCATCTCCTTTCGTTAAAGTGATATTAGATAATATCAGTTAAATAAATGTATCATTTATCGTGATACAGTTATTGTTGTCATAATAAATTCAAAAAAGAATGTTTAAAATCCCACAAAGACAAGACAATTCTTTCTCAGACTGTGGTTCCTGGACCACTGGTGAGCTGCAGGTGCCCCCTAGTCGTCCATGTGGTACTGCATGTAAACAACCGTTTATTTGTCATGACGTTAGCTCAAACTGCGATGCTACAGTTAGCTTACCAAAGGATTGTGTTTCAAAATATTAGTGGAAAATGGGTTACGAGCATTTATGAGGGTCACTAAAAAGAAAGCCTGGAGGCTGGTGGAAAGTTTCTGACGATGATTTGCAGAGCTTTTGCTTTTGAACACTATTACGATACATAGCATGTTCACATGCTGCGCCCCACGCTGACTAACTGCATCTTGACACCTAAAATAAAATGATTCATGTTGGGCTATCTACTGGCTGAAATAAAATGCCCTAAAATGTTTTTAGTGCACACAACACTTGTAGTAAAGAACTTATTTGATTTCCATGTGTTTTCTATGATTGGAAAGCTTAGAATCCATACTGTAAATAACTCAGTGTGTCCTGAGTCGATGTGTTCATGGTTTTATTGTGGCCAGTCACATTTACAAAACCCTTCACATTCGGAGGAACAAAGACAATGAGTTAAGAGACTAATATTTTTAATATATTAAGATGTTGTGCTATTGTGGGGGTAGTTTCATGTAAGGTGGTTTTTGAGTTTTCTTCAGCCTGAAAAAGTTTGAGAAACACTCTCCTAAAGGATACGGTAAAGTGGGTATAAGATAAAAACATTACATGAATACTTTAACAAGCTGCTTCATCTGGTTAAACTGTACTTCACCATCTTTAGTTTGTCAAATATGTAAAAACCTTTTTTATTTTTATGAGAAAGGTCCTAACAGAGTGTTTTGTTTTTTTTTTTCTTTTGCAGCCATTCCCACTCTCCTGGCTCCATGGCTGCAGCAGTGCGAAGCAGCGAGTGGTCATGTGGACGCTGCACCTTCCTGAATGCAGGCGCGGCGCCCCGCTGCTCCATCTGCGAGGCGCCGCGCCAGAAACCCGATCTGAACCAGATCCTGCGGCTGAGCAGCACTGAGGAGCAACGCTGGGCCTGCCCACGCTGTACGCTCAACAACCCACAGGGATCCGGAGCCTGCTCGGTCTGTGGCTTCGGCCCGTCGTCCGCCACCAACACCCCGCCTACCACAACCATAGCCGTCACTGCCAATGGCCTCCCATCTGCTCCAACTGAGCCCCCGACACCTGCAGTCACCCCCACGGTACTACTTGAGCCCAATGGACAGCATCCGGTCAAAGAGGACGTGTTGCGCCGCTCGGAGAGCAACGGAGAAGTGAGTGGCCATGAAGGGCAGAACCCCGGTTGGGCTTGTGCGCGGTGTACGCTCCACAACACGCCAGTGGCTCTATCATGCTCAGCCTGCGGCGGACCCAGAAAACTGTCTCTGCCTAAAATCCCCCCAGAGGCACTGGTAGTACCTGAAGTACGTACGCCTGTCGTCGGGTTCCCTGTTCACCCAGCACCGTCAGCACCCTTAGTCATCGACCTCACAGATGAGTCCAGCACCCCCACTCCATCTGATCCTCAAGAATCTCCCCAAGTTTCGTCACAGGGTCTCTCTTCGCCTTATCCAACATTCCCCTCCCTCCAAAACAATCCCGTGCCCCGCAGCCGGAGAGAGGTTCCCCCACCAGGCCGCCCGCAAAACCAAGGAACCAACAGCCCCAGCCCCACCTCCCCGTCCACGGCCGTCGTGCCCCCTCAGCCGGGCCCGCAGCGGCCAGCCAAGCCCAAACATGCACAACCCCAAGAACCTTCGTACCCCAGCAAACGCCTCAGCATCTTGGAAGAAGAAGACCCTCAGCACCACCCGCTGACTCCGGCTAACCCCACCTGGAAGTGCCCTAGCTGCTCTTTGCCCAATGCTGTTAGCTCAGCCAAGTGTGAGGGCTGCCGATCGTCAAGGGCCGGCGCTGACCTCATCGACCTAGTAGGCTGTGAAACGGTACGATTTACCCCTGCTAGCCCATCCAGTCCGGACTTTAGCACCTGGGTGTGCTCCAAGTGCACCCTGCGGAACCCCACCGGCGCACCCAAGTGCTCAGCTTGTGGTTCTTCCAAACTGCACGGCTTTCAGGAGCAGCAGACCCCTCTGGCCCGCTGTTGTCCACACTGCAGCTCTGCTTCGTGCTCTTGTCCACCCTCCTCCACCCCGTCAGGTCATAAAGCACGAAAACAAGCCCGGGTCTTCCCTTCCGCTGCCGGCGCTTCCTCCGGTTCATCTGGCCTCCAGGAGAAAGCAGGACAGTGGAGCTGCCCTGCATGCACGCTTCTCAACGACGTCAAGGCCAAGAACTGTGCAGCGTGCCACACAGCGCAGCAGTACCTCACCCTTCGCAAGGTGGTGAAGCCCCTGAAGAGGAGGGAGAGCATGCATGTGGAGGCTCGTCGACGGAACGATGAGGGAGAAGCCAAGGAGCTCTGGGAGAACATCGTCAGCTTCTGCAGAGAGGTAAGAGGAGCTTTAAATGTGACCTATTCTGCTTCCTTAAACGGGTTAGGATCAGTCTACAGGCTGTATAAAACATGTCCATTACGCTTTTTGCACAAAATAATTTATAGATAATGAGATTTTAGTCTGGTCAGTTCTGCCTATTTTGAGCTGCTTTCAGAAAGAACTGTCACTTTAAATCCAAATAAGCTGCTGGCCACGCCCCCCAACTCAATGTTTTACAGTCGCATGTGAAAATGGCTTCAAACAGATGCGCAATTATTCAACCGTACATCTTTGAAACGGAAAAGTAGAGTCTCCTCCACAACCAATAAGAATGTAGCAAGTGGTTTCTGGATGGTAAGTCAACAACAAAGCACTTGTCTTTTCCAGCAGCCATTGTACAGTGCACACAGTGGTAAAACTAGCTAACCATACATGCTGGAGTTGCTAGGTAATGGGCTGGGCTTTGTTGGGGTTGCTAGGTAACAGAACAGAAGGAGGTTTTTGATATAGCTAGTTTTCCAGACACCAAAAAGCATGAACTTATTGCCAAAAATCAGCTTGGTGGATTTTTTTAAGCACTGAGGCTGGATTTAGAAACAGTAGAAATTCAAATGGATGAAATGAAACAAGCAAAATAAAGCAAGAGCACATTAACCAATATTAGACCAACGTACTTGGTGGTTTGTTCTTCCTCAGCCTGAGAATCAGAACAAGTCATTTTCACATTAATAAAAAGTCACTTACAAATGATAAAACTGAATCCTTTTCCTTATAGCAGCGCAGACATTCAGTTTATTTACATAAATCACGCTGTTGACCTCATCATCTCTGCAGTCATATGTCTTAATACTGCCAGTTAGAAACGCTGTCTGTAAACACCAGCTGTTGTTTACAGACACTCTTTACGTTGCCGACCAGCACTGCTTCAAGCCTGATCTATAAAAACCAGCGGTTGACGTTAAAATAGTCGACAGTGTCAGTAAACCTGCCACAAAGGTTGCTGCTAAAATGCTGCAGCTCTTTTCGTGGAGTTAATTAAAACTGAGCGTTCTTGTTATTCTGATGCTAATTTGACTTTTCTCAGTGTTTTGGTGGCTCTGCCTTGGATGAGGTGATTTTTTAAAGCGATGCTCATGATTGAAATGTCGGTTCATGGGGCGTGCTGTGGTGGCGCAGGGGGTTAGCACGCCCCACGTTTGGAGGCCTTAGTCCTCGATGCGGACGTCGCGGGTTCGACTCCCGGTCCCGACTCCCGGTCCCGACGACCTTTGCCGCATGTCTTCCCCCCTCTCCTCACCCTCCTTCCTGTCTGCCTACTGTAGAAAAAAATACGAGCCACTAGCGCCACAAAAACTCTTCGGAGAAAAAAAAAAAAGAAATGTCGGTTCATCTTCTCAGACCCTCGTCCAGGTCGGGGTGAAAGTCCATCTTTATCTCCTGTATGAAGAATTTTTAGAGTCTGGAAAACTATGGAAATGTGGAGAAATACGGAGAAGAGAGTTCATTATCCATCCATCCATCCATCATCCATCCATCCATTTATTCCATCATCCATCCATCCATTTATTCCATCATCCATCCATCCATCCATCCATCCATCCATCCATCCATCCATCCATCCATCCATCCATCCATTTATCCATCATCCGTCAATCTCCTCCAAAGGTTAAAGAGCACTTTCTCTTTTGCAGTAAAATGAGATCTTATTACTTTAAATCTTTCAGTTTTCCCATAAAAAATGTTTGAGGACATTTCCTGAAAGCTCAGGTCTGCCATGATGAATTTTAAATCCTGTGTCTGTAACCGCTCCGTTTTAACGAACCTCTGCCTGAAACTGAAACAGCCTCGGATCTGTTGCATTTTCACTTTGGGCTCAGATACGGGCCAGATAAGACGGATTCAAAGCTTGTCTCCCCTCACTTACGATGGTGTGTGTTGGCGTCAGAGCTGCTGCGCGGGATCAAGTAACGGCTCAGAGGAACTAAAGTCATCAAGTTCAATTCGACTGCATTAACCCAGAACTACTCCTGCCAATAATCTTCGTCTCTTCTGGTTAATCTAATTGGATAATTTTCCTCCAAAAATCAAAATCAGTTTTATTTACTTTTTTTTTGTTTGTTTAATTTGTTTATTCATTGGATGTTACAAAAAATATATATAAAAAACCTGCTTGGTATAAAGTGTCATCCCCAACATGATAATAAAAAAGATAATAAAGCTTAATTCTTAAAAGATTCACTCTGGTTCAGCTTAGGGGACTAAAACATTCTTTAAAAAACTTTTCTTAAACTTTGAGACCATTTATGTCTTAAAAATGCGTGGATCAAAACTTCTATGTTTTTTGAAAGGTTTGAGAAATCAAAAGCAGTAATTTTGCCAAAATTGTTGAAATATCAGCTGTGTTAACTTGCCACATCTCTAATTTACGGTAAAATTCTGACAAATAGAAAAACACTTTTATGTTCGTTGATAAATTTGAGAAATCAAAAGCAATAACTTTGCTAAAATTGTTGATTAAAAAAAATAAATATATATATATAATTTTTTTCCAGGAAGTTAATATTCAGATGTTAACTTCCTGGAAGTTAACATGTTTCAGATGTTTCACTAGTTAATATTCTAGTCCAGCGACTAGAATATTAACTGGTCGCACTATTAAAAAAATCCCTAATTTACAGTAAAATACTGTAAAATTCTGACAGTCTCAGAATTTTAACAAATTTTACTGTAAATTAGAGACATTTACCGAACGGATATTATCGTATTTATTTGGTAAAAATCTGTGGTTGCCAGAATTTTACCGAATTTTACCAAGTGTAAAATCCGTACTGTAAAATTATTTGTATACGGATTTTACCATACGATAAAATCCGTAAATTTCTGGTAACTACAGATGTCTGTATTTTACCATAAATTAGAGATTTTCCCCCCCCCTTTTTTTTTTACAGTGTATGGCAAGTCTTCCCAAAAATACTTTAAGTATACATAATTGTGGTGGTTTTAGTGTTTTCACTTGTGTTTCAGAATGTAACTAAAGTAGAAAAATCAGACACTGTTGTAGCTCTTCATTCTTTCTTTTAGTGGAGCTCAAGTTTAGTTTTTTGAAAATAACGGAATGAAACAAATGGTACAATACATATTGCATATTCATAAATCTTCGTGAAACAAAAACAATCCCCTGATTGATTCTGTGCTTTTTACTCATCTTTAAGGGTGAAAAAGTAAAGATATCTCTAAGCAGTGCAGAAATCATATTTATAAGCAGCGCATACTTCATGTGCTCTTGGAGTCTCTGAGCACATTTCCCTTAAATTAGCTCTCCATGTCGCTGTGGTTCTGCTTCTGCTCCCTCTCAATCTCTCAATCCTAATAGCTTCTGTGATTCTCTGTTTCCCTTTGATTTATTCGCCACATTTATAGTATCAGCAGCTGAAAGCTAAATGAGCTGCACATTCAAAGAGCTTTTATATCCACAGGTTCTTCATTCTGATGCATTTGTCTCTAATACGAACCAGCAGACCATCATCAAGGAGGGAAAATAAGTTTTTGTTGTTTAAATGTACAGAGCCAGTCAGAAGTTTGCATACTCTCATAATTAGCTTTAATGTCATGTTAAATTCAGGCTTCTCTTCAGAGAACTTGCATAGATTTTTGTTTTGAAGTGATTATGAAATGTCTCTACATCCACACAGACTCCAAATTATAGCTTCAGGCTCAGGTATATTCATACACAATTAATATTAGGTCAATCCAAAGAAAGAAACCTCATTGTTGTAATTATGATGCTTCTCGTGTAAATTTTTTCACTCTTCTAATTAGAATTGATAGAGCTCTTTTAAATTGTTTGGTATTCACACCAGCCCCGCTCAGTCCGCTTTATTCCAACTCCAGTTTGTTTGTCTAGGACAGCAGATGAATATGTAACAGATGTTTCACTTTTGTTACATAAAAGTGAAACACTTTATCAAATTTCTGGGATTATTAATAGAAAATGTCAAAAATACCTCAGAATTTATATTCATCTTTTGCGGTTGATTTTTAAAAAAAATTCTAGTATAGTCCTGTCACAGAAAGCAATAAATCAATTAATCTCATGATTAGGTCTGTCATGATAAATTGTCCCAGAACTAATTACGATAAACGATAATACTGATATTATAATAATGGCATAATAATGCAAGAACACATTTTTAAGGGTCAATAAAGTAAAATTTCAATGAACATTAGAAAAGGACATTTAAAATATCCAAAATAAAGAATGAAAACAACAGAAACAACAAATACAATGAATTATGAAGTTTCTGTAAACAAAATTACTTTTAAAAAATCGCCTAGTTGAAACCAAAGCACCAGACTGGAGACTTTTGTCATTCAGTTTTTGGTAGAAAGAGAGAGAAAATAGAAAAACAATAAATCAAGCAAGTGAAAATGATTTAGTTTCTTTTAATATATCATGTGATTAATTGATTTATTGTTTATTGTGACAGGCCTTCCCATGATAAATTAAAACAAACTCAATAATTTCCATTTGTGTGATGGATGACACAAGTCTTCACTCTGCTGCTTTTGGTCTCAACTGAAAAATTTTGTGTACATTTTATTTGTTGTTCTTGTTTATTTTTGATATTTAAAGTGTTTTTTGGCTCCAGTGTTAAATGTTCATTATAATATTAAGGTTCCTGATCTTTTATCATATGTTCTTGCTATTATTATTATTATATTATGCCGTTATCCTATTAAAAATGGTCTTAAAACAACAATATTATCGTTTATCGCAATAACGTCTTAGATAATTTGTTATTTTCTGTAATGTCCTTAGATCAAACCAATTTGAGCTCCTTTGTTCCGTTTCCAGTGTCTGATTGGTCCAATTCCCTGCAACAGCTGTTCGGAGACACAAAGCTGCCCTCCCTAGCAACTCTGGGCTCGGATGTGGCAACCTTTATGTTCCCGCTTTGTGCGACCCAGCTTCAAGCTCAGGTCTGCCGAGCAGAACCTTTGATGAGGCTTTATTAGGTTGTCATGGATATGTGCCGGAGCCTGTCGGAGGGGCCCGTTTAAAACCCGATCGTCAGGACCGCTCACTCTGAAGCTAATGAGACAAATCTGATTGAATGTGAGGAAAAGCCGACGCTGCAGAGCTCCGAAGTGTTTAGATTCAGGTAGCAGGATTTGTTTGGATGACTGAGAGTGTGTGGCCCGTTAACACGCCAGCATTGCACCAATCATCCCGTGTTTACAGTGAAGCATGAAGTGAGCTTTAGGATGCATTATTAATGGCTTCTTTGAAAGTCACAGGGCACGGCTGTGTAAGCGTGGGAGGCAGCCTGACTCAGTAGGGAGGAAGGATATCGCATATTCTCCTCTCGCTGCCTAATTTGAGTCTTTTCTCTCCTGGACTCATATTTTAACTCTCTTTAGCTCTGCTTCTCTGGGCTCTTCAAAGTGATTTCTCATCTCCTTCCCTTCATATCCCATCATATCTGTCCCCACATATGTTTTATTCTCCTTTTTTCTCCTAATATCTCAAAATACTATATTCCATCCACTCAACTGCTCTCATTTCCAGTGTTTGCAACAATGTGTGTGCTAACGCTAAGGTGAACACGGGGCAGAAACTATATTCAGCAGCAGAACGAGACGGGAGAAGAAGTGAATTTAATCACTATCAGCGTAATTTCCTGCAGTTCTTTTATACAAGGGTGCAAAAAGGACAATACCTTTCAAAATTATTCACACCCCTTAAACTTTTTCATACCAAAACTCAACCTATTTTTACAGAAATTTTATGTGATAAAACAAAAACAAAAGGATTTTAGAGAACAGGCAACGTCTTGAAGACAAGAAACTGTAGTCTGATCACTTCAATTGGAGAAATGTTCCCTGATTTCAAAACGTGAAGTGGTGATTGTAGTCCCAGTTACCAGTGTGGCAGCAGAGTGCAGATTTACCCTGCGGATCATCATCATCTGACATTTGATTATACATAAATGGGTGAACATTTCATGTCCATGCGAACCAGGAGGAAGTTGGGATTCACCTGGTGTGGTTGACGCCACAGCAGGTGAATCGTTCATAATTTCATTTGATTGTTTATACGTAGTTATTCTCTCAGTGGGTTTTGTCTCTGGAGAAGAGGTTACATGTATTCATTCTTGTTTTAAAAATTTATGGGATTGACAGGGTTTTTTTTTTTTACATCAACAGTCAAAATGTGCAGAATAAAGCATCTCCATGTGTAAAAAAAAAAAAAAGTCCTATTCAAAGTCCAGAACTAAATAAAAAAGCAAGACTTTTCAACCTTTTCAGCCAGTTTTATACTTCTGCACTGCACTGAGAAGTAATGCTGGTGTAAACATTGGTCTTCCTAATCCGTCTGATTGAAGATACTAAAACTAAATCCAGAAGAAAACCTCAGCAGAGGAAGTTTAATCCCGATAACAGCTTTCTGTTTCCCTTTTTTTTTTTACACATTGGCAGTGCATCTACGGATCTACAGCGGATGTTTCAGCCTGTGATTGTTTTTCTTGCCTTTTATTGGATCAAGCAGATGGTGTTGTTGTTGTTGAAATGTAAGTACAGGCTACTGCAGGCTTTGGCCATATTACACCAAGCAGCAAAGCCCAACAGCAGAGCTGGAGTCATGTCATAAAAAATATTCTCTTCTCACCTGAGGCCCATTAGTCTCTGCTGGTCGTTGGATTTCGACTTTCTTTGATTGATTTTGTTTTATTTTTTTCTTCTAAGAGCGCTCGATGCCAGCGCTCCAGAGGGTGTCGGCTCAGAAGTAAACACCACTTGTAAACTGTGAAATATTTCAAGGCTTTTTCTTAGAGATCAACAGAAATATGCTCCAGATTTTCTGCTTCTTTTTTTTGCTGCCCTTTACTCCAGCTGGTTGATGAAGTTCTGACTAACCGCAGTGACACATTCCCACCGTTCTGCTCGTGCCAGCCTGTTCCCGGACAGTTTTGTCTGCGTCTCTAATAAGGACTTCGCTGTGAAATCCCGTCCTATAGCTCGATTTAAGATATCATTGAGTCACATGTAGATAATGGGTAGCGGGTTTTCTTCCCTACAGAGATCCTGGTCCGCCTGCCAGCTCTGTGTAGTCTGGGAGACGACGGGAACGCAGCAGGTTTTCCCTGCGCAGCGTTGAATTTGCTGATTCCAGTCGGAGGTCTTAACATGCTGGCGCCGGTACAGGGACTGAATCAGAGACAGTGCGGCCATGTTTACTTGGCAAAGACACTCATCCATGCTAATAGATGTCTCATCCTGACAACGTGCAAATAAAAGAAATTAATTGCTCTTTTTTATAATTTATTTTTATTTTTGTCCCTTATTGTTGGAATTAAGGAGGCAGTATCATGTTCTAAAGTTAACTCAACAAAAACATACTTAGAGCGTTCCTTTGATTTATTCACACATGTTTGAGAAATCCTTTAATCTCACATAGCAACCAGTCAGCTGTGCAAACGCACCGTTGGACCTAGCCCCGCCTTCGAGGCATAGCTTCTCCCCCCCTCAGCTCCTTCAGACTAGCCAGCAGCAATTAGCAACGCGTGGTGGAACTGTGCGTCAATATAGGAGCAGCTTCTCAATGAGACCCAATTTCAAGACGTTAAAGTAGGAAGTAAATTTCTTTTAAGTCATATTTTATATGACTTCAAAAGAGTTTTAAGTCATGTAAAATTTTAATTTTAAGAAGACATATCTTCATGAGACTATCTTGGTAAGGCAGAGTATCTTCAGTCAGAGGCTTCTTCAGATTCGCTGTAATACAGACTGCTACAGGAGATCTTTCCTGCCAACAGCCATCAGTGTCTATAATAACTCTTTGAAGAATCTGAAATAATGAGTTACAACAACATTTAACTTCCCTGTGGGGGATAAATACAGCACTTTTTTTAACAACTGAAGGTATAATAGTTACTTGATTATAGTATAAAATTCCTGGAAAATCCATAATTCTGCCCCTTTAAAATTGCACAGGTTAGTGGTCTTTGCCCTGCACAGGGTTCAGATTTAAGCCTGTGACCTCCACATCCTGGAAGCCTTATGGGACGGTGGAGGTGGAGCGGATGTATTAGAGTGACTCCGTCTGGGAACCGATGCTGCATCAGGGCTGCAGAATAGGAATCGTGGGGGATGGTTAGCAATCAATTCGCTTCACTGTGAGCCACCAGTTGTGCCTTGCAACACAACAGGCCCGGCTCACTCCCTCCACAACGATAGGAAACAGAAAACGTTTTGCTGTGTGCCCTCTGCGGCGTACTCAGATCAGCAGATACTGTCGCTTCGGATGTCTTTATGTGCTAACTCATCCATGTATGCAAAACAGAGGCAGCATGAATCAAATGGAAGTATTAAATGTTTTAAAGAGGAAGCAGTTTAAACAATTTTTCTTGATTTTTGTGGTGCTGTTGTGATTAATAAAAGTGATTATAATAGCTATTCATTACTTTTTTTACCCAACTGTATGATTGTGACTGCATGGCACAGAAATTATGGCCCCACAAACACAGATATTACTCTTGAAAAACATTTCTTTTTATCATACATTTTTTAGGACAACACTCCCATAAAGAAGTGGGATTTGTATCACTAAAATGCCCATATTTTAAAAATTACTGATAATTATGGATACATTTTTATTGGACAAACAGTGAAAAATTGTAAAAAAAAAAAAATCCAACAGTTCAATGAATTTTTATACTTCACTAGTTAGAATTTATCATGAGAATAAATCAAAATTTATTACAATAAATGATAAACAATAAACGATACGATAAATGCCCACCCCGATTGTTATTTAGTTTTTCTTTATATTTTGTCTCTCTATGCATCCCAGGGTCACATCATGATGAATCTGTAAATCATCTTTCAACCCTCCACTTGATGTCTCGTGACCCCCTGGGGGACCCCGCCCCCACTTTGGGAACCCTTGTTCTAATAAGTCTAAAGCTGATATTGTTAAAATATTTCCTGCAATGTTATAGGAACATTAGTAGTCATATAGCTGCTAATATGACTCTAAAACATATCCTGAAAGAAAAGAAATGACATGCAGATGCAGAGTACCGTTTTCATGCGTTTTTTAGATGTTTGCTAAGCTTTGAGCGAATCCTCTCCAACCTCTGCCGTCTCTTTCTCGCCCTTGCATTTTTCCAGAACTCTGTGAACTTCGTGGATGACAGTTTCCCCCCAGGACCTCACTCCGTGGGCTTCCCCGAGGGCGACAGCGTCCAGCAGCGCATCAAAAAGTGGCTGCGTCCCCACGAGATCAACTGCAGCAACTTTAAAGACAGAGGTGTCAAATGGTCCGTCTTCCGCACGCCGCGGCCCTCCGACATCCTGCAAGGGCTCCTCGGAAACTGCTGGTGAGAATCTGGAAATACATCCAAAACGCACACATTCCCAACAAATCTGCGACTGAAAACTGTCTGAAATTAGGAATAAAAGGTTTAGGAGATTACAAAACAGGCACTCAAACTAAGGCAAGGAAGTAATATAGGAAAACTGAAGAAAATAAAACAAAAAACTAGGCCAAAATTACTTTGGTTAACTTACAAGTAAGTTTTCATCAATATATAGGACCATGTTTTAAGTCAGTAATTGTTGCATATTGAGAAAACGTACTGCTTGCATGTATAAGAAGATATTTTCCCCATGTTATAAGCAATCTGTCCATTAAAAGTGTCAAATTTGGATTATTTGGTATATAATAACACTTTTAGTGCAAAGTTGATACTTTTAGTGGACTTTTAATTCAACTTTCAATGCAACTTTGCATTTAAAGTGTCATTATTTACCAAATAACACTTGATGAGAACAGTCATAAGCATTTATGTAGACTCCTTCATGTTCGTTACAGGGGTTATGTCGTGTTTATGACAATAAACTGATTCAAATAAAATGTTATTCTTGTGAGTTAGTTTCATCTTATTTCAAGTGGACTAAGATATTTCCACTAGAAACAGAATATTTTGTGTTTTTGCAGTTCAGAGAGATTATTCGGACACATCCTTTATCTGTGTGCCCTTCAGAGGGCCTGCTGAGAGTGTTGCCATCTTCCATCTTCCTCCACACACATAAAGGAACAGTTAAATGTCCAAATCCAAGTTTCCACTTCATCACCAGGACACAGGTTATCAAAAATCGCCCTCTCCAGAGGCAAATCGGTTCTGTCGCGACAGGATGTAACCCAGATTCTCACAGTCGAGGGAACTACTGAGGGCTCCTCACCTTTGTCCTTGGAAATGGTCGCAGCTGAATGCGACTTCAGAATAACAGCATCCATCGTCTGGACCAGAGGTTGCAGACATTTTTACTCTCAGTCCAGCTAAAGACAAACTGGTTTAGAACCGGAAATGTGGCAGTACCCTCTCTGAAAAGACAACTTAATAAATATCTACTATAGGGAAAAGTGAACACTTTTATTTCTGCTTTTATGTTTTAAAACATTTACAATAAAGAGGATTGATAATTTTTTTTAAATGAGATGTTTCCAACGTAATAACGAACAAAAAAATATCACTTGGATGCTTGTGTCATTTTGTTGTGGAAGTTTATTCCATAAAAAAAGCTGAAATCTACATTTATTTGAATGTTGGGTCTGCACTGTTTTAGCCAAATTTAGAGAACATTGTGGATTCCTGCACACAGAAACCCTTTTTGCTTCTAAACTGAATAAATCAACAACAAATATATTTGGAATGCATAGGCCTTTTCCCTAAAATAAGCATTTTAGCCATTTTGTTATTTATTAGCTATGTTTATCATAGCTAAGAGGAGTAAGCCAGCGTAAGACAATATGGTGGTGATACCGCGCATGCTACCGACAGCATATAGGGCTAACGTTAACATTTTGATTAATTTTAGATTTATGCTGATGTTTGCGTACTTAATGGAGTAAGTCCATGTTAGTCAGCATGCTTGTGATTCTCCACATGCTATCGATTACATTTTAGCTTACTTTAGCATTGATGCTAATTTTTAGCATGAGAACGCTGGGTTCCAACCGACAGGCACACTTTGGCAGGCCCCGTTTAAATTTCTTCAGAAATGTTCTACTGGTTTTTAATGTGTTATTCAGGCTCTTCTTCCATCAGATTGATGCAAACTGCTCTTCTACCCATCCAGGAACCTCAGAATATTCATGGAACTTCTTTAGAAATCTGAATGTGGATGCTAACATTGGCATTTGGACATGTTTAGCATTGAGATGCTATTCAGGCTTGAATAGCTTCGCTGACAGGCTAACTCCTTTTAGCACAACTTGAACACAATAGTTGTTTCCAGCATCCAATCATATCGTTTTTTGGGTTTTTTGAAGCAGAAAATTAGTTTTGTCATCCATAAATGTTGTTGCAGATGTCACATGTGCGTCAGATTTATGGGAGTACCAGAAACACGAGAATTCAAAGGTTCCGATTCTGGACTTTTGTTTAGAAGAAGAAAAAAAAATTATTGCTTTAAAATTGTAATTGATTAATCATAATTGTAGCGTTAAAGTCCTGGTTGTAGTTTACTTTGCTCCTGCTTTGCTTCATTCACAGGCTGCCTCAGTAGACCAAACCGCACTACTTTGTCTTTATCATTTGTAAACTCGGTTTGGAAAATCAAAATACTGTTTGTATAGAAGTTGGCAGTGATCCAGATGCATACAAGACTAATTATATTTGCTCATTGACTCCAAGCTTCCTCTCTCTGTTTTTTGTTTCTTCTGCATTTTTTGCTTTGAAATGAATTCCTCTTAAGTCGGATCGTCATGTTGTCCCCTGTCCCCCCCCCAAACGTAGAAAAATTACCATTTTCAGATGGATTTGAGTTTTTGATGAACTCATTTCTCGTGCATGCTAATGAGGAGTTGAGTCTCTGCTGCAGGGCAAATTAGCAGTAATGGGGCGTTAACCAGAAGGCGTGCAGGCCTGACTCTCAGAATGCGATTGATTTTTGAATGAGGAGAAATTATGCAGAAAGATTCATAAGTGCTCAAGGTACAACTGTGGAAAATATTTTAATGCAATGATTATGGTTTAATGGCTGCTTCTTCCTGTTGTTTCCACATCCATCCATCAGTCCCAATCTGCTCTTCGCCTCTGTTTTCTCATCCTCCACGTTGCCTTTTCTTGTTATTTTATTTTATGTTCCAGGTGATTGACGGTTCTTTGTGTTTCCAGGTTCCTGAGCGCGTTGGCAGTGCTGGCGGAGCGACCGGAGCTGGTGGAGAGAGTCATGATCACCAGAACCATCTGCCCGGAGGGCGCCTACCAGGTCCGGCTCTGCAAAGACGGGACATGGACCACGGTGCTGGTGGACGACATGCTGCCCTGCGACGACTACGGATACCTTCTCTTTTCACAGGTCAGGACCTTTAAGGAGGGATAGATCCATTTTCAATTATTAGAACAAAGCAAAGATTACAATTCCTAGCAAAAGTGGTTTTTTTTCTTCACATTTTATCACTAAAAACATTTATGCAATGGATTAGCATAAAGTATTTCATAATTGTTTATAATGTGTATATTTTTTCAAACTTTTTTTCAACATTTTAGTTCAAAAGTAAATTGTGAAACATGGTAGTGGCAGCATGATGCTGTTTTGATGCTTTTTTTCAACAGGGATATTGAATCTGATCCAAATTGATTGAAAAATGTAGCCTGTTAATGGCTACATCAAGTAATATGTGTTAAAATGGCCTAGTTAAAGCACCAATCTAAATCGACTTACAAATCTGTGATAGAAATAAAAAAAAAAGCAGTTTAAATATTTCATATATATATATTATTTTTTATTTTATAAATGTAAAACCTCCTAAATAGTGGAGTATTAGTGTTTATAGCGACTCGGATGCATTTTATATAAAATTATTCTTAGAATAACAATGTATTGAATTTGAAGACCTCTGGATTTCTTAGATAGTTAGCATGCCTTCTAGCTAAATCAAAGTTTGTTTTTAATGATTGCATCATAAAAAATTTTTAAAGAAATTTTTTGTAAAATCCCCTGCATCACCTGGGGGAGCCCTGCAGAAACCAGAGTATTTATCTGAGATCAAAACAGCTCATTATTTCATTTTTATCACAAGCGAAGCTCCCAGGACCCCTCAGCAGGAACGGCTAATTAATCAGCAATGACTCTGCAAATAAAAAGTTATGCAGTATGGAAGTAGTTAATAACATAAAACATACCTGCTGGAGGAAACTGTTCATCTCCACAGCAGGTAAACAACATTCCTTATCGAGATGTTATCTTGTAGAAACCATGTTTGCACAATCAAGCACAACAAGGAAATTCCTTCGCCATGGCGACAGAGTATGTAGGGAGTGCTACCTTTTACCTTTTATCTGTGTATCATTTTCATAAACCTTTGTACATGTCATTCATTGACAGATTGCCTGACTGGAATTAAAAAATTCCACTATAATAGAGATAACATTCACTCTGTTTCCTCCTGATTTCACTCCAGGCTCAGAGGAAGCAGCTCTGGGTGGCTCTGATCGAGAAGGCCTTGGCCAAACTCCACGGGTCCTACTTCGCCTTGCAGGCAGGGCGCGCCATCGAGGGCCTGGCCACTCTGACTGGGGCGCCCTGCGACTCCCTCATGCTCCAGGTCAGCTCCACTAATCCCCGAGAGGAACCCATCGACACCGACCTGATCTGGGCCAAGATGCTGAGCTCCAAGGAGGCTGGGTAAGAGCTGGGCGGGGCTACTGACCGCACAGGAAGTAGTTCATGACACTAATTAATATCCAGGGTTCCTACAGGGGCTGGAAAACCTCAGAAATGCTTTTCAATTGAGTGTTTTCAAGATTTCTAAAGTACTTCAAAGTATCGACGTTTTACACGTGACGTCACGCTCTCCAGAACTCCGCCCACTCCGCCATGATGGACGTCAAAACAACCAATGAGCTCCTTTAAAGCTAGTCTAAAAACAGACATCTGTAACCTAATATTGCTTTTATTCAGTTGATTTCACTTTAAAAATGGTCATAGAGTGCTGTGTGATCAGCTGCAAAACAGACAAGGACAGAAACCAAACTTGTCATTTTATTTTATAACTTTTAGTGAGGAAAGATTAATAGCAGCCGTCAATAATAATGACTGGTAAACTCACGGATTTGCAGCAAACACTTTTTAAAAGGTAAGAAAACTAACGTTCATATGCTTTACAAGTAACTATGATTAGAAAGATATCAAATATTGCATTATGGAAAAGGTACGTCTAACTGTTGGTAACCATGGAGACAATGCTGCACCGTCATGTAGCCTAGCATGTATGGAAAAAACTGGTTAGCATCTGGTCTTTTGTACGTTTTTAAGTTTTCTCCGGTGTAAAGGCAGACGCTGTTTATGACGTAGTGACATAAATCATGTGGTGTGAATTCAGGTAAAGTCGTCAGGAGGGAGGAGGGATGGCATAGCTCAAGATTTATTTCAATGGTGATACACTTAAAACAAATTCAAGAAACATTTTCACTGAACAAAAAATTATGCAGGCAAAATGAATCTTTTGTTGACCACAATTTTTTGCTTTCATTTTAATTTGGTTGCACATAACACCACAATAAGTAACTCTTACAGAAAGTAGAATTGGGTGCACCCATTTATTTATTAATAAAAATAAGGCTTGTATCATATTCTATTAGCCTTGAATACAACTAACATGATTTAGAGATTCTTTCTCTGTAGAAATCAGGTTAGTAGGTTTTATTAAAATATGTGTTTACAATAGAATTGGTTTTGCATTTTTCAAAACGAGATAAAATTTTAGTTTCACACGACTTCTTTTAGCTTAACAGTTTGGATACCTCAGCTCTAATAGAAGCACATTGGGGCAATAAATCATGGTTGTATAAAATCAATATTTTGTTGTTGTTTTCCAGTTTCAGCCTGTAATAATTAGCATTCAGCTAAGATAAGATCAAAGTATGTGACTGCATGTGTGTTCCCTTGTATTTTTATTTGTTAGGTTTCTAATGGGAGCTTCGTGTGGAGGCGGGAACATGAAGGTGGACGACGCCGTTTATGAGTCCTTGGGTCTGAGGCCCAGACACGCCTACTCCATTCTGGATGTTCGTGATGTTCAGGGTTACAGGTAAAAACCACTCTGACTGCGCTCAGCGTCTTCATCCTTTTTTCTCCTTCTGTTGTTTTTCCACCATTTATTCACTGAATGGTGCAAAATGTGTTGCTTTCTCTTTGAAAATCCTTCTTCTGTTACTGGTGGATAAATGAGCTAAAGACTTGATCACCCTTGAAAACGGATGCACATCACTTCACATTAATCAATGCGATCGTTGGTGGATAGTTCATCACGAAATGAAAGCCTCTTCTGTCTCGAAAGAAGCTTAAAGTGCCAAAAATTATCACATTTAATCTGCTCAAGTGCCACATGTGGTCACTTCAATTTACTCTCTGAAAATAAAAGGCTGAACAGAAAATCGTTTTGGTTTCAGGTCATTGAGGAAATTACAAAGACGATTCAGAATTGATTGAATTTTCATTTGCTGCAACTCAGATTCTCCATTTTGGGTTTTTATGATGTTTCTTAGTGAGACGGTGGAACTAAAGGTGCATTCAGACCAATTTTGTTTAGTCCGCTTTAATCCAACACTGGTCTGTTTGCCTAGAAAGTCCAGTTCGTTTTGGGAGGTGTGAATAATAGAACACTGATGTGGACCAAAAAACCCACAAACCTAGGTGTTGGTTCGGTTGAAGTGAACTCTGGTGCGGTTCAAATTTGTATGTGAGCACCAAGTGAACTGGAGAGTGCTCTGATCTATAGCACAATGCATTCTGGGTAAATGCAATCAAAGCAAACATGCAAGTTTAATGCTAGTGGGAGAAATGGCTCCTGGATTTTTACCAAACACAAAAGAAAAGTCCTAGGACTGGTAAAATCCATTTGTTTTCATTTGGTGAAGAAGGAAGTTGTGCCGGTTTTCATGTTATTTCTTTCAGTGGTTTTTAGTGTAGCACCCCCACAGGCGAGGAGGGGAACAGGTTTTCCAATTGGTTTAGTTGATTTGACTCATTTTAGAGTGAAAGCAAACGCAGCAGCTGAAAATGTAACAAATGTTGCAACTTCAGTCCATAATCAAACCGAGTCTATCAGGTGTGAAAACAAGCTAATGAAGTTGTTTTGCAGGTTGCTGCGGCTGCGTAACCCATGGGGCCGCTTCTCCTGGAACGGCAGCTGGTCGGACGAGTGGCCGGACTGGCCTCAGCACCTCCGGCACGAGCTGATGGCTCATGGCAGCAGCGAGGGCGTCTTCTGGATGGAGTACACCGACTTCATAAAGTAAGAATGACTCTACATAAAAACACCCTGCTGCAGGGAATTTTGTTATTATTGTTTTCCAGGATTAAATTTGCACTAACTGTAAAAAACTGGATAGCAAAGTATAAGCTTCCACTTATTTAGTTCATGTGTTTAAAACTTCATTCTGTTTTCTGCGTTTTGGTTGATGACCTTAAAAATGGCACAGAAAACAAGGAACTCTTTAAAAATGCTACAGTTTTCAATTTGGTATCTTCAAGGTTTTGAATGTGCTTGATATCAAAACTGCACAGTTTTGTAATAAAATTAAATATAAAATTTTATTTGAAGCCTAAATTTAGAAATTATTTATTGTTGAAATATTTTCATAAACCAAATAAAACAATTAGACACATTTTTTCTCAGACTGAAGTTAAATCAGTCTAATTTTTCCCTTGTTTAGATTAATTAGAATTACCACAATTATTTTATGACATATAATTTTGTTGGCCAAATGCTATCATAGCACATTATTATTAACAGTAATAAATTATATAATATAATAGTGAATTGAAACTGTCTTCTTGAGTTCATTTGTATTGTTTTTATCTGGAAAAGTTTGAAAACTAACCTTGTAAATATTTGAAAATGCATGAATTTCACTGTGGGAACAGTGTAAAAACTTTGAGTGAAGGTAATAAACGTGGAAATAAAAGCACAGATTTATTCAAATTGACCTCTTTTGATGTCATAAGAGGTTTAAGGAAACGTGTTTTTGGGAACAGGTTTTATTTTTACTGCCATTGTTTTACAACTGTAATATGACACAAATGGAAAACCTGACCTTGACATGTTTACCGCTAGCTTTAAACGCTCATCTATCTGGAACGGTTTGAACAGCAATGTAACTTTAACTTTGACTTAATGTACCTGGTGACTTTATTTAAACTTCTAAGTCAGGGATCAGCAAACTTCACAGCTTAAAGACCCATTTCTGCCAAACAAAACTCATTTAAAACTCAACTGTCACTTGACGTATTGCAAAAATAGACAACTTGTAATGTTAGATGAATATCTATGCGTTGAGATTTTTAAAGTACCACAATTTCATTTGTGTTTTTAGGATTCAAAATAAACATAAATATACAGTTTTTTTTCAGTGGGATTAAAAAAATAAGTAAAAAAAATTAACAATCATTATTTGTGGAAATTTATTACAAATATTGCAGGAAAAAAATCAATTAAAACCTACATTTGTTATTCTATCTATATTTAAAAACATAAGTTAGTTTTTTATCATTTTAACCAGTTTTAAGAACCATTGTAGAAGCCACAGACTTTTTCCATAAGTAAAATATAGACATTTTGCAGTTTTAGTTTGAAAAACAGCGTAAATCATCTGTTAACCTAAAGAAAGGTGTCTGGGACAGATGCAAAGATAAAACTATCTATCACAGAACATACACATTGTTTCCTAGCCACTCACCGTTTGGAGTTAACCTCATACAGAAACTCCTACTGGTGCCCCCTAGTGGCTCCCAGGAGTGACTGCATCCTGTTGAACCGATACTGTATCAGAATTCAGGTTTGTACTGTAAGCTGTCATTGCTGCGGTATTTACAGTCACTCTGACGAACTGTATTTTCTCTCTTCATAAAAGCTGAGTCAGCGTGTGTGTGTGTGTGAGACTGCTAACGCATCGCTAACCCACTTCTTCTTGTGTTTACACAAACACTGTGCGGTCATAAAGGCAGTAATTCCCAGCAGCAGCAGCAGCCTTCCTTTAGTGCTGACGCCCCGTAACAGCTGATGTCAAACAGATTCTTATTAGAAAAACATCAGTGTTGTTTTATGATGACGTGATGGCAGACATTTAGAAATCTCTGAACAATTCATTTCCCAGCTGGTTTTTACACCAAGCAACATTGTTTTTGTGGATTTTTAGAACATTGTGTTCACTGAAAGTCATTACACACACACACACACACACACACACACACACTGGGATGTTATTGTATGATTTCGATGGTTGCCTTGGTTGCAGCCAGAGGCTTAGATTTGTCATGCCTCTCAGTGATTGTGAAATCTTTTCCATATTGAAGTTAATCCGGTCTTTTAGTCGGATGAAACATTAAGTATCAGATTGCGTTTTTTTGTTGTTTTTTTGTCTGGTTGATCATGTGAGTCTGAATCTTTTCTTCCCATAAAGTTGACCATCTTGTTCCTCTTTGTCATAAAGCATCAGGTGTAAAAAGTATTTATTCCCCTCCAGACTCTCATGTTTTTCACATTTCAACCTTGAAATTTGGTGCGTTTTATTGGGATTTTGTGATAAACTAAAACATACTCATGCATACTTCTGAATTTAAAGGACAATAATAGTTATCAAAATGTTTTGATGGACATCTTTAACGCCATGTGTTTGTCTGCCATGTGTTGGCAGGTTTGTGATATTCTTTAAAGTTTCTGATTAACTCTAAAGTTCAGGATTCCCTGCAGTCTAATTGGTGTCCCTCCTTGCTTCCTTCCTTTTTCGTGCCCTTTCTTCCTTATCTGCCTCCTCTCTTCTGTCCTTCCTTGTCTGTCATTCTCTTTCTGTTATTTAATTTGTCCTTCACTTCCTTCCTTCATCCTCTCTTTCCTTGTTCCTTATTTCATAATGCCAATTCCTCCATTGCATCTTTCCCTCTTTCCTTCCTTGTCTCCTCTCCTTTGTGTCCTGCCTTCCCTCCTTTTCTCTTAGTCTTCTATAATACTTCTTTTTCTTTTTGTGATTGCATCCTTGCCTTATTTTTTCCTTCCTTCTTTCCTATATTTCGGCATATTAGGGCCATTGTAAAAAAGAAAATAGTAAATTTCTGCCAAAAAAATTCAGAATTTCAAATGTTGAAAATTTTATTTTGAAAATTTCAAAGTTTTCTAGAAAGTTTCTGAGATTTTGACAGAAATGTACTCCTTTTTTCTATCTACAAAGCCCTGATACACTTTTGTAAAAATCCCTCTTAAGTTTTTAATCTACACTAAATGACTTTATTTGCTTGATTTTAGGTTATTTTTTGGCCCACGACTACTTTTCAGTCTAAAATTTTGGCCGACCTGGCAAAACGTTTAGACACCCCTGGTTTAAGGGAGAAAAAAACCCCAATCATGAGTCTGTTTCTTTTTAACACGTTGAGTTCAGCTCGGCTGTTTCTTCTCAAACACATGAAACGTGTTTGGTCCAGACGAGAACGGTGTCGTCCCCGTTTGTTTCTGCTCCACATTCCTCCCGACAGACAGACCTGCTGCCTGCGTCTGTTTTGACACGTTTGTCTCGGAAACTGTAAGAGCTTGTCATCTTGATGAGCAATTTGGCTCCACTGATGAGCATCAGGTGGACAGAAACAGTTGATGTTGATCAGCGCTGGCATCCTGGTACCCAAAGGAAGCGATAAAACTGAAACGGAAAGAGAAACCCAGAGATGTGTTTGTCTGCATATCAAGATTTAAAAGGAGATTGGAAAAAAACAAGAATGTTAGAAAGGCAACTAACAATTATTTTAGTTTGATTCTCATTATTCTGACGATTAATCGATTAAAGATGAAACATTGGTCAATTACTAATTTTCCAAACACGTTTTTGCTTTTGTTTTTCTCGTCTTCTCCAGATACTTTGACTCAGTCGACATCTGTAAGATCCACTCAGACTGGCAGGAAGTGCGTCTCCAGGGCTGCTTCCCCAGCAAAGCCAGCGGCCCGGTCACCGTCACGGCCCTCACCGTGTTGGAGCGCACCGCCCTGGAGTTCGCTCTCTTCCAGGAGGGAAGCAGGTAACCTCACCCCCATCATCATCCCTTCCACCTCACCTGATCTCAGTCTGACTCCGCCCCCTGCTGCCTCGTCTCCAGGCGCTCGGACACGGCCGACAGCCACCTGCTGGACCTCTGCATCATGGTGTTCCGCGCTTCGTTCGGCAGCGGCAACAAGCTGACCCTGGGCCGTCTGTTGGCCCACAGCAAGCGGGCCGTCAAGAAGTTTGTGGGTTGTGACGTGATGCTGGAGCCGGGGGAGTACGCGGTCGTCTGCTGCGCCTTCAACCACTGGCAGATGAACGTGAGCGGGACGGGAGCTCCGCCCACGCCCAGTAAGACTTCCTGTCACAATATCAAATTCTGCTGGATGATAAATCGTCCTGGAAGTTATCGCGATAAACGATAATATTGGTCAACCAAGAACAAATTCTTTCAGTAAACTTTAAATTCTGATGAACATTTAACACTGGAACTGGAAGACATTTCAGTTATCCAAAATAAATAAACAAAACAGAAACAACAAATATAATGAATCATGAACACTGCAAAAACACAAAATCTTAATTTTTATCCAGTTTCACGTGGGTTAGGGTTAGCATTTCAACCCTTCTTTGCTTCCTTCCTTCCTACCTTTTTGTCTTGTATACAAGGTTGTCCTTCCTTTCTTCTTCCTTTCTTTCCTTCCTTCTGACCTCATGTTGAACTTTAACATTTCCTAATGAACCTAGAGAACAGCTCTCTCTCTCTGGTTTGGTTTCTATTGTCTGTCCGTCCTGATGAAGCCGTAACCGCGGCGCATTGTTCTGTCCGTGTCCACAGTCTCCAGTCCCACCAGCGGGGCGGCCCGCCGGCCCAGCCACGACTTTCCCGGCTACATTCTGGCCATCTACAGCTCCCGCCAGGTGATGGTGGAGCAGGTGGAGGCCACGCCCACCACACTGGCCGACGCCATCATCCTGCTCACAGAGAACAAAGGAGAACGACACGAGGTGAGACTCACCTCGCCGACCCAAATAAAGAGAACATTTCTGTCTTTATCTGGTTGGAGAAGCTTTGACCTTCTCTGTCCTCCATTTTGGTTTTAATTTGACCTTCACTGAACATAATTTAGCAGTATGTCTCCTCTGGTTTGTTGCTTCAGTAAATTCAAACCATGGGTTTTTAAAAAGTGTTGGATCTTTAATTTAAATGAGTTTATGTATATGTAAAAACATAAACATTGTGTTAGTGAGATGTTATCAGTTTATGCTGCTAAATGTTTTGCAAGCTTGACTGAATTACTGTTAGGGACATTTCTCTCTCAAAAGTGTCGCTAAACTTGTTGGATGAGTTTAAACATGAAGACAAGTTCTCCTGATTCATGCAAATAGTTATTTGGGAATTTTAATCCATAGAAGATTGGATAAATTTGTAAGAACATGTTCCTCACTTTGTTTCCTTTCCTCCATCCCTCCTTCCTATGTATCAGGTTATTTTTTTGTGATTTTAAAGGGCACTCTAACACAGAAACTTCTTCTTTCTCTCGTGAACAAATCTGTTTTGAATGGTGTGTTTTTTTTTAAGATGCTTTAAGCTTCTCAACACTTCTGAACTGTTTTTCTTTTAAAAAAACAACCCAGGTTCAGTTCCCAGCAGCACTCTGTAGCCACTACCTGAGCAGCAGTGTTTTAACATTGTATAAAGATACGAGTTCTTAGCCTGCCGTAAATAATTCAGGATGTTTTTTGTGAAGAACAAAGTTCTTTTGTTACAGAGACTATTTCTTGGAAGAGAAATACTGTTAATGAGTAATCTGATTAGATATGGCAGCTGCACAGTTGAACACTATTTGATCAGTTTTTTAAGATGTATAATTCACTTAAAAAGTAGATTATCTGCAATGTAAAATCCAAGGTCTTTTTTTAAACACATTAATATGAAGAATTTCACTGACGTTTGATTAAAAATTCTCTTTGAAACACTAAATTTTGAAGCCCATCTTGCATCAGTGACAAACTCTTTCTTGAGCCTCTACCTAACCTAGCGTGCGATGCATCCTCAGGGTCGTGAGGGCATGACCTGCTACTACCTGACCCATGGATGGGCGGGGCTTATCGTGGTTGTGGAGAACCGCCATCCCAAGTACTACCTCCACGTTTCCTGTGACTGCACTGACAGCTTCAATGTGGTTTCCACGCGCGGCAGCCTCAAGACCATCGACAGCGTTCCACCTTTACACAGGTACACACACACACACACACACCCCCACATACGTTTTTATTAAATATGAGGACGAAAGGCAAAAATAGGACAAATGGGTACATGCCTGTCCAAAGGGTCTAAGGCCTGAGAATCAAATGGTTTTCCTGCCATGATTCCAGGAAAACATTAATCTGTTACACACACAAGTTTTTATTTCTGCCCATATATAAACTTTAGTAACTACATTTGTACCTAATCCAGTGGTGTCCTTGACAAAATTGTTCAGTTGAAAGCACCTGAGGTTCTAAAAAAGACTCATTGAAAATTAACTTTTTGTGATTTTTGTTTTATTTTATTAATAATAAACTAAAGTAAAATTTTAAATTACTGTAGATGCAAAACATAAAGGTTTTGCACGATTGCGTTGTCATAAGACAGGCTCACAGTTTCTGATTTTTTTTTGTGACTGATTACTTTGTGTTTGAGTAAAAGTAGGTTGATGTTTGTAGTCCTGGTTACGCCATATTGAAGACAAATGCAGAAATGACGTTTGTTGATTGGAATAATTTTCTTTTTGACATTTTGGTCCATAAAATACCAAAATTTCCACTTAACTTTACATTTAGGTCCATCTGAAAATGTAATTTTTAAAATATGAAATAATTGACAATTTGATAAGTTACTCAGTAAGTGATTAGACTAATTAGTGCGACTCTTGTTGAAGTATAATTTTTGCGTCTTCTGCCCAACTCTGCTTACAAGCAACTTTTCAGTAAGATACAGGAGTTTGTTTAAAGGCAATGATACCTTTAAATTGATAAAAGCAGATTATTTCACTTGTAACAACATGTTTCACGTTATGTTATTATGCAGTCCTGTCGGTCATTTTAATTACACAGCATACATTTCACAATAAAGTTGGAAAAGTTTACAATTATTAATCAAACTTCAATTTTTATCACACATACCTCACTACATATTCATTTCCTCTATAGGTTATAGAGTAAAAAGAATATAAATATGCAGATAAATCAATTGATAAATACATAATAAATGTATGAAGAAATAATTACTTAAATATACTTTAAGAGAGTCAACAACTACATTTGCAACTTCTTTGTAAGCTGTTGCTTAAGTTGAAGGATGTTAAAGATACTTGGACAATATGCATTACGACAGCTAAAATTCAATATTGTTTGGTTTTTATTCCTACTATTAGCTCTTGGTATCTCTGCCCATTTTATATTTGTCTTATTTTTATTAAACTTAATTTTATTTTCTATTTTATCATTTATCCACCTGTCATGTTGTGTTTGTTGTGAAACACTTTGGTCAGTTGAGGCTGTTGTAATTGTGCTATATAAATAAACTTTGACTTTGACTTGATTTATTTTCCCCCTGGGACAAATAAAGGATTTTTGAATCTGAACTGACTTCAGATTCACTGACTTCCTGTTAAACTGGCAGTTTAACAGGAATATGTATGGTGTTTATACCCATTATGTAAGGAGTAAGTAGAACAAATGTTGCAGCAGTGCTTGTATAAACATGTTGGCCCCGTGGGGTTACAGCTCTGCTCTTCATAATCTTCCTCTGGCTGGATTCAGCTGTTAATGCGTTCAGGTTTCACATTATTAGGTTCGCCAGCATTTAACGTCTCCTTCAGCTGTACAGACATGCTCCAGTCCACATTAATGCAAATTAAACACTGGATATATCTAAAAACTGTTCAATTTTGCAAAGACTGGATTATTTTATTTCCAGTTGTTTAGTCTTGAAACAATTTTAATTTGGTGTTTTCAAAGTTTGGAAAATCTTTGATTTCTGTTTGAATTTCTTGAAAGTGCTTAATGTTCAAACTCCACATTTTTGTCATAAAGTCTAAATCTAACGTAACCCTACATGTTTATTTTTCACTGTCTGAAGTTAAATCAGACTAAACTTGTTTTAAGTCGGTTACAATTGCCAAAATTATTTTGATTTGCTTAATTCCAGAAAACTTAGGGGAATGTATTTTTGTAACCTTCTTCCTATTTTGCATTTAATCATTTAATTTGAGCCAGAAAGTGATTTACATTAACACGATTTTTGGAATTGTGTCAATGTAATGAATTTTTATTTTCCTAATGGCTCACTGAGTTATTTATATGTGTAATTAAAATATTATGTTGTGTTTTTTCTCTTTAACTATTTTTATTATTTAAATAAAAGTTATTATTAACAAATAAATAAAGTTATTGAAATCTGGCCATCCACCACCAATCCACTACTGCATCCATCTGGACCATCCAGGGTTGCATCAGTCATCAGTGAAAATTAATCTTCATGTCCGGCTGGGCCCACTGCCAACCGGTTGCTTATTTATCATTTATCCACCACCCAATAGTAAGTTCATGCACCGCAAGCCTCTGGAGGATCCTCCACCTTGAGGTTCCAGCAGCTTCTAATAACTGTTTGCTGCTTTATAAGGACATTTTAACAGCTTCTCTCTTAATCCGATGAATTTGTCTAACAGAAACTTTCCTCATTCTGCCTTTATCTGTACAAACCGTCTTTGTTCTGAATCAGCCACAAATCTCTTCACAGTATGATAAACGCTTCAGTTTTCGTTAAATATCTCATGTTTTCATACGGCACTACTGTCAGGATCTGTGTTTTTCCGTGTTTAGTTAGAGTTTTTTGTGTCCTTGAGTCTCTTCGTTGTCCTGTCCTCCCCTTGATTGTTCCCAGGTGTGTCTCGTTCTGTGATTACCCTCCCGTGTATTTAACTCCACCTGTGTTCCTTGTTCCTCGTCGGGTCCTCGTCATTGTTACGTCAATGTTAGCTTCTGTTTCGTCTGTGTTTCCTTGTGCCTGCTGCTTGTTACTGGACTTATTTACAATTAAATTCATCATCACATTCATCTTACCTGGGTCTACAGCGTCTGCCTCACCAACCCTCACCACACCTCATGACAGAAGGACCCGACCAGGACGAACGGTGAGGCACGCTATTTTTTAGTTTTACATCATGGACCCAGAAGATATAAAGGAGCTGACGGAAACGATCAGCGAGTATAAGGAGGCGATGGCCAAGCCGTACGCTGCCATCCGACGGCTCGGTTTCGCCATCCGCTTGGGGCTCCTGTTGGACTACTGGGTTCCTCGCTTTCCGCACCCGGGGTTGGTGGAGTTGCAGAGGGAGGCAGAGTGGGAGCGTATGGCGGCTCTAGCCGTCATGGCTGGCGAACCTCTGCCTCCCAAGCCGCACAGTCTCTCCGCCAGCCCGGATCCAGCTCCACCTCCGGGACCAGCACCCCCAACCGGTGCGGCCGGCGCACCCGGGGCCGTTTCAGCCGGCGTTCCAGCCGGCGCACCCGGGGCCGTTTCAGCCGGCGTTCCAGCCGGCGCACCGCAGGCCGAATCAGCCGGCGTTCCAGCCGGCGCACCGCAGGCCGAATCAGCCGGCGTTCCAGCCGGCGCACCCCAGGCCGAATCAGCCGGTGTTCCAGCCGGCGCACCCCAGGCCGCCCGGAGACAGCGACGTGAGCCGCCGGTGGACCCGGCCCCTCGTCGCCTTCCGGAGCTGTCACCTCCGCTGCCGGTTCCCAGGCTTCGCTGCGGCTCGCCCCCGCAGCCGGTTCCCAGGCTTCGCTGCGGCTCGCCCCCGCAGCCGGTTCCCAGGCTTCGCTGCGGCTCGCCCCCGCAGCCGGCCCCGAGGCTCCGCTCCGGCTCACCTCCAGCCGGCGCACCCGAGGCCGAATCAGCCGGCGTTCCAGCCGGCGCACCCGAGGCCGAATCAGCCGGCGTTCCAGCCGGCGCACCCGAGGCCGAATCAGCCGGCGTTCCAGCCGGCGCACCTTCCGAGACTCCCAGTGTTCCTTCCGAGACTCCCAGTGTTCCTTCCGAGACCCAGACTCCCAGCGTTCCTTCCGAGACTCCCTGCGTTCCGACTCTGACTCCCTGCGTTCCGACTCTGACTCCCTGCGTTCCGACTCTGACTCCCTGCGTTCCGACTCTGACTCCCTGCGTTCCTCCAGAGACCCTGACCTCCAGCGTTCCTCCAGAGACCCTGACCTCCAGCGTTCCTCCAGAGACCCTGACCTCCAGTGTTCCTCCTGAGACCCTGACCTCCAGCGTTCCTCCTGAGACCCTGACCTCCAGCGTTCCTCCTGAGACCCTGACTCCCAGTGTTCCTTCCGAGACCCAGACCCCCAGCGTTCCTTCCGAGACTCCCTGCGTTCCGACTCAGACTCCCTGCGTTCCTTCAGAGACTCCCTGCGTTCCGACCCTGACCTTCTGCGTTCCTCCTGAGACCGAGACCCCCAGTGTTCCTCCTGAGACCGAGACCCCCAGCGTTCCTCCTGAGACCCTGACCCTCTGCGTTCCTTCCGAGACCCCGACTCCCGAGACCCTCTACGTTCCCTCCAAGACACCGACTCCCGAGACCCTCTACGTTCCTTCCGAGACCCCGACGACCAAGACCCCCTGCGTTCCTCATAAGACTCCCAGTGTTCCGACTCAGACTCCCGGCGTTCCCACTGAGACCCCCTGTGCTCCACCAGAGACCCTGCCTCGGGGGGCTCGTCGTCGCCGTCTGTGGGCGGCCCCCGGGACTCATCATCGCCGCCTCCAGCGCCGCGGACGGCCGCTGGACCGCCTCCGTGGTTCCCGCCGCCACAGACGGCCGCCGGACCGCCTCCGTGGTTCCCGCCTCCAGCGCCGCGGACGGCCGCCGGACCGCCTCCGTGGTTCCCGCCTCCAGCGCCGCGGACGGCCGCCGGACCGCCTCCGTGGTTCCCGCCTCCAGCGCCGCGGATGGCCGCCGGACCGCCTCCGTGGTTCCCGCCTCCAGCGCCGCGGACGGCCGCCGGACCGCCTCTGTGGTTCCCGCCTCCAGCGCCGCGGACGGCCGCCGGACCGCCTCTGTGGTTCCCGCCTCCAGCGCCGCGGTCGACCGCCGGACCACCTCCGTGGTTCCTGCCTCCTTTGCCTCCGCCCACCCTGTGGGTAGTTTTTTGTTTTTCTGGACTCTGGCCCCCCGTCCAGCGCCCCTCCGCCCACCCTTGTTGTGTTTTTGTTTTTTCTGGACTCTGGCCCCCCATCCGGCGCCCCTCCGCCCACCCTTGTTGTGGTGTTTTTTTTTTTTTTTGGGCGTCTGGTAGCCGCCCTTGAGGGGGGGGTACTGTCAGGATCTGTGTTTTTCCGTGTTTAGTTAGAGTTTTTTGTGTCCTTGAGTCTCTTCGTTGTCCTGTCCTCCCCTTGATTGTTCCCAGGTGTGTCTCGTTCTGTGATTACCCTCCCGTGTATTTAACTCCACCTGTGTTCCTTGTTCCTCGTCGGGTCCTCGTCATTGTTACGTCAATGTTAGCTTCTGTTTCGTCTGTGTTTCCTTGTGCCTGCTGCTTGTTACTGGACTTATTTACAATTAAATTCATCATCACATTCATCTTACCTGGGTCTACAGCGTCTGCCTCACCAACCCTCACCACACCTCATGACAACTACACTATCTGATGATTTTGGTCAGCAGAGATTCTTTCTCTTTCCCATGTTGCTTGAAACCTGTGGCCTGCTTAATAATGTGGAACATCCTTCTTAAGTAGATTTGAGTTTGTGTGCTCCAGTTAACAATTAATCAATTACTAAATTAGTTTATCAATTATTTCAATAAACAATTAATCGTTTCCCTTCTTTAAGTTTTTATTTGTCGAGTCATTGATTATTTTAAAAACCGATTAATCACAATTAATTGTTTCAGCTCTAGCAATTATTGATATAGATAAATATGAAATGCTTGTGATATGTTTATTTATTTACTCGTTTATTTCAAACCTACAAAAAGTAAAAATGGGTGGTGGGGGGGGAATAAAACAAATTATCGTGCGAAAAGGAGAAGGTAGAAGATACGAGATTATGATTTCCTGCCCCTTATACTCAAAACCAACAAACATTTAAATCTCCCCACACCAAATAAACTCTTAAATTATTCCCACATTGACTGACACTTAAACCTCACCTTAAACGTACAATTATTTATGTAGTTTTATCACCAGCAATAGCATTTTTGGTCTTTGAGGCACCCATCCTATCCATCATATTTCCCAATAAGCTCCTTTTTAAACAGTTTTTTAAAGCTGTTTTATATTTGTTCTTTGTTTGAGCTCCTCGTTTAACCCATTCCATAAATCTGTCCCATACACTGATAAACAAAAACTCTTTTTTTATTCCTTTTTTTATCTTCTTAAATGACCACATTGCCCAGCTCTACTTTAACTCACACCCTCATCTTATCACAGAAAGTTAATCAGAACTCCATTATATTTCATGCAACTGTATGAAGCTCAGATTGAAAGCTCTGTTCTCTGTCTCCCCCTGCAGGCAGGTGCTGGTGGTACTCTCCCAGTTGGAGGGAAACGCAGGCTTCTCCATCACCCATCGCCTCGCCCACCGAAAGGCGGCGCAGGCCTCCCTGGGCGACTGGACTCCCACCAAGGCCACCCACAGCCCCCACCTCACCCCTGACATTGATGGGCTGCACAGACCCAGGCCTCTATGACCCCTGCCTTCTTCACCCCCCACCCATAGACTTTAACTCAACAACCTGTCAGACCACTGAAAAAAATCAAGCAATGGTAGAAAAGAGCTGTGGGGAGCCATGAGTTGCAGAGGAAGGCGAGTTTTCTGGTTTTGGAAGTGCGTATGAATGTGAAGTCTACAGAGCGTTTATTGGATCTCCAGATTTTTTTTTTTTTAGCCATGTGGAAGTGCCATTTCGGGATGAGAAGAGGGGAATGGGCCTCGACTGGATCCAGACCGAGACACCATGGGAAACTAGTTCAAGCTTAACTACTGAGCCATGGCCCCGCCCACACTCAGTTACTCACTTCCTCCACACGTCGTCCTCAACAGGATGCTCACCAGTCCTCAGTGTGGTACATTATGAGCCAAACCAGCTGAGTTTACAGCGTAATTAATGTTTATTTTATATTTAGTCTTACTTGTTTTGTAGCCTGACCTTCACCACCTTTTCCATTAAGGTTGCAGATGAAGCCATTACTCACCCAGTGCAGTCTGTTCCCACTCAGAGTAGCTCAAGACCAAACTTTGTTTCTGTCATCATGTAAGTGTTTTGTAGCAGGCTGTCAGAAAGCTGGATTTAGTGTCCATCTTTTTTCTCTGCTGTGACTCTGGTACCTTCCGTCTTTTTAAAAATACTGAATCAGGAAGAAAATCTCTGCTTGGATTAGACAACACACACCTCCTTTCTGATGGATTTTCTTCCTGAAAGGAATAGTTCAGAGTTTTTAAAGTGTTTTTTTTTTTTTTAGATATCTCTTGATGTTTTCCTGGATCTGTATGGTAAATCTGATGGCTAAAACCAAAATGGACGTCTGCCATTATAAACCTCTCCAGGTTTTCAAAAACGCATCATAAAAGTTGTTTTTTTACACCTTTAAATCCTCATTACTGCACAGAACCCTATAATTATTCGCACAGGAAATCGTTGTTGGAGGTGGTGCGTCACCAATAGTCTTCCTGTGTGAAACTCATTCTAAGAACAAAAAGTGAAGCAAATAAATCAAATAGCTTTAACATCTAGAAAAGCTCAGATCAAAATTTATTGTTGAATCTTTGCACTGCAAAAACATAAAATCCCACCAAGTATTTTTGTCTAGTTTCTAGTGCAAATATCTTAGTACAATACGACAAAACTAACTTAAAAGGACATTTTCAACAAGATAAAGCAGCTTGGTTTAAGTCAGTAATGCTTTATGATTGATTAAAAAAGTACTAGTTCCAGTGGCATTACCATCTGGTTGTAAACAATCTATTTTCATTCCCACTAGAGGTGCAGAAAAAAGTGATTCTCTAGGGAATTGTAATTCCTAGTCCTGAAAATTCTGAATGGACTCAAAATGCTATTTTAATCTGCTTAAATTTGTGTAAAATTATAGTTTGAATATTTGCTATTTTTTATTTAAGAAAAAGCCAAGCAGCTAAGCTAAAAGCTGGTAATTACTGATGAAATTTGATACAGTATGGAACCTTTTAAAATAGTTTTACATAAATGTGTTTACACTGTCTTTTCCTCATCAGTCACAAAACTTAAACAGAACCTCTAGAATAGAAAAATTGGTTTCTGAATTAAAAATAGTTTCTGAATGGAATCGTGACCCTAAAATTGGAATCACATGAAATTGCTAGCAATGAAAGATTTGCATCTCTAATTCCCACCCTGTTTCACTCAGGAAGATTGTTGGTGACGCACTGCCTCCAGCTTCCATTTCCTGTGTAAATCGTTGCAGATGCGACAATGATTGCAACGAAAGGTTGCAGATGTGCAACTAAAGGTTCATAAAATATGAACTTTTAGTTCATCGCACCATCTTAAAATGCTATGATGCTCTGGATTTGGGTGTGTGATATAGTAGAAGTCTACTTTGGTCTTCGTTAGCCTCAGATGTTTATGCTAAATAAAAAAGCCATGAATTATGTCTGCAGGTGGAAAATCCTGGACTGTCCCTTTAAGAGAACCATTTATATCTTTGCTTATAAACTTCTTGTTTACCAGGTAACGTCTCGTTTTAACATCATGTTGCACTCAAGGTGAAGGTCAGCTTTTATCCATTGTTTGTCAACATGTCACTTTAAGTTTTAGTGTAGCTTTAGAGCACTAAGGAGCTCCACCTGCTACTAGGGGGCGCTCTAACGGAACTGCTGGGTTTATTTCAGGAGGTCAGGGACTTCTCAGGCATCTTCTCCGACAGGAAGTCAGGAACGCGATGTTTGGAGACGCCAAAAAAAACCCAAACCCAGAGCTGTTTTCATTTCTGCTGTATTCTCACATCTGCAGTCAAAGCCATCACTCCTCCTGATTGCGTCCCCGTCGCCGTGGCAACACAGCAGCTTCATCAGAGAAACGGGACAGATGAATGCGGTACTAAAGTCAAAGAGAAGAATGGCGGACTTTTTTAATTAAGTTTTTTGTCTTATAATTACTTTGTGTAATGGAGGAAACACTTGAAAGCTTTTGAGCAAATTTCCTGATGCGTTCATAATTAGTGATTAGTTGTACTATTGGGCGCTCAAACTTTAAATCCCTAACATATTTACTGAGATGAAGACGAGTTTGTTGTCTTCTTCGTGGTTTCGGGTTTTTTTTCCCTGTCTTTCATCTTTCTGTCTGTCGGGTTTGCGACTGTTTGTGTGGCCATCGTTGTGCAGCTGTGAGCTTACTGTCTAATTTATTCACACCAGTGATTAGCTGAGCTCATGAATGATGGAGAGTTGGGATGAAGTTTGCTTTAGATTGAAAAGAAATGAACAAACACTGCAAAGACGAGGCACCTCAAACTTTTAATGTCATCAGATTCACTCTTCTTTTATGTCCTCTTTTCTATTTCCGTCATCTTCTGTTGAGTTGTGTTGGAGGCGCCCCCTGCTGGTGAAAAGAAGTGGTCGGTCCAGCCAACTTAATGCCTTTTTTCTCCTCATTTTTTTCCCTCCTTGTAAATTGTACAGACTGCAAAATTACAAAACTTGACATATTTGAAAATAATAAGAGAAAAAAATGAGCTGATCCTTTTAAACTTGTAAAAACTTTACAGTATGATAGTAGAACTGAACAGAAAAATAACCTGATATGAAAAAAAACAAATGCTGACGAATGTGATATATATATTTTAGTGATTTATTTCTTTTTTGGGGAGGGGGGAGTGGGTTGGATTATGAACAGCTGTATAAATCTGTATGTTTAATTTTCAATCTCAGGTTCCGATGGACCAAATAAAAAGATTTTTGTAATTAAAAACGAGTGTTTTCGGTTATGTTTTACAAATATATCAACTGAACAACATCTGTTCAACAACCACAGGATGTGTCTTTAATAAATGAGAATCTACTTGTTGCTCCAAACTGAAATACGGTGGTGGCATAATCATACTATGGGCCTACTTTTCTTCGACTAGATCTACACTTTCTGTCGACACTGCAAAAAAAAAAAAATCTTACCAAGTATCTTTGTCCAGTTTCTAGTGAAAATGTCTTAAGACACTTGAAATAAGACAAAATTAACTTGCAAGTAACTTTTCAGCAAAATATGGGAGCTTGTTTGTTTTAAATCAATAATTCCTTAATGTTGAATTGATGATAGTTTATAGGCAGATTATTTCACTTATAGTGAGACATTTTCCCATAAACATTAAGAAATGATTTACAATTTAATAATAGAACTTCTTATATTAAGAAATTATTGACTTAAAACATTACACTAGAAACTAGACAAAATTCTTGCTAAAATGTGCTTTTTGCAGTGAAGAGGAGTTACATGAACTTTTGTAATTACCAGTTAGTTTAACCCCAAATTTTCAGGTATCTGCAAGAAAGAAGGTGAGATTTTATTCTATTTTATTTTTTAGTATCACACATAAAAAATCAACTAAAGAATAACTTTGCTACTAGAAAATCAAAGTTTATATAATTCAATCGTGAGTCAGAACTTCTTCTATGCACCACAAATCTGGAACAAAAATGCTCAAACACAGAACAATCTACCTGTTTGTGTTACAAAAGATGAGATGCTAACCAGTTTTCTTCATACATGTCTCCATGGTTACCAATAAAACAATATTTGGTATATTTGTAATTATACATACTTATAATGTTTATGAATGCCATTCTTCTTACCTTGTGTTCGCTGTAAATCCGCGGTTACACCGAGGCTGACAGTCACTATGATTAACGGCTGCTGCTCATCGCTACCGTTTCTTTCCTCATTAAAAGTTATAAAATAAAATGACATGTTTGGTTTACAAAGACGAGATAAACCAAACATACTATATACCATATCAGCCTCGTCGCCTAATTTGGTACATAACATTTTATTATTGATTCAGTTCCTTGCTGTGCTTTTGGCAGACTATATTGGTTTGATTATTTGCTTATTTAATCAGCCAAAATAATAAGTGGTCATTTAAAGAACAAATCAGACATTAGATTAACAGTAAACACATGCATTTCCTACTTTAAAAGATATGTTAGTGCTTTCCGTGTGTTTTATTTTGAAATGTTTATATATTTGATGAATTTTTTGTTCAGTGGTTATTTATGCACCAGACATAGACCCGCAGCCCAGGAGCGGTTCTAGACGGGGGCCAACGGGGTACCAAAGAAGTTATACTAAATAAATGTCTTATGTTAATACTCCGAGGTGGATTTTTTTAACCTTCACAATTTTCCTTTAACCATGAATTAGAAATTATAGTGCTGCACTTTTAGCTACTGTATATGATCACTCTTTCCATCTGCCAGGGAAATAAAACCTGGATCTCTGGAGACACGAGTGGCTGTTTGGCTCACTTATTCAAATGATTAAATATTGCTCTGTTTTTTTGTTTCATTCTTTTTCAAGTGTTGCCATGGAAAAGCACTGATGATCTTGGCCCTCGTGGTAAATTTGATCTAGAAGCAGCCTTCAAACCTAACTCCTTATTTGTATAAATATTTTGGTAATACTCGTTACAATACCAGAATGTTCACATAACTTTTATACTTTTGGCTGCCTGAGGACACATTTTGAATATTAAATCAGGTGTTACGATCAGTTACTCAGTACTTGAGTAGTTTACCAAGTACTTTTTAGACTTAATTAAATGTATTTAAGGTATACTACCCTGATTGGAGTAAATTTTGGGATACTCTAACCAACCTCTATGCATGAACGATTGCTCTATGGATCACTTAGACAAAAAATACTGTCATAAAATAATGTCTATCACTGCAGCGGACGACTCACCCCATGAGAGTTGGGCAGCGCCGTGGTGGGCGTCCCTTATTCTGATTTCTGAAAGGTGGCGACCCGAAGTGACCCAGTTCCGATGTTTTTGTGTTGTCGTTTGGCTTAGTGCGACCTATATCTGATCTTTCTATAACAGTCTAAATGACACAAGTCATTTTTTTTTCACATGCGGTCCAGGCCACTTGGATATCTGATCTTTTCAAATGGGACATGAATCCTAACGGCCTGGTCCTGAACATCATCGATACTGGACAAACGTCACTATTTTGCGTCCTGATACACGCAGACGGGAATAAAAACAACCATGAGGAACAATAATGAGGATGAAGTTGTTAATGTTCTGGCTCCAATCGGACAACAACTTAAAAACCGCAAGCTATGCTCCACCGTTAGCATCCATGTTTACTTCCGCGAACACACTGAGCTCTACTTCTGTTTTTACAGCGGTTGGGAAAACACTGAGCACGCTCTCTATGTGTGACGTTATTGCGCCCTCTACTGCGCATGCAGGACACTTTCAGGTCGTTTGCAGTTCACACTGGAGATCACATGCAAGTCGCATTTATTTGGAAGTGGGAACGACCACGGCAGAAAGAAATCCGATTTGACAAAAAAATCGGAATTGGGCCACTTCCGGCAGCAGTGTGAACGCAGCCATTAGTTTTCTCTTTGGACTTCCAGGAATGTTTTTTCAGATAGTTCTGAGCACCTCTTTCTATCTTTGTTTCTCTCTCTCTCTTCTTTGTCTCCCACCTTCATCCAAAGCAACCCCTCCTCCTTCTCCTCCTCTTCCTCTCTTCAACACAGCAGACACCCCCTTGACCTCAGATGGCAGCAGAGCTGTAGCCCACCCTTCTTCCACTCCTGGTGGGTAAAGTCTTCCAGACCCCTGCAGACACACACCAGCAGGACTTCCCTTTCTTCTGCAGACTGCACCAACGTCAGAGAGGAGCTGGACTCACCTGGAAGGATCTCGGCTCGTCGTGAACAGAAGGTATGACGCTGTACAGCTCTCTGTCTCTGTCTGCTTTCTGTCGCCCATCCTTCATGTTGAACTGACAGGTCAGGGTGAGAATGTGATAACGCAGCAAGCAGCTTGTCAAAGGAAGGGATCTGTGTGCTGAGAGGAAACACTTTGGTCGGTTTCTTCTCAAATATTCACTGGTTTAATTTTTTTTTATGACTAATGGGACTTGCACTGCAAAAACACAAAATCTTACCAAGTGATTACTTAATTTTGATGAAAAAGTTCCAGTTTTACATGAAATAATATAAATGTCTTCCACTGGCAGAACCTTTTCATCAATATTACTGACTTAAAACTAGTTTCTATATATTGCTGAAAGGTTACTATTAAGGTAGTTTTGTCTTATTTCAAGTGTACTAAGATATTTGCAGATTTAGCTTAAAAAATACTTGGTAAGATGTTGTGTTTTTGCAGTGCAAGTCTTTAAAGTTGGTCCTGAGGTATTCAAGATCAAAAGAAGATAGTTTTTAAGATAAAACAAGTTTTAAATAATAACACCACAAAGACACAAAATCTTACTTATCTTAGTGTTTTGTATAGTTTCTAAATGTTGATGAAAAAGTTCCAGTTTTAAGTGAAATAATCTGCCAGTGAAACTGGAATTAGACTAAGTGACTTCCACTGGTGGAATTATTGACTTAAAACAAGCTCCCATGTTTTGCTGAAAAGTCACCTGCAAGTTAGTTTTGTCTTATTTCAAATGTACTACTTCCATGAAAATAAATGATAAGATTTTGTGTTTTTTTAATCGTTGCTCTTATTGGTAATTTTTTTGATGATTTCACCAAATCTTAATGTTTCTCTGGATTTCTTGGATGGACGACCTCTGCCACGGACACTCGCGCAGTGACTGCATGTCAAAAATATCACTGGAAGCCATTCATTTGGACGATGATGATTTTCTATCCTCAGCATCATGAAACCTGAGAGGAGATGGCAGTAGGTGGGGCTGCTTTTAAAAAATATGAGCATAAGGTTTCAGACATGCAGAGATTAAATGTGTGTGCCTTGGAAATCTCTGCAGGCTGAGTTTATTAATAGATGTTTTACTGCTCGGCTGAAATCTTATACTTGGTCATTTAAGAAACAATCAGAAAACAGGCATTTTAAGTTTCAGGCCAAATGAGCAAATGTGCAGAACACTTCACATCAGGAGTAGGTGGAGCAGAGAGCATAAACTTTTAACTTTTGACCTTATAACTCCAAATAATTGTAATGTATTTTATTTGAAAATCCTGAATAAATGTCATCTGGTGTGATATATTTTCAGAATGCCAGTAAATAGAATCTCTGACATGAAATAGGCTAAAAGATCTCAGAAAAAATTTACGACTTGATGAGAAACAACATTATTTTCTCTTTTTAGAGGAAAAAAGAGGAAATGTGAGCTTTCAGAGCATGCAGCTGCAGTTACAGAATCATACGTGAGATATCTGTAGATATGGAGACTTTTCCTGTGAGTCTGAATGAAAACATTCAAAGCTTTAAACGCTTTAAAAAGCCATTTTGACATCTCATAATTCATAACTTATTACTGCCTCCATAATTAGATCAGAGGCCAACGACTGGAGGGCTGACTTCAACTCCCTCCCAACTTCATGACCTTTCAGGCGACCTCAAGGGATGGAGAACATGTGAAGGTCACGCAGTGAAGATGTCGTCTTAACCAGAAATGTTTAAGATTCCTTGGGATCAGTGCCCAGAACTGTCGTGTTTTTTATACACTGTAAAACATTTGAAAATGAAAGCCCACCTGCTGCCTTGAAAATCCAATTTAAGTCAACAAGAAAATTATTTTGTTTTAGAAATTAAAGTTCATGAAGTTGACTTAACAACCAGAGACAAGTTGTCTAAACATTGCTTTTAAGTTAATTAATCTTGAATTGTGAGTTTTAACTTAATGCTGCAATTTAAACAAAAATAATTATTTCACAATATGCAAGAAAAAAAAACTGCCCTCACCCAGTTAAAGAGCCACATTTCTCTATTATTTTACTCACAATATCAAGTTAAAATAACAACTTATTTTACTGAAGAATAATTTAACTTCTTGTTTCAAATCACATGAACCAAATTTCTGATCTGATGATGAATTTTATGAAACATCTCAATGAATTCAGCTCAGAAACATTTAGTGTGATCAGGACATTATCCTCAAGCTTTGCAAACTGTCAGCTGCATTAAAATAAACATTTGCCTTAATAACACAAGAGTCAGATCAATGTAACGCACTTCATCTCAGGATACAAAAACATGCCGCTAAGCATTCTGGGAAATAGTTCCCACTCCTGTCTTTTTCTTCTTTCAGTTTTTTTAAATGTTAACCTAAAAACTAGTTTATTCAACTCTTGGAGGTTTGACAAAATGAATAAAAAGTTAACACAACTTACTGCTGTAAGTTTATCTTTCACAAAATTCAAACATTTAGGTTCAAAATCTAAAACTCGCAAAATGTTTTGTCTTAAAGAGAAGAAGATAGTTGACACAACTAAATACGGCTCAGATGTTTTACAGTGTGGATCCAGTCAAATTAAAATGATCTTTTGTTTAATAAAGTCTGTTTCAGCAGAGTTTTTTCCTGGAGCGTTCTCACATCTTACACAGTAAAACCCAGTTAGAGGCTGAGGAAGGACAGCAGGACAGTAATCCTAAAAATAAAACTTATATTAATGTTTTGATCATTTTTATCCCCAGTGGACCCAACATGGCATCCCAGAGCCCAGCGCTCCCACAGTCCTTCTCTCCTGGGACAGACAGCGTCTTTTCTGACCAGTCAGGCTTCTATTCACTCGACTCCAATGTTCCTGGACTCTCTAAGGTGATTCTCAACCAGCTCAGCATGAAGGACTACGGAGAATACAGGTAAAACCCAAAGGGAGCGACTCCAGTATCTCGTTTTACTTCGTCTTCAACTCATCACACTGCAAAAACACAAAATCTCACCAAGTATTTTTGGTCCAGTTTCTACTGCAAATATCTTAGTACACTTAAAATAATACACCTTCCAGTGATATTTTTTTGACATGCAGCCACTGCGCGAGTGTCCGTGGCAGAGGTCGTCCATCCAAGAAATACAGAGAAACATTAAGATTTGGTGAAATCATCAAAAATGACCAATAAGAGCAACATTTAAAATTATATTCGCTGCAAAAACACAACATTTTACTAAGTGTTTCAGTGCAAATACACTTGAGATCAGACAAAACTAACTTATAGTAACTTTTCAGAAACAGATAGGAGCTTGTTTTAAGTCAATAATTCTTTCATATTGGTGAAAAGGTTGTAGTTCCACTGGCGCTGTTACCTAGCAACCCCAGCCAAGCCTGGCCCGTTACCTAGCAACCCAGTTCTAATTCCACTGGCAGATTATTTCACTTATAACAATACATTTTTTCCAGGTTATACGTAAAATAATCTGCCAGTGGAACTTGAACTGGGTTGCTAGGTTACTGGCCGGGCTTGGCTGGGGTTGCTAGGTAACAGCGCCAGTGGAACTACAACTTTTTCATCAATATTAAGGAATTATTGACTTGAAACAAACTCCTGTGTTTTGCTGAAGAGTTACTAGTAAGTTAGTTTTGTCTGATCTCAAGTATACTAAGATATTTGCACTGAAAACTAGATAAAAACTTGGTATAATTGAGTTGGGGTTTTTTGCAGTGTAGAAGATGATAATTGTCGGATTTCCATCAGGGCTGCTGTGGAGGGAAAGACTAAAGGACTCCGGTTCCGCAACTACAAGGAGATGTTCCAGAAGATGGAGGAAACCTTCAAGTTCTGCGCCAGCTGCAACAAACTCCCGGAGCGTCTCGCCGAGGGACAGACCCTGAAGCGCTGTGTGAAGTGAGTGCAAAGCCCTGAATGTCATCGCAGAGTAGGATGTTGTTGCGTTGCAGCCCAATAACTGTCATGTGTGAAGTATTACCAGCTGCCGTTGCATCAGCCGCACAATGATAAGCCAGCGAACGCTGCAGAGGTGGACAGTGGCCAGGTGCAAATATAGCAAAGTTCCCGGACTGATTCATCTCTCTGCCATTCTGCACTCAGAGGAGCTGAATGCATTTAAAATATCAAATCATTTGGGTGAAGGTAGAAAGAACAGCAAGTAAACATGATAGACGACTGTCTGTCAGTGCCTCAGGGGGATTGTGTCTTATTTCTGCCTCTTCTCTGATACATATTCAAGTTTCTGCTGCCCTCGACTCGCATTAAACTTAATGTTAGCTGGAGCCATTTAGAGAAGCATCTATGGTTTGGAGGAACTATAAAAGCTGCTATGTGGAGCCGTCAGTGCCTCTGGGGCGAGACCTGCAACCCACAAGCCAGCAGTTCATGTCTCTGCTTCTTTTTTTCTATATTTAGAACCAAGAAAGTGACTAAACAGGCTTTCAGTCAGCAACAGCATTTCTTTCATCATCCTTTAGCTACAAAGAGAGTTGGGCAGAGAAACCAGAAAGTAAGAATAGCAATACTGCAAGATATTTTTACTCAAGTAACAGTAAAAAGTAGCTGTAGAAATTACTTTAGCATATAAAAAGGTATTTTGTAAAAAGTCTCCTCCAGTACTAAATAACTGATCAAACTATCATTCATTTAGTATTTCAAAATTACATCATCAGACAGAACAAATTATAAAATTTAGTGGAAATTTTGGTATTTTAAGGATGAAAATGACAGTAATTCATATAAGTAACAGAAAATAACAAAAAAAATTCCAAATTGGTTTCTTTGAATAAAAAAATGTATGAAACTTTAACAAAAACTGCAGGTCTGTGTCTGGTGAATTTCTGCTTAAAACATGTTTGTTTTTCATTCAGTGGGTAGAAAATCCAGAAATTTTACTCAAGTAAGAGATACTTCAAAATAAAGTTACTCAAGTTTAAGTAAATAGTACAGCATAGCAAAATTACTTCTAGAAGTAATTTTTTTCAAAAACGTTACTCAAGTAAATGTGAGTAAATGTAACTAATTACTACCCAACTCTGGCTACAAGTAATCCTCCTATGAATGACAAAGATGAATATGAGAAAGAATATATGCTTCCTTAAACAGGTTTTTAATAAAACCATTCTTTGATAAACAGCTCAGTTCTGCCTATTCTGAGCTGTTTTAGGGCCTCTGTCTCTTTAAATCCAAATATGCTTCTGCTGGCCACGCCCCCCCCCCAACCCAACGTTTACACACAAAATGGCTGAAATCAGATGTGCAATTATACAACGTACATCTTTCAAAAGCTTTAGAAGTTAGGAGTGTTTCCTAGTTTTTGTAGTTTCATTGCATCCTTCCTTTGTTGCTGCCTCTCAGGTGTTTGAATGTGTACTACTGCACAAAGGACTGCCAGAAAAAGGACTGGCCTCATCACAAGAAGGTCTGCAAAATCCTGCGATTGGTGGCCATTGACCGGTTGGTGGAGTGGCTGATGTTCACTGGTAACAACTATATTGAAAACAGTAACATTTTAAATCATTTGTAAATATTTTTGTACAGTGGATCCTCCCGAGTGGCTGAGATCTGCAGAACTTTTGTTTTTGAACATAGCATGCCACACACACCCAGATCTGGGTCTGCAGCTGTGCTGGATGCCATGTGGGTGAGCAGCGCTGCGCCCCACGCTGACTGACTGCATCTTAACACCTAAAATAAAATTATGTTGAACCACCTACAGTTTGAAAGAAAACATTTGTTTTTGCCAAAGCTACTCAAGTCTATTCTAAATTACAATTAGCCCTAAAACGTTATTAGTGAACACAACACTTGTAGTAAAGAATGTTTTTGATTTCCAGGTGTTTTCTATCTTTGGAAAGCATAGAATCCATACTGTAGATAACTCATGGCTTTATTTATGCTCTATGGAAAAGTTCATAATTTGTCATTTTCTTTGTAAATACTGGAGCCACTTTCCATAGAAAAATCTATGAATAGGTGAATCAGTAAATAGGCAGGGGTCCACTGTATTTTCTTCTTTCTACTACTTCACACCAAGTAACTAAACCTGCCATCAGGATCAACTCAGACCACAAAACTTTTCATAAATCATCCTGTCTTATCTTTCCAGGAGATCTTCCAATCCCAACTGAGCAATGGTCCAAAGCACCTGCAGATGTGAAGGGTTGGGACGACTGGCTTCCCATGCAGGAGGGCCTCACCCAAAGTCTGGACAGAATCCTATCCAGCGCCAACATGGCAGCTCTGTGGAAGAACGCCGACAGGACCCGACCAGACGATGACGACCTGAAACAGTCCTTATGGAGGATTCAGAGCGAGTTCATATCTCGGGTTCTGACCGTAGGAAGGGCAATTCAGCAGTTTGGGCTGGACCCGTATCTGAAGCCTCTCACCGTTCACATCGTAGGGGCCTCCCACAGTGAGACTATGGGAGCCAGACTGACTGACTATGATGAGCTGAGCCACATGTTTCCTGGACACCAGGGCATTGAGATAGTGATGGTGGGCCCTGAGGTGGTGGACGGCCGCATCGTGAGACCTCCGCTCAGAGCATTTGGCCCCAAGCACAAGGTGTACATCAGTGCCTATAAGGGCCTCTACCATCAGTTCTGGGAGGATGTGGTGGAGAAAGGGGAAGCGGCCAGGCCAGACGTTGTAGTCGGATTCCACCCAGGTATGCACTTAAATTTATCCACGAAACAGAAACAAGGACGTTTGTTGGAGTTGTTATTAACATCTTAACAATCTGAGACAAGGTTTGGGAGGCCTGGCTAGTAACCATGAGAGCCTGGCAGCACACTCCAGCTTATTCCGGGGAATCCCAAAAGTGTTCCCAAGCCATAATGGATAAACAGTGAGATGAACCCTAACAATCCCCAAGGGAGCCATCTCAGCTACGTCTTTTCTGTATAATTTGCAGCACCTCTACTCTGAGAAGGGACTTTAGTGCGTATTCACACCAGTCATTGTTTAGTCCAATTTAATCAAACTCTGGTTTGGTTGCCTAGAAAGTCTGGTTCATTTGCAGAGGTGTGAATGCACAATTAAACTCTAAAAACCTCTGATCTGCCTTAAAACATTGGTCTCTGGTTGAAGTGAACTCTGCTGTGGTTACAGTGAATATGTGAACTGGAAACTGCTCCAAAAGTAGGAAATATACTAGTGCAGGGCATTCTGGGTAACTATAACTAAAACAAACACCAGAGTCTAGCGCCAGATAGAGAAACGGCTCATGGTCTTCAGCCAAGAACAAACAAGAAATCCTTCAACCACCAAAATCTGACGCCACTCCGTTTTTATTTACGTTTCGTGAAGAAGGAAGTTGTGCTCAGTGTCTTCTTCAGAGGTTTTCGGGTTGTTTCCTTCAGTAGTTCTCGGTGCAGCGCCACCACAGGTGAAGGGGGGAACTGTTTTTTTCAAAGTGCAGCGTGAAAGTGAAACTTAGCAGCTGAAAATGTAACAAATGTTGCAAGTTTGATCCCAATCGAATTGAGTGAAAACACCTTCAGAGTAAGTGGCTTATTTCTACCACTTGTATCCATATGCCAGGATGAATATCAGAGCTTAGATGGTAAAGTAAAAGATTTGTGTTTTGATTCAGGTCATCTCCAAAACAAGAAACCGGAGCAGTGCTGGTTACATTGTAGATGATCCCCCAAACTCCTGCTTGCCAAAAAGATGCAACCGTGAGGTTCCCATACCAGGACTTCCTGTCCATAACTATGTGTTCAATCAATCAATCAATCAAATTTTATTTGTATAGCACATTTCAGCAGCAAGGCATTTCAAAGTGCTTTACATCATATCAAACACAGAAACACAACATAGAATCAACAATCAAAACACGACATTAAGTCAGGTTCCATGAATACATTTGTAATTGATTACATTTCAAATACAATCCTAAACAGGTGGGTTTTAGTCGAGTTTGCATCCATAAAGGTTTACCTGTTACACTCCTACTGCGTTATATGGAACAAAATACCTGTTGCTATTTTTATTCCCACTCACGCTCACAATCACACAGTTTAAAACGATGTAAACTTCCGGCACGAGGCTCCGTACACCTCTTTCACAGAATTTCGAGCAGTGTGTTGAGAACCTTTCCAAGAACACTGCAGAGTCTGAGGAAGACATTAAACCCAACAGTTTTAAATCAGTCTGTAAAGTTATATGGAAGACTAGAATTCTGGTTAGAAACCGTCAGCCATCTTGATTTCCCTTTGGTCCTACATGCATAATTCTTTACTTGAAGTAAACAGAAGCATTGAAGAACGTTTAGCTAACTGGATGTGACCTATTCATTAGGCTGTTAGAGGGGATTCAGATGATTTATGGCAGCAGCTGGGGAAGAGTTTGGCTGACAGTCGTATAAAAGAAATGGCCCTTCAGTTATGGGAGGGTTTTGGGGGCGACTGTGGCTGTGTGGGTAGAGTAGTCGTCTTGCGATCGGAAGGTTGTAGGTTCGATTCCAGCTTCAGGTTATCAACAGGAGGTTCAAAGGTCATGTTGTTGGTCAGTTTGATGGACTGTCAAACTCATCCTCATAATACTACAAGAATAATCTCCTACAAGAATAAAGTCAAAATAATACAAGGATAGTCATAATATTACAACTTTTTCAATTGAAATATTATGACTTTATTCTTGCATATTTCGATTTTATTCTCATATGACTTTGTTTTTGTAATTTTATGACTTATTCTTGTAATTTTGTAACTTTATTCTCAAATTATTGACTTTATTCTCATACAACTTTATTATTATATTATGACTATATTACACTTTTATTACTTCATTTTCTAAATATTATGACTTTATTCTCATACTATTTTGACTTTAATCTAATAAGATTCTGACTTTATTGTTGTAATTGTCTGACTTTATTCTTTAAATATGACTTTATTTTGTGTTTTGAATTTATTTTTGCATTATCTTGACTTTATTCTCATAATATTCTGACTTCATTTTTGTAATTTTACAACTTTATTCTCATACGACTTTATTCCCATAGCATTATGACTTTATTCTCATAATTTTATGACTTTATTTTTGAAATATTATGACTTTATTCTCGTATTATTTTGACTTTATTCTCATAAAATGTGTTTATTTATTTTTTCATGTTGGGGCTCTAATAATCTGTCATAAGGAAAGGACTGTGAAGAAAAACGGATCTATTGGAGGAAAACTGGACAGTCAATGTTGTGTAGCTCTGAGCCTCAGTGACACATAAAATTATCTCTATTCTCCACAAAACAAAAGAAAAATCTGTTATTATTACCAGGATTGCCATCAACCATATGGCTGAAACTCACAGAGGCGCCAGGCAGTGTTCCCAATTCCTAACAGCCTCTCTTTGTCACCTTATCTCCCTGATATCTAAACCTCTAAACACTTAATCGCTGTTTAATTTTTCAGAATGACTAGAAGTGTAGCCTCTGGCATCGTAATACCTCGGTGTGCATTATTCACGTCCAAATCCCCTGGCCTGCGATACCATCTGTGTTTCGGTACCAGCTCCTCGCCTCCCTCCTTACATGTTCCTCTCTCCTTGACAACATGGTAACACGAGACTTTATTTCTCTCTGTTGTGGAATCTCACTCGCCTGTTGTTCATTTGTTGTTTGTCTCTGAAGGACGTTTAAGCTGACGGATTTGCGGCCGTGGAGTTCGGTAATCTGGTTGAAGGGCAAAGTTTTTATCGCTCTGCATCCTGCGGCTTGAAAAACATGCAGCTGGTGTAAACCAGATTCTGGAGGACTTGACATCTGCCTGTTATTATCCCACAGGATTATAAACCCAACCCGTCGTGAACGTAGCATCTCTGCCACAGCGAACCGTCTTTTGGACGTTTTTCATGTCTTTGTGAAGTTGGTAAATAACGTCAGCTTGTTCTGAATAGGCCTGTCTCAATACATTTTTCTGGATGATGAATTGTTCCAGAAGTTATCATGATAAACGATAATATTGTTGTTTGGAGATCATTTTCAAACAAGAACACATTCTTACAGATCGATAAACTTTAAATGCTGATGAACATTTAACATTGGAACTGGAAGACATTTTAAATATCCTAAATTAATAAACAAAACAGAAACGACAAATAAAATGAATCATGGAGTCTCTGTAAACAAAGGTGTCCTTCAAAATAAGAGCTGGTTGAGATCAAATCACCAAACTGGAGCCATCACCATAATTATTAAGTTTGTTTTCATTTATCACCAAATAATTGATTTATTATTGTGATAGGTCTAGTTCAGAGAAAACCTAATAAGGAAATCCACAGAATATTTTGGGGAAAGTGCTGCTGTCCTTTACTTGTTTTGCGTTAAAGCTAAAGTAGCAAACATTTATAAAAAAAAATACATTTTTTAAATATTTGTTGAAGCTGTCTCCATGTTGTATCAGTTTGGTATGAGGTAGATAATCTGTGAAAAAAAATCTAATTCCTCTGCCTTCTCCAAGTGCCAGCTACAATCAACCAATAAGAGCCAGGAGGCGGGTCTTAGCGCTGTCAATCACCCTCCGTGTGGCGCTGGTCATTCCCCTCAGGCTATTTAGCCACCGATGACGACAGACAAACGGTTTTCATGTAATAAGTTGTTTCTCTGCTATTAGCACATTTAGCAGCTCCCACATGAGATTGATTGATGGCGCTAAGACCCGCCTCCTGACTCTGATTGGTTCTTTCTGCTCGGGCGCGCTGCATTTCTTCAGAGGGCAATAAAAGCTCATGCAATAGATGGATGTTTTCACAGATTATCTGTGAATCAATTACATTTACTTGATTAAAAAAAAGACTTTTAGTAATAATTTTACTACGTTTACTTTTTAGTTTAACTTGAGTAATTTCATTCTAAGTATCAGTATTTCTGGATTTTCTACCCACTGAATGAGTAACAAACATGTTTTAACCAGAAATTCACCAGACACACACCTGCAGTTTCATAAGTTTTATATTGAAAGAGACTGATTTTGTTATTTTATACGCAAGAGATGTGTCTTATGAATTCATATTTTCGTGTTTTTTTCCCATTATTTTTGTTCATTTTTGTTTTTACTTCAGGTTTCCATGCCAACCAGGGTTTGGTCCAGGGCTGGCTGCCCTCCCTCCTGCTGCTCAGAGACTACAACATCCCGTCTTTCTTCACCATGTTCAGGTAAATCCCGTTTCTGGATCTTTTTCCATAATTTAAGAAAGAATGCCGGAGAAAAAGAAGCTTTTTAAGTGGCGAGATTCTGATTTCCTTCTCTTAAGCAGCTGATCCTAACCCAGCTGAATCAAGCGCCTGTCTTCAGGAGATGTTTTGTTTTCCAGTGACACGGAGCTCCAGTATTCCCTGCAGATCCTGCTGGAGCTGGAGATGCACATCAGAGACAGCGGGCCCAGTCCGTTCAGCTCCCAGAAACCGGAGCAGGTCCAGGCCTGTCCTAACAAACCGCCGGTCTACTGCAACTCCCATTGCGTCTGCTTCCGGGGCCTCCTGCCTCGGGATGACCTCCAGGGGTCACGTTAAGGATGAGGTCTGAGGGCACGAATGTTAGGGCCACACTAAGAAATTATGACTTCATTCTCATATTATCATCACTTTATTCTCATAATACTCATTATTCTTGTATGAGTCATTGTACGACTTTATCCTTGTAATATTTTGACTTTATTCTTGTTATATTATGATTTCATTTTTGTAATATTATGGTTTTATTCTCATAATACTCTGACTTTACTCTTACATTATTTTGACTTTATTTTTGTAATATTATGGTTTTATTCTCTTATTATTTTGACTTTATTCTCAAAATATTTTAACATTACTGACTTTATTGTTGTATGTTTATGACTATTCTCGTAATAATAATATATCACAGTTTTATCTATTTATTTTTTTCTGAGTATGACTCTAACTCTGTCGTCTGTGGGAGACATATTGTCTCTAAGAGCCAAACTTCACCTGATTTTTCTCCTCATGATGCTTTAACTAAAGAGAGAGAGTAAAGAAATCTCTTAAATTAAAATTGTTTTTTTTTACCGGCCACTCAGACATTTCACCAGTCACTGATTTTTTTCTTTTGATTACAAACCCCACCTGTACAAGCAAATTATATAAAATATACGATTTATTCTTAACTATATGAAAACCGGTTTACATATACAGACTATTTTAACATAACAAAGGTAAAGCAATAAGTTCACTTGAAGTAATTACTAACAGCAAACTTTAACTACACAACCCTAAAATTCTTGCAATCATTTCCTCTGTTGAACGTTCCCACGTTTAGGCTACAACTCCCCCAGATAGTATTAAGTTAAAATGTGTCTAGTGATTTTTTAAACATTTTTAAATGGTTTCAATTGCTGTTTTCTAACTATTCTAGTTGTTTCCCCTTACTTATTACGTTTTCTATTGAAATTCACAATTCTTATTTTTACTAAAAACATCTCAGAACGTGTTCATTATTAATAACACAGCCGTCATTATTCCTGTGTTTTCCCAGAGTTTTTCAGTCTGCCTGCTAGCTTAGCGTTAGCTTTCCTCACTCACTCACACCTGCCCTCCTGCCTCTTAATGAACATGTTCCCTCCTAATTGGGCAGCAGCAGCTAATCTGATGTATGTGCATTAGTCTGTTTCCCAGACGGTCAGTCCGCCCCTGGACTAAAGTTCAAACTGAATGGAGTTTTTTTTGTTTCCTCTTCAAATTGTCAACCCGCCACAGTGACGGGTGCGTTGGTCCAATTTACACGCCACTTCATACTTTTACCCGCATTTATCCAGTGGCGGGTGCTAATTTCCACGCCTGCTTACATCTGATTTTCCTTGAGGACGTGAGCAGCAGTTCCCCCTCTGCTGGCAGCCTGCGGTAATGCAGCTGCTGGATAAACGGCTCATTGCTCCACATTCATCATGAGGCCTAAATTATTTCTGTCATCGCTCGATGGCTCCCTGTGATTCGCTCTGCAGTTACAACAATTACAAATCTTACAAGAGCTGCGTGAAAATGGATTACATATTAATATACCTTCATCTGAAAGGATCAAATTACAATCACTTCACAGGTTTGGTGTCTCCACTAATGCACCTTTCATTATTTGGTCCTAAGGGAAGTTCTTAACTGCAGCAGCCAGCTGTTTTATTCTTTATTACTGACGAACTTTTAATTGCAGATGTAACTACACTCTTCCACTCAAATGACATTTTAAGTGTTTTAAGTTTTAAATGAAATGAAATGGAAAAATTGAAACATGACAGTGGAAAATAAAGCTTCTTATGTTACCTGAGATGATGTCTGTGGTGACTGTACACTGTAAAAAAATCACTTTTACCTGCTTACAGGTTAAAGTCATTTTTCTGGTGAGCCTGCAGTGACATTTTTAGGAAATTATTTTAACATCATCATTAACAACTTTTTGTATTCTTTGAAATGTTGCAGTAGATTTTATCACCTAGATTCTCAGTGTACTTTTATTATTGCGGGGAAGATATGTAAAACTGGATGTTATCTTTAATTAATTATTTTATTTTATTTTTTTGCTTAGTGAATTTTTAGTGAATTGATATTGACATCGTTTCAGTTGGTTGTTGCTGATGTTTCTGTTTATTATTATTAGTTTTATTTTACTTGGTTATCATTGTTTTTGTCTTGTTTTGATCTGTTTTTAACTGTAGAGCATTTTGGTATAAAATGAACATTTGGATTTAACTGAGCAATACTGACCTCTTGTGGAGAGAGAGAGTAGAGGCAGGAAAAGTTCACAGATCTGGTTTCAAACTTATGACCTCTGCAATGTTTTTATTATTACACAAATGAAGGTTGTTGTTGTTTAGTGTTGATAATACAGTGGATGTTTTCTGTAAGATAAAGAAGTTAGCTGGTTGTGTTCGTATCTTCCTCCTCTCTGTGAGACGGAGGGTTTTTTGTTCTCATGCAGTCTGGAACGGTCTGGTGTTGTCAGACGTTTCCAGAAGCCTTGGAGCAGGTGTTACATCTGCAGGCCGCTCATATATCAAGCCCAGCAGGAGAAGCAGCTGAGCAGCGTCTGTTTTACTCCATTAGCAGCTTCAAAATGACGGAGACTCAGAGGTAAGCAGAGCGTTTCAGCCATTTACTTCCTCTGCTCCTTGTTTGCTTTAACATTAAAATGACTGATTGCATGGAGCAACATTTAAATGCGACCTGCAGGTCCTGGTAGATTGCTAAACCCGGCAGCAGAGTTTAGGTCTCTGATTTAGTTGATATTCAGATCATCACTCTAAACCTGCAGCATTTAAAAAGCCTTCACATAAAATGGCATATCTATGAGTTTTTGCTACAAAATTTCTGAGATTAATCTAAAAATGTCAGAGTTTTTTTTAAGCAAATTTTCTACTTTTGAAAATCAGATATTTTCTTGATTTGATTATAAATTTGTATAATTAATCAAACATTTTCTGAGGTTTTTTTTCCTTATTATTCAAAATTTCTGAGCTTAATCTCAAAACAGAGTTTTCTTCTATCGAAGTTTTGACTTTTCAAGCTCAGAAATTTCCTTATTTTTATTTAGGAAATTTCTGAGATTAATATAAAAATTTCAGATATTTTTTTAATAGAACAATTTTCATTTTTCAAAGCTCAGAAATTACCACATTTTCTAGAAAATTACTGTGATTAATCTTATATTTTCAGATGTATTTTCTAGAAAATCTTTCACTTTTGAAACCCAGAAATGTCCAACATTTTTCCTACAAAATTTCTAAGAATAATATCAATAGATTTTTTCTGTTGAATATTTTACTTTTCAAGCTCAGAAATTTCTTTTTTTTTCTAGGAAATTTCTGAGATTAATCTAAAAAGTTTTCTGAGAATTTTTGGCAGAAATTTTTAGGCCCTAAATATTCACACACCATTTATGACTGGGAGGTTTTAAAGCCATATCTTGATTTATTCACCAGTTGTTGTTTTTTTTTTGGTGTGTTATTTCTTCTCTTATTTTTTGTTTTTGTTTTCTCCAGCACCGTCCAGCAGGCCTCAGGTAAATCTCTGGCCTTCCGCTCGCAGAAGGAAATGTTTGAGAAAATGGAGGAATCTTTTAAAATCTGCGCGTTTTGTGAGAAACGACCTGAACAACTTTCAGAGTCACAGAGTTTGAAGCGCTGTACCAGGTAAAATAAGAAGAGGACCCAGATTATGGGAATTATCTGAACAAACGAGGAAATCTGTCCCAGTGAATGAGAACGTCAGGCTAAAGTCACATTATTGGTAATTCAATTAAAAAAATTAAATGTAGTTTATAGATTCAGTTCATACTAAGGGATTCGTCCTGTAAGTGTTGGATCTTGAAGCTCACACTCTTGAAATAGCTTTACTTCATAGTAGTACTTCAATAGTTTCTCCTTCCACTCAACTTTCCATCTATGTGCTTGCATACATTGCTTCCAAATACTTTACATTTGAGTTTATGCCAAAGGGACATGGGGCAGGCATTCTACGGAGCATTCTACGGAGCTCTGGTAGTGCCAAATAAATCTTGGTATATATTTTGGAGTTTTTAGTTCTCAGTAAAATGTGCCTTTATTTATTTATTCATTTATTTATTTACATAGGACTCCCAAAAAATACACTTTAATGGCAGTCAGATAGAGCAATTTATTATTGTTTTATTATAAGTGGATAAAAAATAAACACAAGCAAGCAAAAATAGACATGCAAAAATATGTTTATTAAGTTTAGTAAGTGAAAACAAAGGAAGTTCCCAGTTTTGTAGATGGCACCAACCAGGTTTTTTTTTTTTTGTTACTAAAACTTTTGTAATTTTGTTTTAATTTACTTCAGCTGCATCAATTTCTGGACAGATAATGTCCACAGGTGGATCTGTGGTAATAAGCTCACACTCACAGTATCACACAGTGTGATATTGTTGAGGTTTATTTATTGTTGTTTCCTGCTAAACTGCAGCAGCTCTTGTGATACTTAAACTTCTGATGGAGTGTTATCTTTATTTTAGTACAAGAATTATTGAAATAGAGTTTCAATCATTTTAATTTAGGTATGTTATTGTAAACATATTCTTAAGAAATCACTGTGGGGAACATGAGGAAGAATTAAGTCCCTGAACTACATCACTCTATGTGCAATAAATCTATGTAATACATATATTTGATGGTATTATAATTCTCTGAGCTGCGTCTTTATGTCCTTTTGTCCATTCCTTGTCCAGGTGTCTAAATGTTTATTACTGCTGTAAAGACTGTCAGAAGGAGGATTGGTCCAAACACAAGAAGTTCTGCCCCCAGCTGCGTTTAGCTGCGATTGACAGAGTTGTTGAATGGCTTCTGTTCAAAGGTAATAAATAGTTTGTGACAGAAACCATCTCTCCCAGTTAGCCAACCTTGTAAAGACCAGACGCTTGTCCTTTGCTATTAGCGTCGTCTATGGATTCTGCTGAAGTTTTATATTTTACCCAATCGATAACGTTTGTCTGAGTTATGCAGCGGTTCGATGTAAAGTAGCTTACTGGAAATTGGCTGCGCTGTAAACAACCTTCCTCCACTGCAAAGATAGAAGAGCCAATCAGAACAAGGTGGCTGTTAATGCTAACTCAGTATTTTTAAGTGCAGACTGAACAGCTTTGTTCACTTCCTCTGTTGCCATTTCTAAAAGTACAATTCTGAAACAACACAGAAAACCGACATGATCGCTTACGACTTCTTCTGTTTGCTGATTGGCCTGGTTGAAATTCTACCGGAGGAATCCAAGTGAATGGGAGAAAGTCCAGACTGGGCTGTGAAGCAGGTATTGCAAAGGCAATGGCATAGTAGGGCCAGAGTAGAGAGGAAAAGAGGAGTAAATTTCCATCAAAAAACTCAGAAATTTTGAGTTTAATCTCACACATTTTCTTTTAAAAAAAAGAGTATCAAAAGTCAAAAATGTTCAGCTTTGAAACTGAGTTTTTCTAGCAAATTCTTTACTTTGAAAACTCAGAAATGTTCTTATTTTTCTAGAAAATTTCTGAGATTAATCTCAACTTTTCTCAGATTTTTCTTGAAACTTTTTAACTTTTGAAACTCGGAAATTTCTTAATTTTTCTGTGAAAATTTCTGAGGTTAATCTCAACTTTCTTCTGTTTTTTTATAGCAAGTTTTTGACTTTTCAGACTCAGGAATTTCCACGTTCTTTTGTAAAAAAGAACCTGAGATGAATCTCAACATTTCTGTGTTTTCTAGCAAATTTTGAAACTCAGCAATTTCCTCGTTTTTTGTAGAATATTTTTGAGAATAATCTCAAAATAAAAAATTTTTTCTAGAATTTTTTTGACTTGAAACTCAGAAATTTCCATGTTTTTTCTAAAAAAAAAAATAAAAAATCTGAGATTGATCTTAAATTTGATCAAATTTGTCCAGCAAATTTTAGATTTTTGAAACTTTAGAAATTTCCAATTTTTAAAAAAAAGAAAATATCCGATATTAATCTGACCTTTTCTCAGTTTTTTCTAGAAAATTTTTGACTGGTCAATCTGAGAAATTTCTTTGTTTTTTGTAGAACATTTCTGAGACGTTTCTCAGAAATTGTCTCGTCCTCTTTGTTTTTCTCTCTCTTTCCTTTCTCGTGTCCATGCTGACCTCATGGCGGTTCTCCTCTTGTCCACCAGGCGACTTTCCGTTCCCCACAGAGAAGTGGTCAAAGCCGGGGTCGGAGGTGAAGACCTGGGACGACTGGCTCTCCATGCAGGGCGATCTCTCAGCCCGCCTCGACGCCGTCGTCAGTGGAGCCAACATGAAGGATTTATGGGCCGACGCCGGCCGGCCCCGACCCGGTGACGATGACCTGAAGCAGTCGCTCTGGAGGGTCTGCAGCGAGTTCTTCTCCAGGCCCCTGACCGTGGCCCTTGGCCTCAGGCTGTTCGGCCTCAGCCCGGCCTCCCGGCCGCTCACCGTCCATCTGGTGGGGCCGGGGCCCGGCGAGACGCTGGGGGCCAAGCTGAGCGACTACGACGAGCTGAACCACATGTTTCCTGGACACCAGGGCATCGAGGTGGTCCTGGTGGGGCCCGAGGTGGTGGACGGCCCCGTCCTGAGGGCCCCTCTTCGAGCCTTCGGCCCCAAGCAGCGGGTCTACGTCAGCGCCTACAGGGGCCTCTACCACGACTTCTGGGAGGAGCTGGTGGAGAAAGAGGAGGCGGCCAAACCGGACCTGGTGGTTGGTTTTAATCCAGGTCAGAACAATAATAAACTTATCAAGATCAACCACTTGTGTCAAACTCAAGGCCTAGGGGCCAAAATCTGGCCCACCGTAGCTTTTTATGTGGCCCTTTAGACTCCAGATTACATCATCAAGTCCCTCCAGTTTTTCACAAATCAACCATTCCCTACATTTTTTCTGATTTTGCTGCACATTTCTCTCAAAATTGGTGAAAAACCTGTGTGACTTCTGCCTCAGATTTACTTGATGTGAAATTGTAGTCCGTGGCTGATGCAGTCGCATTTAGCATCACACATTAGCACAAATATTGTAAAAAACAATCTTTACAAATATTTCTAAAGTAGAACCACAACATCTGTGATTTTGATTGCAAAAACCAGTGATTATTTAATTTTGAGAAACACTTGTTGAATGCTGAAACAAGCAGCTGTTTATTAATATTTTAACAGTTTAATGGGTTTCTTTATTACATTCTGACACAACTGGCCCTTTAAGAACATTCAGATTTTTGATTTGGCCCAAAATGAAAATGATAATATTGTTGTTTTGAGAACATTTTCCAGTAATATAATGGTATAATAATTTCTAGTAAACATTTTCAGAGATAAATAAACGTAAAATTTTAATGAACATTTCACACTGGAACGGGAAGACATTTTAAATATCCAAAATAAATAAACAAAACAACAAATAATGAAATAAAATGAATTATGAAGTCTTTGTAAACAAAACTCAACGTGTAGTTGAGACCAAATCACCAGACAGAAGACTTTCATCATCCAATTTGTGGTAAAAATAGAAAGAAATGAGAAAATACTAAATCTTGCAAATGGAAATTATTGAGCTTGTTTTAATTTATCATCCAATTAATCGATTAATTACTTATTGCGACAATCCTAAGTGTGACAGTGTGTGTAAAATAAATTTATACATTGGAACATAAATACAAAGTTTTCTCAGATATTCTCCACTTCAGTCTGAGTTTTCAGAAATAATTTTTACAGATTTTTTAAAATGTTTTTTTTTTGTAGATAAAAGGTCAGAGTGTTTAAAAAAATAACTTGTTTTCCCCAGATACGCATCTGCAGTGGATTAGGCCTAAAATGTCTGATTAAATAATTTACAGTAATATAAATTATTTAACCATTTTTACATAAAATGTGAAAATAAATTTGTTTAGAAATAAGTGTAATTATTTCACTCTATCTTTGAAATAAATAGAGTGAAATAGATACATTTTTAGGGTGTTGCCTAAAATAAGCTGCACTCAGATTTAATTACTAATTATTATTTACTAATTATTTAGTGAAGCCAGTTGATTGCCCTGGATTTTATTTAGGGTAACAGAGTAAGAGGAGATTACTATGAATGAGACCGCATGTAAATTGTTTTTATGACATTTTATGTTTGAATTGCCTTGCTGCTGAAATGTGCTTTACAAATAAACTTGATTGATTTAAAAAATATATTTTAAAACCATCAAACGTTTATGTTTGTGTTGGTCTATTTTGACAAAACGGTAGGAAGCTGAATTTTGTGTATTTTAAAGCCGTTTTCCTTGATTCCTCCGAGGTTTCGATGCCAGTCAGGGTTTGGACCACGGTTGGCTTCCAACTCTCCTGCTCCTCCGCGATTATGAGATTCCCTCCATGTTCACCACGTTGACGTAAGTTTCACTCATTTGGAGCCTTAAACACCAGAATTTCCTCCTGAAATACAGAAATTAAATGCAGCTAAATAAATATGTAATAAAACTATAATTGTTTTGTTTATTTACTACATTCAGTTGCTCTAAACTTTGTAGATGAACATTAGAAATGACAAAAGTTCATTTTACTAAACAAATAAAAATGCAGTTTTAGTCTAAAAATGTAGTTAGAAATCCCACGAAGGAGCCAATAATGATCCAATGATGATTTAATTCAGGGGTGTCCAAAGTGCGGTCCGGGGGCCATTTGTGGCCCTTTGAACAATTTTGGGCGGCCCAAATTCACATTATATGCAGTTCTGTTTCCTGTAGAAGTCTTTATTTTGATTCAAAAAGTAGTCTACCGTTTTGTCCCAGCTGCTGCTCTGTCCTCTCTGCAGTGAGACAGATATGACCTACTCTCTGCAAATCCTGCTGGAGCTGGAGATGGACATGAAGGGAAGTGGAGCGAACCCGTTTGCCTCTCTGAAGCCAGAAGTTGTCGGTTCAATGCCCAACAAGCCTCCTGTCTTCTGCAACTCGCACTACTTCAGCTTTCAGGGTTTACTGGAAACAGCAGAGCTGGAGGAGCCAGAGTCGACCTGAAGGGGGAGCCAGTGGAAAATGTTTGTCATTTCATTTTTATAAATAAAGGGTTATTATGTAATAATTATAACCAGGCTTTTAATAACAGAAACACTTGAAGGGTTTATAACTTTTAAACCAGGAGCTCCAGGAGTCAAGACATTTGCATTTTTTATCTCGGTTTTATTGCATCCAAATGAGTCTTAGTAAGATTTGAATATGAGTCTGTGAAATACAGCTGAGTTCACTGCAAAAACACAAAATCTTACCAAGTATTTTAATCTGGTGCAAATATTTACACTTTAAATAAGACAAAACTAACTTACAAGTAACTTTTCAGCAAGATATAGAAGTCTGTTTTAAATAAATAATTCCTTAATATTGACAAAAAAGAATTATTTCCAATGGCGCTGTTACCTAGCAACCTAGTTCTAGGTCCAGTGGCAGATTATTTCCTTTATAACATGGGGAAAATGTCATAAGTTAAATAATCTGCCACTGGAACTAATTCTTTTTCATTAATATTAAGGAATTATCAGCTTAAACAAGCCTTTATTTACTCTTCTTCACTGCAAAAACCAAATCTTACCAAATATTTTTAGTTTAGTTTGTAATGCAAAAACGACCAAATCAAATATCAGTAAGAAATAGGATCATGTTTTAAGTCAATAATTCTTTATTATTGATTTAAAAAAATGACAGTTCCACTGGCAGATTATTTCACAAAGAGCATGGGAAAAACGTTTTGTTATAAGTGAAATAATCTGCTGCGACAGGCTGGCGACCTGTCCAGGTGACCCCGCCTCTCGGCCTAAGCCTCTACATCTAGCTAAAAAAGTTACTTAAATGTTAGCTTTGTCTTATTTCAAGTGTACTCAGATATTTGCACCAGAAACTAAACCAAAAATACTTGACAGAGTCGCATAAAATTCTGCTCTAGCCAAATATCAACTGATGTTTCCAGCTCCAGTAAAAGAAGACAAACCTCAAACTTCACAGCTGTTTTCATTTTTATTCACCAAATGACAGAGCCTGGGATAATAAAGTCACATCTGAACTTTTCTACAGTGACTTAATGGATAGAAGCAGGTCTACGATGTAAAGAACGAGGTTCAAAGCGCTTCCCACCGTGACGGCATTCATGTCTGCGTAGGAACATTCGATGCAGGTGTAAGGGTTGTGCCTGTAGCGACTGTAGCCAAACACAGTCCACAGGATGACAGCAAGCAGGTACAGCACCACCGCCACCATGTTAAACACAAACTCCACCAGGTTCAGCCTGAACACCAGCAGACACTGCAAAAGCTTCAGCAGATTGAGGACGATGATGGCCGCGGTGACCAGGAGGCAAACTCCGAAGATAACGGCGCACAGTATCATCCCGGAAGGTTTGTAGAACCATTCCCCTCTCACAAAATGGTCGTCGGCGGCAGTGAGGATCATGCAGGCGACAAATGCCTCCAATATGCGGAGAATTCCTCTCAGGCTGGACATGTAGCCGCTGCCGAACGCCGACCTCTGCTTGACGACGTCGACCAGAAAGCACGCCGTGGCGACCAGCGAGAAGATGAAGCACAGGATGTCTGCAATGCAGGTGAGGCAGACGAAAACGGCAGCGAAGGCCACCGTGGCGGAGATCACGGAGATGCAGCACACGGCTGTCAGGCCCAGGGTCAGGTCGGCCCAGTTGGGGAGGAACGCCGCCAGCAGGATGTGCCAGCCTTTGCTCTCCATCACGAGCAGCACCAAGGGGACGACGATGCACAACACCCAGACGAACTCGCACCAAATGCCCCAGGGGACGACCATCGTGCCTCTGAACAGGACGACGGCCAGAGCCAGAGCGCTGAATATAATCTCCACCAGGCGAATAATCCCCTGGAAGCTGGAGAACGGGCCACACATGCTGCTTGGTTTGGGTTCCCAGGTTCTTCTGAGGAAGAAGCTGCGTTCACTCCAGAACTGAAGGACGAACCGTTTCTGCAGTTATAATAAAACTCCTCTCACTCCAACGCAGCGGTGTGATCTGCTTTGTATTCAAATGTCTGAGTTAGTCTGCAGTGTGTGCACATGAAATGATCAAACGACCTGAACTGCAGTTGGAACGAAGTAAAATGGGACAACTTTAACTTCAGATCAGTGTTTCTCAAACATGTTCAGACCGAGGATCTCTTAACAAACACTCACCATAACACAACATCTTAAAATATACAACCTGAAATGAAAATATTAGTCTCTTAACTCACTTATTATCATGAACAATTCATCTCAGGGCTTTGTGAGTTGTTTTCATATTGTGAGAAGTGTGGTTTCTAAGCTTTCCAATGATGTCAAACACATGGAAATGAAAGGAGCAGCTGGTTTTCACTGTGTGCATTTATAACATCTAGGCCTATTTGTAATTTAAAGAATAAAAAGACTTGATTTGCCCTGGCAGAAACAAAAATCTCTTCTGCAGTGTTAAATATAAAAAATAAACACCCATGTGTTTATTGTATTTAACTTTATAACCTTTTATTAAATAAAAAAATAATAACTGTTGAGGTGCAACCAGGGCATCGTAATAAAGCAAAGTCAGAATAACAAAGAACAATTTTCACTGAATGAAACTTGAGTCCTGCACCTCATCGTATAGAACTGTTCGAAAGATGCTGTGGTGGCGTAGGAGGTTAGCACGCCCCACGTTTGGAGGCCTCAGTCCTCGATGCGGACGTCGCGAGTTCGACTCCCGGTCCCGACGACCTTTGCCGCATGTCTTCCTCACCCTCCTTCCTGTCTGCCTACTGTAGAAAAAATACGAGCCACTAGCGCCGCAAAAACTCTTCAGAGAAAAAAAAGGGAAAAAAAAAAGAACTGTTCAAAAGAACTAAATCTCAAGTGAACAACACATTGACACTCTTTGCTTCCTCTGATCGTTGAAGTGTTCCTGCCGTTGTTTCCTTTCCACCGGTATCTTCAGTTTTTCTTTTGAGTGACCCAGTTTTAAGCCACTTATCCATTATTACATTTAGCCACAATATCAAGTTAAAATAACGACTTATTTTACTTTAGAATAAATTAAATTCCTGTTTCAAATCACATGAACCAAATTTCTGATCTGATGATGAATTTTATTAAACATCTCAATGAATTCAGCTCAGAAACATTTAGTGTGATCAGGACATTATCCTCAAGCTTTGCAAACTGTCAGCTGCATTAAAATAAACATTTGCCTTAATAACACAAGAGTCAGATCAATGTAACGCACTTCATCTCAGGAGACAAAAACACGCCGCTAAGCATTCTGGGAAATAGTTCCCACTTTCAGTTTTTTTAGGGCTAATCTAAAAACTGACAAAATTAATAAAAAGTTAACACAACTTACTACTGCAAGTTTATCTTTCACAAACTCACACATTTAGCTTCAAAATCTAAAACTTGCAAAATTTATTTGACTTAAAGAGAAGAAGATAGTTGACACAACTAAATTCAGCTCAAAATGTTTTACAGTGTGGACATGATAAGTCAGATGTTCCCATTAAAGGACAGAGACATGCAGCACTCACCTTACCTCACTTTATACTGGAATTACAACACAGCATATTTGGAAGTATTATTAAAAAGAACAGTGGAGCTTTTCTGTATATTCAGGTCAAATTTCTTGACACCCTATAAAACAATCTTAATATTTATGTTCGCTTAAAGCCACAGATGCCGAGAAGTGTAAAAATCAGGTCCACTGTAAAAAGGATGAGATTCACATAAGTAAAAAATGCAACCATGAACTGAATGGCCCAAATACAAAAGCTGGGGGGACAGTCGCTGGGACGTGGATTGTGTCTGAACGTGAAAATGGGCCACGTGATAGCTGCGAATATATACAGCACAACTGAGATCACCAGGAAAATAAAGACAAACCTGTCCAGGTTAAAGGGCAAACAGTTCTTCAGCTTTTTTAAGATGTTGGTGGCGATGATGAGAGGCAGGATGGGGAAAGGGATGATGTACGCGATGACACAAAAGATCAGCGCTGGCTTGTCTCTGTAACCGGTGAGAGACACAAAAATCATGCAGCTCACGAAGGCCTCCAGAACCTTCCAGAACCCGGGAAGAGCTGCCAGGTAGCTCCCTTTCTTCTTGTCCAGGAACTTGTCCTTCACCACTTCCAGCATGTAGAGGAAGCCACACAGGAAGGCGAACACGCTCACTATCGAGCCGTAGAGGCATTTCAGGCAGGCGTAGAAGTTGGCGTAAGTTATGGCGACGGAGACGGTCATGAGAGAGGAGGACATGGCCATCCCTGTGGTGAAGTCCCCCCAGTCCATGCAGAACATGTTGAGGATTATATCGAGCCCGAACATCTCGATGATGGTGATGATGAGGGTCATGATGGGGCAGAAGGCCCAGGTGAACATGGCGTAGATCCAGTAAGTATGGCTGCTCCCTCCTCTGAACATTCCCAGGACGAAGGTGATCAGACACAGAACGATCTGAGCCATGTGGAGCCCGCCTCGCCCGGACATCAAGCTGGACGGATTAAACACCGCCTTGGACAGCGTGTCCTTAACATCGTTAATAACGCCCATCTTTCTAAGAGTCAGAGAAATGACTTTGTCCTCTCAGGTTGGCTGACAGATAACTTCTCCCTGCAGGGTTTCCTCTCCAGCTCTACTTTCCATGTAGTTTCTTTGGTTTGCATAACAGCAGACTGTGAATAATGAGACATATCTGCTGCAGCTGATAGGAACACGTCACCCTAATCATTAAAGAACAACATTTAAAATTACTGGTAGAGAAAAACTGATGTCTTTGTATTTTAGGTTTGTATTAAATGTTATTTTTTTGTTCAACAGAAGTTGCATGCTTCCTAATCCAAGTTTTAACTGTTATTATCCACCAATACAATGTGATGTTCTATTGTGGAGTACAAACTAGAGCTGCACAGAACTGAAAATTTGGGCTGATATCAATATCTGATATTACTGTTGATACCGATTACCGACAGATATTTACTAATATTATATATATAGTTTCCCACCCTATTAATACCATGAAAACTAGCACTGAAACCCCAAAGCCTGAGCTGCTTCACTGTCACTGTCACATGACCAAACACCACCATATACTAACGTTTTTATTGAATGTTAATTTTATGTGTTGGAATGTTGTGTTTTTGTGAAACATCAAACTAATTGTTTTTATGTTATTTTATTATACTTAATGAGTACAGAAGAGGAATAAGGCCACTGAGAAAAAAAATAGAATAGAGTATTTCCTCATAGTTTTGAGAAAATTATATTTCACAATGGCCCTAATCCTCTTGAGTATGTGAGGTTACACTATTTTTATTTATTTATTTTTTTACAAAAAAATTTATTATTATTAACAATAATAATAATTCCGATTCTCCAATACCTACAATTATTTATTGATTTTTAGTCGGGCCATGACTTTATTATGTGTTTCCGGGGAAGGTAAATAGGAAGCACAAGCGGAAGTTGTTGTCAGTTTGGACGCCTGCTAGCATTAGCCACTGTGGAATATGTGTACTTTGCAGCTTTTGAGTGAGTAAACGTTTAAAAATAACTCTGGAGGAGGCCGTCGCTTTGTTAGAGCTTTATCTGGTTGTAATGATAATCTCCTTTTCCTGGGCTATTTATTTTATATTCGTGTCGAAGCCTTTGATTGGGAAGACTTAGCTAGCCCGGAGGTTAACAGGATGGCTCGATGACAGCCGAAGGGTCTGGCTGAAGATCGGGGAGCAGGCTGTGATCTCTGGGAGCGGAGAGATGGACTTCTCCAAGTTCCTGGATGATGATTTCGATGTGAAGGACTGGGTGAACGGCGCCTTCAAGATGGTGCAGAAGGAGGCTCCGGGGAAGGCGGACACGCATGCAGCAACTCTGGTGATGAAGCTGCAGCTCTTCATCCAGGAGGTCAACAATGCTATCGAGGGTCAGTAACCAGAAAGCAGAACATATTCAAATATTACAACCAAGCAGCAGTGCTTCAGTAAATGTCTTCACTGGCTTTAAACTAGCCGGATGTCTAACATGCCTAACAGGATCTACTCAAGTCATTACTGGATTCTTATAGATTTAATTGTAATGCGTGAAGCTTTCAGGTTTAACAGTAAAAAATTATTTATTAGGGCAGAATAAATTATTTCAGGTTTGAAGAGTCCAGGTATTGTTGTAGAGTGGTTCAGATGCAAAACTAATATGGCTTTCTATTGATCTTTGACAAATGAAATAAAAATTTCACAAACTTTAAATATTCTGAAATTAGAGAAGTAAAAATCTAGTCCAGGTTAAAAGAGTCTAGATGTTGTAGTTTTGGAACTGGGGCTGTTTTAGTCTGGTCCAGATGCATAAAAAAGAGCAAAAATCACCCTTCAATAATTTAATATTTGATCTCATAAATCAAATAAAAGTTTCACAAATAACAATATGAGTTTGAATGAGTGTAAAGTAATTTAGTCCAGGTTTGAAGTGTTTGGGTGCCGAAGTGTGGGTCAGATGTGTGAAAGATGCTGAAATTGCCTTTATTGAAGCCTCACAAATCAAATGAAGGTTTCTCAAATCACATATTTGGTTTTAAGTATCTGAGTATATAGCTCTGACGTGTTTTGAGTTTTGTAGTTTTTAAACTACAGCAGATTAAAGATACTCAGGTTAGTAAAAAATTTGATGGAATTGCTCTTTAATAATTTCTTGAATCAGAAGTCATCTTTAGCTTCATCACTGTCCTTGGACTAGATTTGCTAGAAAAAGGAACTTGTAATATTATTTTTTATTATTATTACTATGGTAGGAATTATACTGAAACTAATGCTAACGCTGTGTCAGACTGTCAGTGGTTTCAACAGCCAGTTTGGTTTATTGTTGTGTATTTTAATGACTCGGCGGCTGTTGGCTGGCTGCTCCTGTGTGCAGAGAGCAGTAATCAGGCGCTGCATAACATGCCCCGGGTTCTGCGGGACGTGGAGGCGCTGAAGCAGGAGGCATCCTTCCTGAAGGAGCAGATGGTTCTCGTCAAGGAGGACATAAAGAAGTTCGAGCAGGACACCGTGCAATCCATGCAGGTGTGTGGCAGCTGCTTTAGAAGAAGGCACACAGCAAGCAGAACATAAAGTTGTTTTGAATAAAGGATGTGGATCTCACACCCACCAGGTCCTGGTGGAGATAGATCAGGTAAAGAGTCGAATGCAGCTGGCCGCTGAGGCTCTGCAGGAGGCGGATAAATGGAGCACCCTGAGCGCAGACATTGAGGAAACCTTCAAAACTCAGGTGAAAAACCGACTTCTGAATGCTGCTTTCACTTAATCATATGGAACTTAATGTGATTAGCTTCCTTCTGTAAATAACAAATGAAAATGGATATAATTAGTGTTTTTGTAGTATTTCATGTGTCAAACTGAAGGTCCAGGGGCCAAATCTACTTTTTTGTGGCCCTCTAGACTCCAGAGGGACACACAAATAAAATCTTCAAAGTGACAGTTGTGCTTAAATATTGTTTCATCAATCAAATTAAAGTAGTTTTTATTTGTATTCTGCCAAATTACATCAACCAGTTCCTGCAATTTTTTTTGCAGAAATTCATGCAAAATCATTTTTTTGTTTTCGGGAATTTTTGCACTAATGCATAATTCTAAATGTTTGCAAAAATTTTCAAAAACTTTGGGTTAGGGTGATGCTAACTTCCACCTGCAGAGGGCAATATTTCTTACTTGTACTCCACTGCTGCCTCAGCTTCACTTGAAGTTACGTTATAGTCAGGTGATCAATACATTACGTTATAGTCAGGTGATCAATATGGCAAGTAACAAAAAGTCACGTTTACTGTCATACATAGGTGGAAATATTGCAAAATTTCTTGCAAATATTTCTAAATTATCACCAGAAAATCACAAAAACAACTGCAAAATCCTGAAAAATGTGAAAAGATTTTCAATATTTAATTTTAAGAAACACTTATTGAATGCAGAGGCAGCTATTAATTTGTTCATTTTATCAGCTGTATATTAATATTAGTTTTCTCATGAAGATTACCGTATTTTCCGCACTATAAGGCGCACCTAAAAACCTTCAATTTTCTCAAAAGCCGAGAGTGCGCCTTATAATCCGGTATGCCTTATATATGGACCGATATTGAGCCACAACAAGTCTCGTAACTACAGTAAACAGCCGCCGACTTCATTTTCCCCCGTAGAAGAAGAAGCGCTCGGTGCACGCTGGGATATATGACTGCGCGAAGCGTGCCGTTTCATTTCCATTTGTGTGTTTGTGTAAAGACCCCAAAATGGCTCCTATTAAGAGACATGCTTACGACGCAGAGTGAACGGAGTTTTCAGAACGCTGGTTTGTAATCTATTAATAAAGTTTGACTGACCTATCTGACTATTTTGTTGATATTCCCTTTAGCGCAGCTCCATCTAATGGATGCATAACGTAACACCAGCCTCTACTGTAGCGTCTATTCTATGTGCCTTATAACGCTGTGCGCCTTATATATGAAAAAAGTTTTAAAATAGGCAATTCATTGAAGGTGCGCCTTATAATGTGGTGCGCCTTATAGTGCGGAAAATACGGTACATGTATTTTATCAATACAGCCTGACTCACTGGCCCTGGAGAACATAAATGAAGTTCAGATGGACTCAGTCATGTCATGTGCTGCTGTGTGTTTTCAGGACCTGGAAGTCATTTCGTCCAAGCTGACTAGCATGCAGAACAGCCTGGCCATGCTGGTGGACACACCGGACTACTCTGAGAAGTGCGTCCACCTGGAGGCGCTGAAGAACCGCCTGGAGGCCATGGCCAGTCCTCAGATAGTGGCGACCTTCAACTCCATGTCTCTAGGTAACGAGCCAGCTCCACCTCCTTCCATCCTCCCCACCACATCATCAGCGACACACACCTTCTCTTCTCCCTGCAGGTCAGGCCAAGGTGTTTGTTAAAGTCTTCACAGAGATCGACAGAATGCCCCAGCTTCTGGCGTACTACTATAAATGTCACAAGGTATGTTGTCCAGTTCAGGACTCGGTGTGATTTATCAGGTTACTAAATCAGGTTTAAGTCAAGTAATCCGACTTATTAGTCAGGTTTACCTGACTAATTTATTCAGTCGGATTTATCAAGATAAATATAACTTGATTTATCAAGTTACTACATCACACCAAGGAATAGGGATGCAAGTTAATGATTAACAAATTAATGTAAAGTTGATCTTATTGGTCGACTACATTGATTGATAATTGGCTATTTTCTTAAAAACCTGAGTTTTTTCTTGTATCAAGGCCGACCGCCTTCCCATAACGAAGGGCTTCACGTTTCATAATATGCTGAATAAAAAAAAACATAATTAAATTTTAACATGTTTAAAAAAAAAGAAAGCATCGTTTAATTTTACCATTATTTTATCAGCTGTATTAAATACTGATTGAATAAACAGAAAATTGTGATTTTCTCACATTAATAAACTTAGATATATTTATAAAATATAACAAAAAACAAGAACCTCTTAGGTTTCTGAATGAAGGAGTAAAATATGTGAATTAATACTTAGTTCCTTGTGAACAAAGACATGTTAATAAGTTAGTACTGTCTGTAGCTTTACTCTCGGAGGAAAGTTAAAAATTCGCTTCAGGAAGTCCATCAATTCATGTCAGCCCTGCTTATTGGCATCAGATTTTTTTCCCATCACGTTACAATTTTTCTCCGTCAACCCCTCCGCTTTGCTGACGTCACATCTTCACCTTCGTAGCACATCACAAATCTTTGAATGAGAAGCTAACGTTGCTCCGCCATATTGCTCGGCTGAATGAGCTGTTAAAATGAAACTTAAGACACTTGTCAATATAAGTGTTTATATTTCAAGACAGGACCGCATGAAGTGCCTTTTACGTCCTGTAACGGGCTCTGTTTGGACTTACATGGTCGCCATTTTGTACCAACTGACTCGCTTAAGGAAAACCAGCGGCGCCCTCTGCTGGATGGCTGCTAAACTACACCATTAAAAACAGGTCTAATAGGACGTTTTTAGTTGAAAGATTTGAACTCATTATAATCTAATAAACCCTTAATGGACAGTTTATTGTAAGTGAATTAATTGTTTGCATCCATCAAGCTAATGATGATTCATGTGGAATAATGTCTGACTTGCTGTCTGCAGGGCCAGTTGGTGAGCATATGGCAGGATCTCTCTCAGAGCGAACTCAGTCTGAATCAGCAGCTGTCTGAGTTCTACGACACTTTACTCTCCACTTGGCACGCACAGGTGCAGTGGAGCAGCCAGGTGAGACCTGCTGCAGCACCAGGATGATTGGTTTGGACTGAGTGATGATTGGTGCTAAACTGTGTGATGCTAAACCGCTCCAGGTGTTTAAGAACCCGTACGAAGTGGTGACGGTTCTGCTGATCCAGACGCTGGGGGCCATGGTGCCGTCCATCCCCGTGTGTCTGAGCAGCGCCATGGAGCGGGCCGCCCAGGAGCAGCGCCTGGACTCCCTGCTAGAACTCCACCAAACCACCTCCACCTTCGGCCACAGCCTGGAGGCGGCCATGTTCCCACACCTGGGTTCGTATAAACGCGGCCTGGACGGCGTCCAGGCGACATTCTCTCATGTCACAGCCACATGCTGCAATTTTATGCCGTGATAAATTGAGAAAAAGTAACTCATAAATGTGAAATAGAGGAAAAATTAAACATTGATTTCATAATTTGGTTTATTAAAATCTCAAAAGTGTGGCATGCATATGTATTCAGCCCCACAAAACACATGAGTTTGATTTAATCTTAAAGTCATATACCAAGACAAGAATGTTTTATTTATTATCAGACATTTATTGGTGCACCTTTAGTTAGATCAAAACATAATCATTGGTTTTTATAATGGCCTATTTAAAGTTTTGTCTGAGAATCTGTGAAAAGACTTGAGAAGTGTTGCAGTCTGATTGAACGTATTTCCAAAGACGAACGGTTCAGAATTTGAATATTATATAAACTTCTGGGAGTTGAATACAGATTCATTCCACACTTTTCATATTTTTAGTTGTAAAATAAATTAAAATATTAAAAATTTTGTCTACTTTGCCCAGGCCTAAATCAATTAAAGCATGATCAATTAAAACAAGCTCAATAATTTCCATTTGCATAATTTAAAACTGGATGAGAAAATCTTCAATCGGGTGCTTTGGCCTCAACTGTCATTTTTTTGAAGGACAATTTTGTTTACATTTTATTGTAAGTTTGTTGTTTTGTTTATTTATTTTGCATATTTAAAATATCTTCCAGTTCCTGTGTTAAATGTTTGTTAGAATTAAACGTTTATTGATCTTTGAGAATGTGTTTTTGCATTATTATTATGCCATTACCTTTTATATTAAATATTGTCAAAACAACAACACTATTGTTTTACCGCAATAACTTCTGGGACATTTTATCATGCAGTAACATTTATTATTTTGACAGGTTCCATTAAAATCTCAATCCACAGTCCTTGTCAAACTGTAAGTTAAAGTGTTGTGAATATTTTATACAGGTGAGAATAACCTGCTGAAGGTGAACGAACTGGTCTGTGCTCTCTACGACCCGTACAAGTCCTACCAGCTGCAGTACGGCGAGCTGGAAGAGGCGTTCCTCCTCATCCAGATCAGCGCTGTTCCTCTGGTTAGACCGCCTCTCATCCGCAGCAGAACTACCAGATAACCAGCCATTTCTCTGTAACGATCCGGGTTCTTTCTGTCGTGTTCAGGAACACGGGGAGGTAATCGACTGCGTGGAGGAGCTGAGCCACTCTGTGGGGAAGTTATTTGGCCTGGCGAGTGGCGCCGTGGAGCGCTGCGTCCGACTGACCGATGGGCTCGCCGTGTGCGGCCTGCTCAGAGCTCTCAAAGCCCTCTTCACCAAGTAAAGACTCTTTTCTCATTTCCAGCTTAAATTAGGGCTGAGCGATCAATCTATTTGATCATTAATCAAGTTTTCAGTTTTTGAAGATTTAAATTTTGGAAAATCTGTTTTGTTTTTGTGTTTATTTTTCACCTATGCGGTCCTTGGGTTTCCATAGTTCAAAGTGATGTCAGCACGCCATGGGCGGCCATCTTGTTTGACATGCCTGTTATACAGCTTCTGTTTATTTACACTTTGAATTCTACAATAAAATATTACAGTTAACTACAATTTATTTTTGTTTAGAAGTTATAATATTACATGAAAACAGTTGTAGTACTACAGGAATAAAGTTGTATGACAAGGTTTTAATATTACCAGAATATTAAAACCTAATAAAGTAATATTAGATATTACTTTATTAGGAGAATGAAGTAGTAATTTTATGAGAACACAAACACAAAAAAATAATTCTTATTAAAACGACTTTTTTCTCATAATTTTAAAATGTTCTTCTAGTAAAATTGCGACTTCATTTTGCTAATGTTGTGACTTTTAATGTTTTTGTAATTAAACTAAATTCTTTGTAGACTGCCCTTAATAAAAGCCACTTTTTGAGAATGTTTTCTATCATTTGAAATTTCTTTCTTAGAAAAGAAAGCAAGAAAAAAAATCTATTAAAATCGGACCTGGTTTGAAAAAAATCAGAGATTTTATTTCTAAGTCATGTCACCCAGCCCTAATTTGAATTTATATCAAACATATTCCTCGGAATAACCGTATTATTCCTTTAAAAACTCAGGTATGTGTCGGACTTCTCTACAACGCTCCAGTCGATCAGGAAGAAATGCAGACTTGAGGAAACACCAAGTTCCTCTGCTTTCCAGGAGGACTGGACCGCCTTCCAGAACTCAGTCCGGTGAGTTTGCTTTTAAAACAAAGTTAATCCAACAACTTGGAAACAATTCATCAATTTACTTGTCGATAAATTGTTTATTCTGTTAAAATTTGCTTAAATCAATAATAACGTCACTTAAGCCTCCTTTCAGTGTTGGGTTAGGGTTAGCAGCAAACAGCTCCAAACAGCAGAGGGCGCCGCTGGTCGATATTGAATCAAAGATGCCAGAACGGGAAAGAGAAAGGATCCAAATAGGATCCGGTTTGGGATGTAAAGTGAACTTTATGTGGTTTGGTTTGAAACATGAACACTCGATAAACTCTTTAATAACTGTGCGTGACGGAGCGACGCCAATTTCTCATACAGAAATGTCTGACGTGCTACGAAAGTGAGGCTGTGTTGAGCGGAGGCATAACAGAAAAATATAAGCAAGGTTGTTGTTTTTTTTCGGTAAGAACACCCACAGACAGAACTTCTGTATGTTCATTGTGGATCAAGTGTTTCATATATTTAAATATTTTTATTTTTCTATTCAGCAACCGATTCCTATTTTGTTATATTTTATAAATGTAAGTTTATTAATGTTAGAAAACGAGAATTTTCTGTTTATACAGTCAGTACTTAACACAAAAAATGATGTTAAAAGTTTATTGTTTATTTAAATTCTGCATTCAGCAATAAAATGGCTGCTTATCAGTTAGTCGATCGATAAAATGAAGTTTAGATAAACTCATTAATTGGTAACTTGCATTTGTCTTTACAGGATCATCGCCACATGTGGAGAATTGCTGCGACAGTGCGGGGCTTTTGAGCAGCAGCTGTCAAACAAGTGAGAAACGTATTTCCTTTCATCTGTTTTTATTTATTTTCTCAAATAGTACCCAGTTTCAGTTTTTAAGAGTCAAAAAAAATAATAACAAATCCTGCTTATGATCATTGCCTCCCACAGGATCCTGGGCACAGCGGGTAAGTACTTATCAGAGTCTTACAGCCCACGCAGCTTGGCCGGCATCCAGGAGGCCAGCTCCACAGAAAGGAAAAACGCCACTAAAAACCCCTGGCAGGAGTACAACTACCTCCAGAGGGGCAACGTGGCCGAATACAACAACCTGATGGAGATCCTGTTCTCACTGAAGGTAGGACGCAGGTTGTAGTCAGCATTGAGTGTCTTGCTGCTGATCTTCTGGTAAATAACGACGGTGGTGTTGCAGGAAAAAGGCACAGGGAACTCCAGCCTGCTGGCTGAACCCAGAGCAGCTCTGACCAGGCTCAACCAGCAGGCCAACCAGCTGGCCTTCGACTCCGTCTTCCTGCAGATCAAACACCAGCTCTGCCTCGTCTCCAAGATGGAGGTGAGTACGTGTCGGGTTTCCACATGATTTGATTTCAGGTGTTATTGGGTATAATTTTAGCTCCTTAGTGTTGTGGGAGATTTACTTTGGCGTGCTGGGTGTCCCGTTTCTTTAAGTCTGGCCTCGTGCTTGCTCTGGTTTAGAGTCAGGACGCTTCTGCTATTGGAGAGAGCTACACTGAAGACCTGCCTACTTTCAGCCTGTCACCACAGGAGTACATCACAAACGTAAGTTTATGTTTTCATTTAAAACTTTCTTTGATTCAAAGTTTATTTAATTTCAAAGAGATTTCAGTACAAGGTAAAATAAAGTTTATCACATCACAACTAGTCCTGTCATGATAACAAATTTTGCTGGGCGATAAATTGTTCCAGAAGCTATTGCGATAAATTTCCATAAATAAGGTAATTATTAATCTCAGAAATTTTCTAGCAAAAACAAGGAAATGTGAGCTTGAAAAGTGGAAAAAATTGCAAGAAGAAATTTTAAGGTTGATTTCAGAAATTTTCTTGAAAAAATCATGGAAAATTTTGAGTTTGAAACGTTGAAATTCAGCTAGAGAAAACTCTGAAATTTTGATCTCAATCTCAGAAATTTTCCAGGAAATTTTAAAAAGTCTAAAATTAAAAAAAAAAAAAACATTTGTAGAAAATTTCAGATTTTTTTGGCCAAAATCACTAAAAACTGAGGGAATTGATTGATGTAATGTAGCAGTGAATAGATAAAACTTGCTTTGATTTGATGGATAAAATATTATTTTAGCACACAACTCTTACCATAAATGTTCGATTTATGTCTCACTGGAGTAAAAAGCTCTGGCAGGCAGGTTTTTGTTTATCCGGCTCTAACGACACTCTTTCCTCTCCACAGATTGGACAGTACCTCATGTCTCTGCCTCTCCACCTGGAGCCCTTTGTGACCCAGGAGGACCCGGCACTAGACATGGCCTTACATGCTGGGAAGCTGCCTTTCCCTCCAGAGCAAGGTGCTTCACCACTTCCACTAATTCATCCTCATTTTAATATTCTCTACTGCTCCATATCTACATGACGAGATGGTTTCACCAGATCTTAATAACTCTATCAAAGCTTTTCTCTTATTAAAACAATGTTTAAAACAATGCAATTTCATGACTTTCTTCTGGTAATATAATGATGTTGGTCTCACAATTTAAAAAAAGGATCTTAGTTTACATTCAGAGTCTATGTGGATGCGTATTGAGAGCATGCGTGGTAGCATGCTGCAGCTGTGTGGTTAAAGCATTTCAAATGTTTTGAGCGTTCGACGCTGGAGTTCAAAAATCTGAACTTTTGCCTCTGGATGCAGAGCATCAACCAATCAGAGAGACACTGCTATGTAACGTAGTGGCCTGTAGGTGGTGTCCTGCTAGGAGAAAGGACTAGCAGGACATCAAACTGGGCTCGGGTGAGATGGCGCTCATGGCGACCTTTGTCAGCGCCCAGCTAGCTTGTGAAACTCACAACACCTCTGAATTATCTGGTAAATTCAAACACGTGCCTGACAGCGACATTTTGTTGATTTCAGTAAATAAAACCTCGATACTCAGTATTTGATTCTCCATTGTTCAAAGTAACCAGGAGAGGGAGAAAAGGCGAGAGGCTCCAACGCTCGTCGGGCCGTTATCAGCTGTCCCCGTTGTTTGTTCAATAGAGACTGAACATAAAATGTTCAACAAACAAAGACATCTGAGCCGCCATTATGATTGCAGAAGCTTTCACTACATAATAATTTGGTTCCACTTTCTTAATTTTATGCATCATTGTATAAACAGACCGGCACCGGAAAACAATGGCTTGTCCCAACGCAAGTGTAGAGCGATTCTGACGCACGTCTAGAGCAAAATGTCAAGCGTCTGATTTCAAAGTGCAAACGCATCCAACTCGAAGCGATTTTTAAGTGTGAAACGCGTTCGGTGTGAACGCGGCATCGTCGTACTCCATCGCAGGTCTGCAGCAGTAACAAAAACTTTTCCCCTTGTTGTCTCAGGCGATGACCTTCCTGAGTTGGACAACACAGCAGACTACTGGCTGGGCTCCATCGCCAGGGCAACCATGCAGACCTACTGCGACGCCATTTTGCTCATCCCCCATCTCTCCCCTCATTCCACCAAACAGCTGGCCACAGATATCGGTACGGAGACCAGGAAAGCCCTTCAGCTTCTGTTGGTTCTGTCGTTGTGTGTGCAATCATTTGAGTTTGTCTCCCTCAGAGTATCTGAGCAACGTGATGGACGCTCTGGGCCTGCAGCCGTCCCGCACGCTGCAGCACATCGTCACTCTGCTGAGAGCCAAACCTGAAGACTACCGGCAGACGGCCAAGCTGCTGCCGCGCCGCCTGGCGTCCAGCCTGGCCGCGCTGCGCGCCATCGACTACTAGCCCTTCTGACGGACTCCCACCGCAGGAAGAGATGTGAATAACGACTGTTTTACATGTTACGCTTCTTTGATTCGGTCTTTTCTGTGATCATTCTCTTTGTGTTTTGCAGCATTTTGGATTTTTGTTCAATTTGGGGCAGAAGAAACTGAAATCAGAATGTTTTCAACATTCTTTCCCAAGTTTTACCGGTAAATCGGCCTTCAGTTTAAGCCAAAATCTGATACATATATATTCATATTTTTGCCTAATTTATGCATTTATAAGAGAGTAAATTCTCTATGATCCATATATCTAATTAACTATTCCATACTGATAATTAATCTGGGCGATGAAGCTATTCAGAGGAGGTATTTCTGTTTTGTTTTTTATTAAGTCAGTCTTATGTTTTGCTAAAACATAGAGTATATATTTCGGTTTTGTTTGGGCTGACTCATGATTGTCTATTTTGGATAGCAAGGGTTTTTTTGTATTGTGAAAATCTGTATTATAAAAATCTGATGACAATATAATGGAGCCTTGGTGTGTGTGATTATTTTTACAAGCTTAATGCAGACCTTAATGTGTTTCAATGTTTTTATAACTGCTGGAAAATCTGTGTGTACAGAGGTGGGAAAAAGTATCTGCCTACCTGGGCTTATGTAAAAATATTTCTCCACTTTAAGTCTCAGATTAAACTTTATTAATTCCAATTTAATATTTTTAGTCCCAGTCCTTTTATGAACATCTAAGTCTAAATCTCTGCAGGCCTAAGTTAAGGTCAAAGTTCAGAATTCAAGAATAAAACAAACTGTGCTGCAATTAAATATTAAAACTAATAAAGAAACTGCTCATCTCAAAAATAACTGTTTTATAGAAGACCTCTGCGGAGGGAAAACTCACATCAGAGTGTGCAAAATTCAACTTTTCTCATTTATATACATGAATTAGAGCATATATATTTAAAGTTTATCCTAAATGTATTTTTTAAAAGTTTTTAAAAGTTTTAAATTTGTATGAATATTTCATAATTTAATATTAATTTGATTGAAGTAATTCCACAAAGCGTCAACCTTCAAATGACTGTTACTTTTTTATTTTCACCTTAAATGATCAATAAAGTATCTTGGGGTTTACATAACTTTTACAGTTACAGTAACTTTTAGGAAAAGTGACTTTAGTTACTCTGTACTTTTAATTTTCATTTTACAAATTTTGTTATGAAGTATCGCTAATCTTGAGTTAAATTTCTGGATATTCTGCCCGCAGTGGGTAAATTCCCTGAATGAAACACAAACATTTTTTAACTAAAAAATTGCACCAAACACAGACATTTATGTTGAAGTGAGACCTCTTGTTTGTTCACAATCTTTGTAGTTTTATTTCATGTCTGCAGAGACTGCTTAGAAATCACTAAAACTATCACGACCTCTTAAATTACATTGGAAAAGATATGTGGAAAAGTATATCTTATGTTTGAATTTGTTATTTTGTAATGACATTATTTATCTGTATGTTTTTATATATAATTTAGTCTTTAAAATACCAATATTTGCGCATAACTTTGTATTTTTGTCAGAAATGACATCAGTTTTGTACATTAAATCAGATGTTATGATACGTTGCTCAATACTCAAACAGCATTTTTACAAAATACTGTCGTTTTTACTTTTACTTGAGTAAAAATATGTTGAAGTAGTTCTACTCTTACTAGAGTATAATATTTTTGGGTATAATGAGATAATTATGAGATACTGTCTTATAATAAGTTTACTCTTTAATAATTATGACTTTACGGTTCAATAATTACAAATTATCTTTCTTATAATTATAAAATATCCTCTTTAAATGATTATACATCATTATTTCTGTTTTGTGATAATATATAATAAAACGGTGAGAAGCTTCGTGTTTCTCCCGGGATGTTTTGCTGAGCAGGTCCAGATGTTCGGATGTTTTCGCCCTGGAAGCAGCTGGCTGCTGCTCGGCTCTGTCCGGGAGGATGGAGCATCATCAGCATCACATGCTGCTGGACCTGCTCTCCTCCAACATGGACCAGTGTTTGGGCCTGACGTCAGCCGTCACCGCCCTGCCCGCCCGCCCGCAGGATCTCTGCCTACAAACTGATGATGGAGACGGGGAGCAGCGGCCTCGCAATGCAGCCCATCCGGAGGCGGAAATAAGGCGGATTCAACCGAAGACAAACACTGGACGGACGGAAAGAGCGGTGGACAACTTTCGGATGGGGACAAGGCCGATAATCTCCACTCCTCGCCCGGGAAGTGATGCCTCTCCGCGGTCACTCGCCAGGGAGCGGCGGGCTGTGTCGCTCCGGTCCGGGGCTTCCCTAGTTTGGCAGAGCGCCTGTGATTGGAGCGCTGTGGAGGTAATTTAGGGTAAATGTTTCCTAAACCATAATTTAAAAAAAAGAAAAACACACATAATGGAGCTGAATCCTGAGGAAATCGTCCACCTTTAACAGGGTGGAGCTGCGGGTTAATAAATGATGAGGCATTCCGCTAATTGAGGCTGTAGATGTTCATGTCCGACAGGAACTCCAGCAGTCCGATGTTGTGCCTCAACAATGGCACAGGTGCTTATTTACCGGCTGGAGATGCTGACGGCCGCGTTCAGCCCCGGCTGTAGCACCAAATACCCCGACAGTTGGCTGTTTACGCGATCCGACGCGCCTCTGCTGCCAGTGGGCTGATTCGGTTCTCATCGGGTTCTAGAGAACTGCGGGGCCTTTGTGTTTCTGTGAAATATGCCCGGGCCTCGTCCAGAACAAAGTGATGGAGAGCAGATGTTGTGAGCGCACAGCGGGGAAACCTTTCTGCAATTAAGGCGCAGCAGCAGGGAGAGCCACCATGTCCAAAGTGGTCAGCAGCAAGGAGAAGAAATCCTTCAGCAAGAAGCTGTTCCGGAGGAGCTCGGTCCGATCCGTGGGGAGCTTCATGAACAGAGTCCTCCGGACCCTGTCCACTCTCTCCCACTTCGGAACCGACGAGCAGGCCGCCGACGACGAGAAGGACGAGGCGGCTTTGATACCGAGCACCACCGGAGGCTCCGTCCCGTCCGACGACAGCGACTGCGGGGGTTTCCCCTTCGGGGACAAGGTGCCCGGTGTCGCCGGGCTCAAGAACCACGGCAACACCTGCTTCATGAACGCCATCCTGCAGTGCCTGAGCAACACGGAGCTGTTCGCGGAGTACCTGGCTCTGGAGCAGTTCCGGGGGGGAGAGGCGAGCAGCGGCAGCAGCGAGAAAGCGAAGCCCAACGGGGCGCCGCTGGTCCAGAAGAAGGGGAGCAGCCAGCCGCAGGAGGCGGGAGAGGTGACGGAACAGCTGTCCGGGCTGGTCCGGGCTCTCTGGACCTTCGAGTACACACCGCAGCACAGCAGGGACTTCAAGGTAAACTTTGGGGGAAATGCAGGGGCGTTTCCAGAAAGTTTTAAAAGTGTTGTTCTGATAATAGTAGCAAAAATATCCTCCAAAGTTTCCAAAACAAAGGGTTTTCTTTAAATATCAGAATACTTTTCAAGTACTTTCAAGAAATATCCAAGAAGAATATTTAGACTTGGGGTTATTTTAATGTTATCAGAACATCAACACCACACTGCGAAACATTTAAGGTGGTTTAACTTGAAAATGAAAGTCAACCTGATTCCTTAAAAATGCAATTTATGTCAACAGGAAAAATAATTTTGAAATTAAAGTTGAGAAATTAAAGTTCATGAAGTTGATTTAACAGCAAGAGACAAATTGTCTAAACTTTGTTTTTAAGTTCATTAATTTTGAATTGTGAGTTTTAACTTAATGCTGCAATTTAGACCAAATAATTATTTCATAATATGCAAAAAAAAAAAAAAAAAAAACTGCCCTCATCCAGTTAAAGAGACACATTTCTCTATTATTTTACTCACAATATCAAGTTAAAATAACAACTTATTTCACTGTAGAATAAATTAATTTCTTGTTTCAAATCATATGAACCAAATTTCTGATCTGATGATGAATTTTATGAAACATCTCAATGAATTCAGCTCAGAAACATTTAGTGTGATCAGGACATTATCCTCAAGCTTTGCAAACTGTCAGCTGCATTAAAATGAACATTTGCCTTAATAACACAAGAGTCAGATCAATGTAACGCTTCATCTCAAGATACAAAAACACGCCGCTAAGCATTCTGGGAAATAGTTCCCACTCCTGTCTTTTTCTTCTTTCAGTTTTTTAAATGTTAACCTAAAAAGGAAATTAATAAAACATTTACACAACTTATCGCTGTAAGTTTATGTTTCTCTGACTCACACACTTAGTCCTCTACTTTCTATTGAAACTATGTGAGAATTTCTACATATTTTTACGTTTTTATGAAACAAGTTTGTGGTTGTAAATGAAGCCTTTCATTGTTTTTAGCCTTGAGATTCTTTCAGTTCTGACAAGTGTCAATTTTGATTTATGCTTTCTTGCATTTTTAAAAAATCTTTACAGATTATGGATCTTATTATAATTGTAATTCTAAGCTGTAGGTTTTAGAGCAGGTGCTCGGTCTCTAGATCCCAATAAAACAGGTTTAAATCACAGCTACAAGTAATACAAAAGTCATTTTATTGTTAATTCAATTTTGTTTTTCCTACAAAAACTAAACATGTAATATTTTAAGGCAATGAACAGAAGGACTGAAGGTGCAGTTTCCTAAATATTTGGGGTTGAAAATCTTGCAGCTGTGCAACAATAACTGGAAACGTGTCCCTCTCTCTTGCCGTATTTAGCCATGAGTTTAATAAACATTTAATATTTAAATCTGCCTTTAAATAATAATTTGTTGAATGTTTGTGGTTCTACTAGGATTGACACTAAACTTGAAGAAAAAAGTCTGGTTAATAAAAGTGCAATAATTTGTTTTGAACCTAAAAAGTTTTAATTTGTTACCTGTCAAAATCAAAATCATGCCAACGGCCATAAATTGCTCTCTTACCGCACTTTTGGACATCCCGTTGTTTAGATCTAGCTTTAATTAAATTAAAACTATTAAGCACCAATTTGAATAATTTTACTTTGCAAAAAAAGTTAACTGAGAGTTCTTCTGAGCAGCAGTGCGGAGCTGGTCTAAAGTGTTTTATTTAGGTCTTTATTTAATGTTCAAGCTGGAGAACTTGAACACTTTTCTCTTAAAAATCTAAAAATCTTGTCCCATAAGACATTTTTAAACCAAAAAGCCCAAAAGCTGCAGGGCTAAAGTTGTTATTTCCAGAATCTTGCAGCTTTATTGCAGGAAAAACATGTACAACAACACAATAAAAGTCAGTCTCCAAAGAGTGATGCATTTGCTTTATGAAGGCCACGTCTTTTATTCAGCCATGTCCCTGAGCCGCAGTTACATTCACTTTAAAAACACATTTCAGAAATGAAAACTTTGCCTCTCACACTCATGAAAGCCTGCTCATCATGGGCATATTCCTTTCAGTCCTGCAGCCCATTTTCTTTCAAAAGCCTAAAAAAAGCTCGGAAGAAAAGCTAAACTAAAAAGGGTCATTGAGCATCAGCTTTGCTCTTGACAGTCTTACTATTTTTGGACTTTTTTTCCTCTTTTTTGGTTGCCAGTCAGGGTATAAACAACCTGATTGGATATACAGTATATCTTTATTGTTAAAGGCAGAGGCACTGAATATTGAGAGCCAAATGGCAAATGAGACTTAGTTTGTAATATCTTCTTAGTCAGATTAGTAGGATTTGTATTTTTAGATTCTCTTTTTTTGGTAGTTTTGATTTTCTGTACTTCAAGCTTGTCTTAAACCAGAACCAGAACCGGTTCTCTACTGTCACCGTCCTGCAACGTTTCAATCAGTCAGTTCTGAAAACACCTGAATCAGACGACTGAATCACGTCTATTTCATGTCGGTTTGTCATTCAACAGTCACTGGATTCAGACATGTTCCAGTAGGAACGCACGCTGCAAAAACACAACGTTTATTTTTGTCTAATTTCTAGAGCAAATGTCTTAGTACACTTGAAATAAGACAAAACTAACTTACAAGTAACTTTTCAGCAAGAAATATGAGCTTGTTTTAAGTAATCAATTCCTTAGTATTAAAGAAAAAGTTCTAGTTCCACTGGTGCTGTTACCTAGCAACCCTAGCCAAGCCAGCCCGTTACCTAGCAACCCTAGCCAAGCCAGCCCGTTACCTAGCAACCCTAGCCAAGCCCAGCCCGTTACCTAGCAACCCAGTTCTAGTTCCACTGGCAGATTATTCTACTCGTAACCTGGGAACGTTGTGTTATAAGTGTAAAAATCTGCCAGTGGAACTAGAACTAGATCCCATAAAGTCACTATTACATTTAAACCAAAGGCAAATTCTCAATAATCTTAATTTGAAATTGATGTTTATGTTATTTTTTTTTTTTGCAGACCTTTTCCTTAGCGCCAGGTTTAGTAAAGGAGCCACAGAAGTAAGCCTGTCCTCTCCTGCTGAGGCTCTTAGTTATTTGTTTTTACCCCAAAAGTAAACAGGATCGTCCCAGAGAAGAGCTTTGCTAACACATTCAGTGTTTACTTCTCCAACATTCACATTTGATTGGCAAGAGGTGACCAGTCTCTGTTGTTGTTTCTAATTCAAATATCTTAGTAAACTTGAAATAAGACAAAACGGTAACATTATGCTCTGCATAAGACAGACATGACACTGTCATGAACATGAAGGAGTTTTCATAAAAGTTTATGTCTGAAACTTTTAATGCAAAGTTGCACTGAAAGTTGAATTAAAAGTCCATTAGAAGTGTCAACATTATTCGATAACTAATGTCACTTTTACTGCAAAGCTGCATTAGAACTTGCATTTATTTGAATGTTGTGTCATTTTCTACTGACAAAACTAACTTATAAGTAACTTTTCAGAAAACATAGGAGCTGGTTTTAAGTCAATAATTCTTTAAATTGATTTTTTTAAGTACTAGCTCCACTGGTAAATTATTTAACTTATTTCATTTATTTATTTTTTAACATCTACGTAACCTCTTAACAAGGGAAAATGTCTTGTTACAGGTGAAATAATCTACCAGTGGAACTAGAACTTTTTTATTAATATCAATGAATTATTGACCTAAAACACTCTCCTGTATTTTGTTTAAATGTCACTAGTAAGTTAGTTTTGTCCTACGTCAGGTAGACCAGAAATGTGTGGTAAGGTTTTGTGTTTTTGCAGGGCGAAGCTTCAGTTAAATGTCGTTTCATTAAAAGGTTTTTCTGGGGCTCTGCTGACCTTTGAGGTCGTGCTGATTGCCGCCCCGGTCAGACTCGCTGAATATTTCATGATGGCACAAAGTCAAAGGAGCCCCAGCGGGTCGCAGAGCAGGAAAGCAGCTTGTGTAAACGGCGGGTTGTTTCTCTGACTGCCGCCTGCAGAACGTCGTGTCGAAGAGCGCCCTGCAGTTCAGAGGGAACTCCCAACACGACGCCCAGGAGTTCCTCCTCTGGCTGCTCGACAGAGTCCACGAAGACCTCAACCAGATCATCCACCCGGACAGCAGACCCCCCAGCAAGGTGGGCGCACTTTCAGGCTGCATGTGATGCTGCAGAATCAACAGCGGAATTAAATTTAACGTGTTCTGCGCTGTGTGGCAGCCTCCAGTAGAGGAAGAAGCGGTTCCTGAAGGATCTCCGCTGCCAGCGCCTGGATCTTTTGTTCAGGAACTGTTTCAGGCTCAATACAGGTGAAATCCTCACGTTTTACTATTTATTAACCCTTTATGCTCTAAGTTTCAAATCTCCGCTTGGATATTTTTGCTTATTGTAATTGTACAACGTTCTTTAAATGTCCTGTGAGTAACATATATTTGCCTGTTTCTCCATAACAACTGGAACTGTCAACATCCAGCAAGTTATTTTCACAATTTACCGTCTATTAAAAGTGTTTCATCAGAGTAAACCGCAGCTTCCTGCTACGAAGGAAGTGAAATAACCGAATATCGGCTGGGAAGTACAACGTATCCCCTTCCAGAAACCGTTTGAATTGTTCAGCTAGCGCAAAAATATTTCAGAGTTACTGTAAAAATGTTTCGTCGGTGACATCTTTCAGCCGATAAGGGTTAAACATTGCTCTGCTCAAAGGAACTGAAAGAAAGATGTAAAAAAATAAAATAAAATACTACATTTAAAAAAAAAACCCATCTCCAGCATATTACTAAGGGTTTCCCCCAGAGCATTATTAGCCTGGCGGGCCACCAGGCTTTACTTGTCCCCCACCAGGCTAAGCATTGTTCTTTTGTTGTATCTTTAATGATTTTTCCATGTTTTTACACAGTTTACAAGAAAACACGTTTTATTTAGTCCACTTCATTTTATTTGTTGTTGATGTTTTATTTCCAAAATTTAATGTCAACTTAACATTTTTTAACACTAAAAATCTGGCAGCTGGTGAACTGCCAGATTTCTGGCCGAAACTCTAATTATTGGGACGCCAACAATTTCAATAAGATAACTAAACCATTTGTTTGATAGAGATTACCTACCAGACAAAAAGGGGAATTTGATGGCGAAATTGGTTATTAACACAATTTTTCAGATACAGAGGGGAAGAAACGGTGTAAAAATACTTATTTGAAAAAATTCAGCTAAGTGTTTAATAAAGCTGACCGGATCTGTTCTGGTTCTCCTGTGTGACTCTTCAGGTCTTCCCTGACTTGTCCTCACTGCCAGAAACAGAGCAACACGTTCGATCCTTTCCTCTGCATCTCACTGCCAATCCCAGTACCTCACACCCGGTAAGGAGACTCTGCAGCTGGACCTGAAACAAGACAGAACCAGGCCGGTTCTGATCCTGAAAGAAAAGCCCAATTCTGTGGAAGAGGAGGAGGGCCACTGAAACCCCCTAATATTCCGACTTTAATCTCAGTACTCTAAGAATAAAGTCAGATTAGTTTTTCTAAGAAAGTCAGAAGTCAAAAAGAAACGATTCCGAATTCGGAGATTAAGGTTTTTTGTTTCCTAATAAAAGTCTTGATTTTGAGATTTAAGTCAAAATGCTAACATTAATGACACAATTCTTTTTTCTAAAAAAAAGTCAGAGTTTTTGTTTTGTCTTTCTAAAATGATTCAGAATTGCGATACTAAAATCTATTTGTCTTTCAGTAGGCTGAATCCTCTTCTGTAAAATAAACTTTCTTCTGTAAAATTCAGCAGACCACGGCAGGGAAAAGCTACATGTAGACCAGGGGTGGGCAACTCCAGACCTGGAGGTCCTGCAACTTTTAGATGTGTCTGTACTTCAACACACCTGAGTCAAATAATGAGGTCATTAGCAGGAAAACTTCACTGCACTTGGGAGGTGATTCAGCTGTTGCATTCCAGTGTGTTGAACAGGGAGACATCTAAGAGTTGCAGGACACCGGCCCTCGAGGACCAGGATTTAGACGAAGCATTAGCTTTTGACTCCAAACGTCTGCCTGTGTCCTGCAGGCCTCTGTACGTGACGGTGGTGTACCAAGGGAAGTGTTCTCACTGCATGCGGGTCGGGGTGGCCGTGCCGCTGTCGGGCACCGTGTCCAGACTGCGGCAAGCTGTGGCTCAGGAGACCAAGATCCCCGCCCAACAGGTACCGCCTTGTTTAGGCCACTTTACAGCCATTATTCTTTCAAAAATAAGAGCATTTCAGAAATATGTGCTGCTGAAAGCGAGGCGTGACGTTAGAGAAATGAGGATTAGATGTTATTATTAGACGTCCGGCGGTGTTTGATGTATTATTGGTGACTGCACCACTTCAGCCCACACGCTGTTTGTGTCTCCTGTCACTGTGCAGATCGTCCTCACTGAGATGTACTTCGATGGCTTTCACCGCTCCTTCTGCGACGACGACGAAGACCTGGAGATCATTCAGGAGAGCGACTCCATCTTCGCTTTCGAGACGCCTGAGCTGTTCAGGCCGGAGCAGATCCGGTCCAAACGGGGCGGGACCACATCAGGTGCATTTCTCCAAATGCAAAAAGTATTCACACTAAAGCTGCAGCTAACGATTAATCGACTATTCTGACGATTAATCAATTAATTTGATAAAAAACACTTAAGCCTACCTTATGCAACTTTAGAAATACACTTGAAAATGGAAGTAAAACATTCAGTTCCTTTTTAAATAAGAAGATAAACATTTCTTTAGTCTACATTTGACCAACATTATTTTAACATCAACATGTAAAAAGTTTGACCCTTCCTGCTTCACTTAGCATTAATACTAATTTTTACATTAATTGATTAATAAAAGGTGCTTAAAACTAAATTTTTTTAACTTCAGATTTTGAACCAGGTGAAGCTGAAACTGCCACTTGAGGAGTTTTTTGTAGATTATGTTTAAATATAAAGAAGTTTTTATTTTTATCTTATAAACAGAATGTATTTTTTGTACGGTTTGGCTCCATCACTGCTCTGTGTGTGTTGTTGTTGCAGCAGTTGGCCTTTTTCAGTCGGAATCCTCCAGTTAATGATGAATCAATTACTGAAGTTGGTGACGATTATTTCACTACTCACGATTAATCCGATTAATCGTTTCAGCCTTGAATTTGACCACATTTTGGGATTTTATGTGACAAAAAGGTGTGTAGTTCTGAAGGCATGTGAGGTTAACATAAATCTGAAAAGTGTGGCATAGATTTTTACTCGGCCTTCCAGAGCCAATACTTCTTATAAACACAAGTCTTCCCCGGTCTCTACCAGCTTTTCACATCTAGACATTGACATTTATGCTTCTTTGCAAATTAACTCTGATTGGGTCTGAACTTTGACTAGGCCATTCCAACATATGATTTACTTTTGATCTTTGCAATGTTTTTCAGCCTGGAAGCCCCAGACCGATGTAAATTCAGAGCAAAATGTCTATAGGTGTATATATTGCATATATACACAAAAATGATACACACTATATTTTTTGGTATTTTAAATCTAAACTTGAATACAGCAGTGATGACCTAATGATGTCACTGCCATGAGCAAACTGTTATTTTGCTACTTTTATGTTAATGTGTGTTTAAAAAAAATACAAAAATGTCAAATCAAAAATCTCATGAACCCACAAAGGATTAAGCCTATAAATTTGTAGCATTTCTGTAATGAAATAATGCGAAACGAAAAAGGAGAAATTACAGATGGAGCTGTTGGGGGAAATATTTTTTACAGTGCGTTTTGTTGTGTGCTGCTTTCAGGGAGCCCACATGCAAACCTCAATCAGAACAACCTGAAGTACGCAACAGACAACAACAGGATCGCCGGTCAGATCCCAGAGCCCAGCACGCCGCCTCAGAGCCCCAACAAGAACAGCGATCAGGCGGAGAAGATCGTGCTGCTGGTGTGCAACCGGGCCTGCGCCGGACAGCAGGGGCGCAGGTCCTGCACCCGTCGCCTCTGGGTCACAACTTCGCCCAATACGCTCCAAGCTTTCTAAACCTCGTTGTTCTCATGATGCCTGCAGGTTTGGGAATCCCTTTATCCTCTACTTGGAGCGCACAGTGACATGGGACACGCTGCAGACAGAAATTCTGGAGAAGATGCGGCATCTTTTGCGTCCTGGAGCCATTGTTCAAGTAAATCCATTTAAATATGAAATGTTTGTGTTTGTGCTGCTTTAATGTTGCAGTTCCTTTGACTTCCTGCAGGTGGGGCCCTTCACTTTGCGTGTGGTGGGAGTGGTGGGAATCACATACCTCCTGCCTCAAGAGGAGCAGCCGCTCTGCCATCCCTCTGTGGAGAGGTAATACCATCCACCACCACAGGGGGGCAGCAGTGGATTAAATAGTTCATAACTTGGAAAAGATTAAGATGACCAATGGATTAACTGACTTTAACCTTTGAGGTTGGTGCATGGATTTGATTTAAAACACAAAAAGTAAAAGAATAAACACAAATAAAAAGCAGCAAAACTTTCAGTAAAACAGGAAATAACTGTTGATGGAAACGAACTCAAAAGATTAAAATCAGTCAAATCTGTCTTCTTGGATGGAAATGAAACAAAGGATGGCGAGAGAAATGTTGCCCAGCACTGGAAATTCAAAAACCACTTAAAAAAAACAATACTTTTAATTCTGTTCTGTCATTATTAATTACTTTGGTTCCCTGGAGAAAAGTACATTTACAGATATACAGCTATTTTATGTGTTATAGGTTTTTCTCTCTTTTTGGAGACTGGATAACAGAAATGGATCTATAACTTTATATTTGTATGCCACAGGAACTCATACATAATGAATTACTATATAAAAATGTGTAGATACTTTCAAAAATAAACCCTTTTGTGTGTTTTATAGGAATTATTTGAGATGTCATCCATAGATTTCCCTCCAAAAAACAATTATTTCTTAATCACTTGTAAACAAAGAAAAAGCGAAACAACAACAAACACACTTCTACTCTGAATATAACCTAGAAAACATGTTTATCCCACTGATTAATGCATATGATGCTTGAACTATACTGCCATCTAGCGGTCACATTAATCTCCAGTCATGCCTAACTTTATTTTCTTGTTTACTACTTAAATTTATTAAGTTGTATTTATAATATTCAAATTGTACATTTGAATATTCTAAATACAATGATATTATAGTAGCAGAAATAAAAACTCAATGATTGCAAGTGAATTTAGGCAGTAAGTGGTGAATTACTGTGTGATTTTCACGGCTTTTAGAAAGAAAAATGAAATTTCCTTTTATTTATGATCATGAATTAAAGCTACTGTACGGAAGCATTTTACTGCCAGAGCTGTGAAATAAATACAGGAGCAGCATCTCGTTAAAACGTTAACGAGATGCTGCTCCTGTATTTATTTCACCACTCTGGCAGTTAAACGCTTCTCTACTTCTGTAATAAAACATAAATATGTTTAATTATTTTTAGCAGGGGAGGATACAGTATTAACATGAAAACTATTTTCCAACAGGGCTTTCAAGTCCTGCGGCCCAGGCGGTCCACCTCATGTCAAGATTGTTGTCGAATGGGACAAGGAGACAAAAGACTAGTAAGTGGCAAACACACACACAGCGAGCAGATGTGTGTGTGAGTGTGTGTGTGAGGCGCCACGCCTCCTGACTGATCTGCGCGGTCCCTGTGACTCTGCTGTGCCACGCCTACAGTCTGTTCAAGAGGACGGAGGACGAGTACATCCCGGATGCGGAGAGCGTGCGTCAGGCGAAGGAGCAGCATCTGCAGCCGCAGACATGTTCGCTGGCCCAGTGCTTACAGTTGTACACCAAAGAGGAGCAGGTAGGCCAGGCTGGCCCGGTTCACCGCCGGGACAGAACCGATGAGTACAGGCTCATCAGACAAAACTATTCTTAGCCATTGAACTTTTCCATGTTTTGTCACATTGCCTTACACGTGTTTATTGGGACTTTATGTAGCAGAGCAGCACAAAGTAGGACACAGTTGGCAAAATGGAAAAAAAAAGAAAAATTATTATATTTTTTAAATTATAAATGAGTGTTGAATAGCAATGTAATTCATCATTCATCACGGACGGTTCTCCAGCCCATCACAGGACAGACAGACACACACGCACACACACTTGTATTTTCTAATCTCGTGGGGACTTCACATTGACTTCCATTCATTTTTTATAGCCTAACTCCAACCATCACAAACCTAACCCTAACCCTAACCAAAACTCAATTCACATGCTAGTCCTCAATCTAACCCCTGACCCATAAACAGCATTTCCCGTCATGGGGCCCAAGGAAATGTCCCCACAAGGCTCAGTGGTCCCCACAACCCTGTATTGCAGACAGAAATAGGTCCCCACTAAGATATAAAAACCTGGTTCACACACACACACACACACACACACACACACACACACACCCCCACACACACACAACATTCTTAAGGGTATTTTAACCCTTTCATGCATAGTGGTCACTACAGTGGACAGCTATCTAAAAGCCATTTTCTTGTGCTTCCTGTGGATTTTTATGTTATAAATGCACACAGACCACTGAAGTGGACACTAATGCATCATAAAATATACCATCAACTACTGGCCATCAGCTGCAAATGCAAGAAATTATTTTTGTTAAATACAATATGGCCGACAGACAAAAAAGCATGAGAACAGACCCGGTCCCTCCTTCTACTGTAGACGACTCTTGCAAGTAAAAAAAATATTGTGACATCAGATAACCCCTAAGGAACAATACTACTGATGTATTTTTCAAATAACAACTTTGTATTTGGACAAAATTACAATTGATCACATAAAAATAAAAAATAAATTATTTTTACAAAAAAAATTTTCCTACCTTTTTTTATGCCTTAAGAAAAAAAATTTTAAAAATGGAAAAAAAATTCTGACACAAAAGATCATAATTCATGGATGAAAGGGTTAATCAATCAATCAATCAATCAATCAATCAATCAATCAGTAAGATACATTAAAGAAGACTGGATTAAAATAAGTCTTCACACCCTTCAACTATGTACCATTTTGTCAAAACAGACCAAACATGTGATTGACGGAAAATGTTTGATGCTTTTAAAATATTCTGAAAATCAATCAAGTTTATTTGTAAAACACATTTCAGTAACAAGGCATTTCAAAGTGCTTCACATCCTAAAAACACAAAGAAACATCCAATTTTTCCAAGTTCCATCATTACACATCAAAATATTGGTCAGTGTTTCATTTATTATGGTTCAAAAGCAGCAGGTGGGATTTTAGACTACATTTAAAGGAACTCAGTGTTTCGACTGTTTGTTCCAGATTTGTAGAGTATAGAAGCTGAAAGCTGCTTCTCCATGTTTGGTTCTGGTTCTGGATGCAGATCAGAACCAGAACCAGAAAGCCTGAGAGGTCTGGAAGGTTTCAGAGAGATCAATTTGCATAATAAGCTAATGCGCTATCATAGACTTTTAGCCAGTCCAGACTTGAATGAATGGGATTTAAATAGGGGCTGTAAGAAGAATTCAATGCTAACAGGGAGCTTCACTCCAAATCAACTGAAGTTTATCCGAGTCTTTTTGCATGTGTTCATTGAAAGTGTGAGATATTTACTAAATATTTCACCTGACCTCCAGCTTGCCCCTGATGATGCGTGGAGATGTCCACACTGCAAGCAGCTCCAGCAGGGCAGCATCAAGCTGAGCCTGTGGACGCTGCCAGACATCCTCATACTTCACCTGAAGCGCTTCAGACAGGTACACACATCTCTGGATGACAGATTGATTTCACTTCCAATGCCAGTATCTGAGTATCAGCCGATACCAATCCGATACATAGAAACAGTATTGTTTCTTTTTAAAACACAGACATAAATGGGCTGAATTACATATTTATTTACCAATTCTTTGCCAGTACGGCACACTTTACACCAACAGCTTCACAAGCTTGGCCAAACATGTCAAAACAACTTTAATGTGTTCAGTCAGTTCAATTAGAAGTAGAACAGCCAAAGGAAAATAAATAATAAAGAAACTGACAAAAACTAAGTTGACTAGCTTGGTCAAAGATGTAAGAAAAAAAATAAACTGACAAATTTTCTTTCAAATGGTTCAGAAAGTACAGTTAGGAATTGAATAATTGAATAATATTTAATAATAATAGAGCATGACGTTAAATCAGAGCAAAAAGCACAGAATTAGATTAAATAGATCAATCAATCAAGTCTATTTGTATAGCACATTTCAGCAACACGGTATTTACATCATAAAAACAAAATAAATCAACAATTGAAACTACATTTTTCCAAGTTTTGTCATTACACGTCAAAATGTTGATTAATGTTTCATTAATAATGTCTCAAAAGTAACTAACCAACTGGGATTTTAGTATAGATTTGCAAGAACTCAGTATTTTGGCTGTTTTGCAGTTTTCTGGAAGTTTGCTCCAGATTTGAGATGCATAGAAGCTGAATGCTGCTTTGTTCTGGTTCTGGATACAACAGTAAACCATTAAGCCGTTCAGTGATTTATAAACTTACATCAGTATTTTAAAGTTTTTTCTCGGAGCTACAGGGAGCCAGTGTAGATCTACTCTTATAGATCAGGCACATTGTCACTGATACCCAATCTAGATTTTTTTCTCAACATCGGGACCGATACAGATATTAATATCAGAATAGACAAGGCAAAAACTAGGCTCAGCTATATACACAGTCTTAACTGTGTATATCTATACACAGTTAAGACTGGGTGCAACACAAATACCTACATATACATCCATTCATGGTTCATCCATCACAATGCTTTTAGTATGGATGCAACAGTAGAATTTGCGAAACGGAGATAAGGAGTCCAAATACGTGAAAACTGCCCCTGAGAGTGAAGAGAGCAGGTGAATTATTCCAAAGGACAAGTCTGTCCAAGATGTTTTGGAAGGAGGTTTATCTCTGATCCATGACAAAAAGATGTTCTCACGGGCAGCGTAGGTGAGAATACTATGAAACCTACCAGAACCAGGACTAATTCTACTGCATGCCAAGACTAATGAGAGTCAAGGCAACTCCAAATATGTGGCTCAGATCTGTCAGGACGTCCAACCAACACATCTGAGTCCATGACTATATGAACCCGGTGCTGACTTGCATTTAACACAGTTAGTTGTTTAAAATATTGTTCACGTTTGTGTCTGTCAGGATGGAGATCGGCGCGTGAAGATGCAGAACATGGTGAAGTTCCCTCTCACAGGCATGGACATGGCGCCGCACATGGTGAAGAGGAGCCAGAGCAGCTGGAGTCTCCCGTCCCACTGGTCGCCGTGGAGACGGCCCTACGGCATGGGCCGGGACCCTGAGGACTACCTGTACGACCTGTACGCCGTGTGCAACCATCACGGCACCATGCAGGGGGGGCACTACACAGGTGGGCGTGGCCGGGTCGCAGCGATGGCTCCAGTGACTCCATTTTGTATAAAACATCTTCCTTCTTTGCGGCTTGCAGCTTACTGTAAGAACTCCATCGACGGCCAGTGGTACTGCTTCGACGACAGTGACGTTCATCCCATTTCTGAAGACGATGTGTGCAAGCAGACGGGTTACATCCTGTTTTATCAAAGACGAGCAACCATCCCGTCCTGGTCTGCCAACAGCTCAGTTGGAGGTAACTTGTAGTAAGATCTCGTTCCATCAGGCGAGGCTGAAACGTTCTGATATAAATACTGAACTGACTGAATGAAACAGGCTCTGCTGCAGTTATTTCAATGCTGGATGGATGGATGGATGGATGGATGGATGGATGGATGGATGGATGGATGGATGGATGGATGGATGGATGGATGGATGGATGGATGGATGGATGGACTGCATAAAAAATCCTGGCAACATGTGGAATCTCAACTAAGTGAGCTGTTTTTAGGGCTGAATCGTGAACAATCGATTCCTGAAATAATCATTAACTAATTTAGCCAACGGTTAATTGTTGAAACTGGAGCATGGAGACTCATAAAAAAAGGACATTTGCTAAAACAACAACACAGTCAGAGCAGTAATTAAACCAAAGTTGTTCAAAAAATAAAACACTTTTGCATTAAAGATAAAAACACCATTGTCTGTAAATATGTTCTACTCAAAACTCCTCAAAGTGACAGAATTTTAGTTTCAACCAGTTCAAATTCTGTAAAAACAAATTATGTTTTGCTATCCAATTATTAAACGGTTAATCCAAATAATAACAGGTTATCACTACGCTGTATGGTACAAGCAGAAATGGCTGAACTACTACAATTGATCAAGTGTTCATTAAATTAATTCTGTTATTGTATTTTAGGTAATAAAATGTTTATTTTCTCATTTTAAAAGGTAACTTAATTACTTATTTGCTACTTTTCACGCATTTGTAATGTTGCATAAAAATGCTTAAGTGGTTAAATTAAAAACCTGTAGAATGTGCTAATTTTTTTTATCCGCCAGTAATCGATTGGTTAAATGATTACTAAAATAATCGTTAGTTGCAAACAGAACAAACCATCATCCTCTAAGTACTTCCTGTCGTCTTCTTTGGGGTTTTTAGCAGTAGTAACATCCAGTTGTTGATCACTTGACCAGTACGATGTGAAAAAAGTGTTTCCATTGCAGTTTTGCGAAATACATCTATTTTGATACGCCAAAAATGTATTTTCAAAATTGGTGTGTTTCCATTAAGCAAATATATTTTCGTAATTTAAATTTTAAATTTTATGGTTAATAGAAACTTGCACATCGACAGTATGTTGGGGCCTTAACTCTGCCAACAGTTAAAAGTAGAAGAAAATCTAGATTTCACATGTTATTTTGTTTTATTCGCCGTCTGCTTTGACCTTCAGGTTCCACCAGCTCCTCTCTGTGTGAGCACTGGATCAGTCGGCTGATGGGAAGCCGTCCTCCCAGCCAGGCCTCGTCTGGCTCCTCAAGACGCACCTCTCTGGCGTCTCTGTCCGAGTCCGCCGAGTTCGCCGGGGAACGGAGCGAGGACGACGGTGAGGAGCCCAGACTTTCTCTGGACACATCTCTGTTGCTTCTGAGCGTTGTGTTTCTCTATAAACTGAAATTTGACGGTTGTGTTTTCAACATGTAGGCCTTTCAACCCGGCCAGCCGTCAGAGGCATGCAGAGGCAAACATTCACGTCACGATCGTCTATTGCCAGCCCTCTTGTTCTGAGTGAAAATGGCACAAAGCCATCCTGGTCTCACTCAGCCAAGCTCCAGCTCCGCTCCAACTCTCCCTCACGTTTCTCCCTGGAGTCTCATTCCTCTCCGACTCTGGAGCGGATCGGAGAGGTGGTTGATATCCAGCCGACAGCCCCGAGTTTCACCGGTTCACCTAAGCCAGAGAAAATGCCTGGAGGGAAATCGGCCCTCGCTGCGTTGGACACTAATGTGGGAACTAAGAGGCTAATAGAGCAGGGGCGCTTCAAGTCTGTGGTACAGGCAGAGCAGAGGAGCTTGAACCCAACAGGGGAAAACAATAACGCGGAGCAGGTTAGTCCTCGACATGGAATAGCCCCAAAGGAGGTGAAGCAAAGAAACGGGAGTGCAGAAAGTGTTGGCATCAAAAGGACCTCAGGCAAGACCGGGTTGGACGGTGAAAGAAGTCCCAGGAAACGACCTCCCACTTCCTCAACGTCCTCCAGCTCCCTTTCCCCTGCGTCTCCAGCCATCGACAAGTCGCCGTCTCGAACGCAGTCCAAGAGCGCAGCATCTGCGTCGAACCCCAAGGACAAAAGCTCTGCACCGCCTAAAACAAGCAAGGGAGGTTCCTCAAGAACAGCGACGCCTTCCAAGAAAACATCTTCCCAGACCACAGAGTCATTACATCCTGAAGCGCAGCAGAGGAAGAGCGGCTCTCCGCAGACCTCACAGCCCCAGAAGAGGGCGTCAAATAGAGAGGGGAGCGAGAAAACCTCAGCTGGGGAAAGGACTAGAGCAGCAGACAGGAGCACTAGTCGGGAGTCTTCGCGGGCGAGCGCCGTGTCGGATCGGAAGGTCAGCCATGGGGGGGCTTCCTCCAGGCTGAGTGCGGTGAGTCGAGCTGAAGGCAGGTCAGGTAGAGCTGTGGAGGAGAGGCCAGCGGGCCGGAGCTCCAGCAGCAGCTCCTCGATGACTAGTCTCCGATCCTCAAGCGTTGGGGTTTCCTCCACCAGTTCAGCTCCGTCATCAAGGGGACCGCGAGGGACCAGCAAGACGGAAGACAAAGGTCTGTCCTTCTTCAAAACCGCTCTGAGGCCCAAGGAGAACCGCAAACCAGGCGAGAGCGGGAAATCGGACGCAAAAGCAATCCCAGAAGAAAGTGGCGGGGACACAACCCAGCGTGCAGCAAGCAAGAAAGTTCAGAATGCGGGTTCAGAACTGCACAGTTCAGCCAAAGATAAGGAATCCTCTAAAGTATCCGGTGCAGCTAAAAACTCTCTGCTGCCCTCTGCAAAATCCAAGCTCCCCGAAGCACAAACCTCGTCTCCAGCCGCCATGAAGGACCCGGCGAAGAAAGAGCCGAATAAAAAGACACTGCAGTCCAGGAAGATCCCAATCAATTCCTCACAAACTAGCCAGAGGTCCAAGTGATTCCTTAAAAGTCTGATAAGAGTCTTTCTGGTGCAGCTTTGAGGAGTTTTCCTTTCCTTGCCCTTCGACAAACATCTTTTAAAACTTTTCAGCGCTCACTGAATACCAGCTGCCGTAGAGGATGCGTACCTGAAAATTTATTTAGGAATGGATTTTAAACTAAAGCACTTTGTATGGATTGCAATGATTTTAAATAATATTATAGTGTATTGTAAATATGCATGGACATGTATGGAAATGATTGCCTTGTTCTGTCTGTAGCACTGTTGGAAGTGAAAAGTGACTTTGCACACGATGGAAAGCAGACACAACGGCTGAGGCATGTTCGCCACCAAAGGAGGTTTATGGAGATTTTCAACATGCTGACGCAGTGAATAATTTTCTGAAATCACTTTGTACTGCTCTCCTTCAGTATCGAGAGCCATATGTCAACAACAGACATCAGTGCCTCAGATAATCAGTAGAAATATTTACCCAAAACCGTTTAACTTGCAGAAATTTGTAATTGAATATATTAATATAACAGCACTGAACCTGTAATTTTAAGTAAAAACACAACTAAGCCTATTTAATCTGAACTACTGTTTACATATGCTCTTTGGTGTAGAAACTCTGCAGCAGCCTTTAAGATGCGTTTTATTTTTCCGTCCAGCCAAAAATCGTTGGGAGGCCGAGAAGAGGCGCCACAGACGTTGACCAATCAGAAAGCTGGGTTTGCAGCGGCTCTTAGTGCTTCGTTTACAGGTGGTAACCAGTAAGTAGGGCTGGGCGATACAGCTTAAAAATACCCAATTATTTTCATTCCAGATACCATTTCCATAAAATTTAAAAAAATACAGAAAACATTTTCATAAAGTGGCTTTTATTTCAGTCATCCTTTCTTTGAGTTGTACGACGGCAAATTAGAGCGAGTCTGAGAATTTTTGCTTAATTATGAGAATATAGTCATAATATTAGAAATATAAAGAAGCAATTTTGCTAGAAAAACGTCTTAAAAATCTGAGAAAAAAGTTGTTATAGTAAGAAAAAGCTTAGAATGTTTTTTGTGTTGGAGTTCTCATAAAATTACAATATTGTAATATTATGACTTTATTCTGGTAATAAAAAGAGAAAAAGAAAATCTTAGCCTGGCCGTTATATTTTATCTTAGACTTGACGATAAATTCAAAGTCCAAATAAATAGAAGTTGTCAAACAAAATGGCCGCTAACATTACTCTTAACTATGGATTCCCAAGGAAGGCATTGGTGGGAAAAAACAGATTTTCCAAAAATTAAATCCTCTAAAAACCTCAAACTTGATGGACAGAATGTATTTATCGCCCAGTTCTACCCGTTTCTGCTCAGACATCTCATCTGTTTCCACCTCTGCTGGCTGCTGAAACTGACCTGAGATGCCCATGATTGTCATGAGCATCCGCCTTTACAAACTGCCAGACATCTCCGAACATTCCTCTCAGATCAACACAGGGTTAATGTAAAGAACAACCACCAAAAAAAAAAAATCAACACCACCTCACGCGACAGAACAACACATCCAAAGACAGCTGGGATGTCTCTGCTGAACACCATAACTGTACATAGAGCGAGCGCTATGGTGTGTTTTAGTCAGCACATCCTCTGTCTTCATCACAGCTTGTGCACATTTTTAGATTGAGAGTAGCTCAGAACCACCATGTTAACAGAGAAGAGTTCATAGTTCTCCAAGTGTATGGCAGTTGTTGCATGATCTATTGCTTATGCATGCACCCAACTATGCAAGCAGATTCACTGAGTATGTAGAAGTGCTACTCTTGGATGTGTATTTTACTTTGTAAATGTAGAGTTCTGAGAGCATGTGAAGGCATCCTCTATTAAAGCTTTGTTTGCACATTCCTCCAAAGTAAAACACGTTTTTGTATGAATGATAAGTATTGCTCATTCGCCCTCTCAAAGTAAATCGGCTCACATGCAAATGAATCTCTTCTACTGTATTCATTTGTGTCACATTTTGTCCCTCACTGCTGCACTTTTTTTTTTTAACCGCCTTCAACATGAGTTGAGCAACAAAAACTTGGGGCCGTCTGCAGCCGGCTCTACTGTCTGCTTTCATGTTTCATAGTTTCGGGTTTGCAGCGAAGAGTTTGGAGCTTTTTTTATTTAACCTGATCGACTTTGACAGGCCGGGAATACTTAAGGCAAACACTTAACCAGCTTTGGTCTGAGGGTAAAAAATATGTGTGCAAAACTTATAGCATAGTTCTAATTCTAGCTGCCTGCCTCGCCTCGAATCTGTTCTCTGCCGTTTATGATCATAAACGGCTCCTCAGCACACGAGACGCGTTACACACAAACTGTCGGGTTGGTGACAAAAAACACTGTACAATATATACATACGCTAAATTATGGAAAATCAGTTCATATATGAAATGATTTTTAACCATTTTATTGGCGAAGTACAGACAGGAGGAACATGCTCCCATAGAGTGGCAGCCAGTGCAGTTAGCGAGAGGTCGATCAATCCCAGGTGAGGCTCGGCTCACTGCTGCCTCACCGGCTGAGCTTCCGAGCATTTGAATGGGAAAATGCAAAAATTCTGTGATTTTTAAGAAAAAATAATCGGAATTTGTTAAGCTACATGAAAAATAGGTATTCTATAGTACCTATTTTCACAGTAAGGTGAAAATAGCAATATAAATAATTTTATCATCATATATTATTTTTCCATGATGACCCTCACCTGCCTCCCTGTCATATATATATAAAAAAAAAAAAAATTCCCTTCTCACCCACCGCGGGTGGTTCTTATCCTCTGAGCTCGGGTCCTCTACCAGAGGCCTGGGAGCTTGAGGGTTCTGCGCAGTATCTTGGCTGTGCCAAGGATTGCACATTTCTGGACTGAGATGTCTGATGTTGTTCCTGGGATCTGTTGTAGCCATTGGTCCAGTTTGGGGGTGACTGCCCCGAGGGCCCCGATGACCACAGGCACCACTGTGGTCTTCACCTTCCAGGCCCTCTCCAGTTCCTCCCTGAGGCCATGGTATTTCTCTAGTTTCTCGTGCTCCTTTTTCCTGATGTTGTAGTCGCTTGGTATTGCTACATCTATCACAACGGCTTTCCTCTGTTGTTTATCCACTACGACAATGTCTGGTTGGTTCGCCATTACCATTTTGTCTGTCTGGATCTGGAAGTCCCACAGGATCTTAGCTCTGGCGTTCTCCGCCACCTTTGG